>NC_060121.1:207122850-207722850 GCF_021461395.2 Schistocerca americana
CAATAGTCTCTTCACGATAGAAATTTTCATGGTCTAATATTTGCATTGCGCAAGATACAACATTTTGTCAGATGACAGTTGAGTGTAAGGTTCAGCTTCTTTTGCTCCTCTCATCAGGAGTTAACGAGCTCCTGGCTATATATAATTAGCTCCCTGCATCTATATTGAGAACATATTCCATTCCTTCAATATGGACGTCTTTCAGCTAATTCATGCTGTCCTAACAGCCCGCCTTCAGCAAATCCCTCTCCCTTCCTCCTCTTTCGGGCTTTTATTGCTCGTTCCCTATTGTGGGGCATTGCTTTTTTTGTCTAGAGCGTGGTCTCCTCAAAGACCAATTTCTTCCGGATCACGACCTATGCCGTCTTAGTGATGGTTCTGTTACCCATTTTAGTGTCCCTTATGACACTGATATTCTGCTTTTGCTCACTTCCCCTCCCCCTTTCCCATCACTACGCTGGTCACCGCACAATGACCTCTGCAATATCAGCCACTTCCCATTGATTTGCTTATTCCCTTGCTGTCTCCCGATAGTCAGGATACTTTGCTGTGCTTTCCATCACGCAGATTGGCCTCCCAAGGCATGTTTACCCCAGCTTTATAAAGTTGTATTGATGAAGTTACCCATGGTATGTTTGATAGGATTATTCACTCAACCAGCATTGCCATTCCCCCGTTGACAGCTCACTTTCACTGCTGGCTGGTCCCGTGGTGGAGCACGGCCATTGCCATTGCCATCTGTGATTACCATCTTGCAGCACCTTGAGTGGTTCCCATCCTACGCTGGTCTTACTACTTCTATACGGCTTCATGCCAAAGGCTGTTACTTAATCGAACAGACCAAGTGGGTGTGTTGGGAACACTTTGTCTCCTCCCTAGGTTCGTCTGTTCCTCTCTCGTGGGGTGGCAGCTGCACTTTGCACTCTACTAGATTGGTAATGGCATCTTCCATCCTGGGGTCTTGCCATCCTGTGTGGTCTTTCTGTGGATCTGCTGGTGCATTTTATCCCTTGTCAGGTGGAACCCTACATTGAACCTCTTACCGTATGAGAACATCTCGTGGTCGTCTCATCTTCCCATGATTCAGCCCCAGGCCTCTATTCTATCCATAACCACTTGCTTCAACACCTTAACCCCAGACAATGACAATAAGTCTTTCGGATTTCCAATAGTATTTGTCTCCGAGGGGTTTTCCCCTCTCAATGGAGGGACAGTACTGTGATTTCTGTCCTTAAGCCCAGTAAGGATCTGTTCATTGATATTTACCAGCCAATCAGTCTGAGCAACATCCCCTGAAATTGATGGTGGCTTGTTGGCTCTGTTGCATCCTCAAATCTCGGGACCCTTTATTTCCTTACCAGTGTGGCTTTCGGGAGGTACAGTATCTGATCAGTCACCTTCTTTAGTTGGAAACCACAGTTGGCAGGGCTTTTCTCAACGCTGCCATGTTGTCTTATTTTTCTTCGCTCTTGGTAAAGCCTAGCTTGGTGCCATCACATCTTACACCCCATGAGTGGGGTCTTTGGGGGCCTCCTCCCAATTTTTACTTGCCAGTTCATGTACCACCAATCATTCTGCGACCAAGGTTCTGTGTTAAGTATCCTTTTCCTCATTGCTATTAATAGACTTGTGGCCTTTGTTGCTCTGAATGTATAGCAAGTGTAGCAGCATCCAATGGCAGCGGTCGTGCAGAAGTTCAACTGGTGATAGTCCGTCTCGTGTATGGGAGTGATAGGGGACGAGAAAGAGTTGCACCGTCTGTTCTCATTTGTGGGTAGTGCGAAGCTTGACCATCTGTTACTTGAAAGTGCATATGAAGTGATCTGCTTCTCTGTTGGAGTGTGGGTGAAATGGAACGTTTGTTAGGCGACGAATGCTATTCAGTTCACAAAAATGTTCAAATTCACGTGAAGTGAACTGCGATCCATTGCCCGACAAGTATTTCTGGCAAACCTTCTATGTAAAATATTGAGGACAATGCTTGAATGGTGCTATGGGATGTGGTAGAGTTTGTATGCACTGCAAATGGAAACTTGGTAAAAGTCTACCACTATGAGCCAATGAGTGTTCCTGAATGGTCCTGCAAAGTCTGTGCACTTGTTGCCATGGCGATTGAGTGCTACGCCAAGCTGAAAATGTCTGTGGCATAGCGGATTGGTTCTCCGTGCATGCGCGACACTGTGCCGTCATCTGTTCAATGTGGGCTTCCATACCCTGGCAAGTACAGTGCCGGCACGCTAACTCTTCAGTGCAAACAATTGCCCAATGTACTTGGTGGTTGCAATCTCAACACATCCTTTTGCAACACTTTCGGAATAAGCACGCGGGATTGTCCACTGTCGTTTTGAACTAGAATCACATCCTGCTGAACTGAAAGGCAGGACTGATGTGCAAAATATCAGCACATAACTGAGTTCTTGATACTGTTCAATGAAAGAGATCAAGATCTGCGAATGTAATTCAACAAAATCTTGAGATCTGGGTCTGCTTCCGTGGCCTGTGCTATTTTTCTGTTGTGCAAGGGAAAAGACTTCAATGATTCAGAGTCCTGTACATTGATTTGGCAACAAGATGCAGTAGATGCATCAAAATCAGTCTGGGCCAATCAGAAGGCAAGATAGGGCATCTGCATTGACATGATTTGCCGTAGGTCTGTACACAATTTCATACTGATACTGTGAGCCCAGTGCTCAATTTTTGAGCAGTGCATGTAGGAACCGGCTTTGACAGATGAAACACAGACTGCAAAGGTTTGTGGTCTCTCTCTAAATAGAACTTGCAACCTTACAAATAGTGATGAAATTTTGTCACACCATACAAAATAGTGAGAGCTTCTTTTTCTATTTGAGGACAATTGCACTGACTTTGAATTAACAACTTTGAGGCAAAAGCAATAGGTCTGTCTTGTGCACCAATTCTGTGCAGAAGCACAGCGCCAATTCCGTAGGAAGAAGCATCAAATTGCAAAATTGCTGGCTTAGCAGGGTCAAAATGCACTAAACATATGTAGCTATGCAAGGCATGTTTGAGTTTCCAAAATTCATCTTGACAGGCTTTAGTCCACATAAAAGGTACATTTTTGCGATGCAATGGAGCCACCATCTGAGCAGCATTCGGTATGAACCGAATACAGTGTCATCTTGCCTAGTACTGACTACAGTTCAGACACATTGCGAGGAACAGGCAGGTCACAGATTGCAAGCAAATGAGAATGGAGGGGGTGCACATCCTGACTGTTGATCACATGATCAGTTTGAAAAATGTCACACCTTTTTATTGTAAAAGTTGCTGCAACTATACTCAAATTTACACTTCCTAGTCCTGCCTGTTAATTCTGTGTACCACTGACAGTACATCTGTTCCGGCTTTTTCTGCAATTGAAAGAACTGATACCTGGCTGCAACTATTTGAACTTGCTGGTCATAGTGCCGAGGTAATGCTGCGATTACTTTGTCATAACTGAGTTCGTCGGAAGACACAGTTAGGAATCGTTTTTGTATTAACCTGAACACTGGGGACCCTGTAAGCAAAAGAAGGTATTGTAGCTTCACAGTACTGTAACTTGATGAACTGTACTATGAACTTGGAACTGTGTCAGGTATTAGAGCCATTCCTCTTCTGTCTCGTTAAATTGCCAGAACAGTCGTATGCCGGTCGGCGGCACTTGTTGGGCGTGTTGGTTGGTTGACTTCTGTTGTTGTGTGGCCGGTGCTGCTTGTGCAGCCAGAAGCTGTACAGCCATCAGCAAGGCAGCAATTTGTTGGTTCTGAAACTGAAAAGCTTGTGTTAGATCATCACATTGGTTGTCTGCAGCTGAGGTGTAGGGGGTGGGGTAGCATTGGGTTACAGGAATACGTTAGGAAAAAAACAAACAAGCAAAGCCTCTGAAAAGAGAAAGTGGATTAATTCTGTGACTACCCTCCTGGAATACATGCAAGAATACAACAAAAATGTAGCAAACACTCGAATACGATCACCCTTGCAATCTGAAACGCAAGCAAAGCAGACAAATTCTTCTTCACTGAAGGATTCTCTTCACCATCCTTTGTCATCTCGTTGTCTCTATAGAGCTGTAACACAGGAAGCAAGAAGAGGATGTTGTTTGGTGGCTGGTATACAAACTGCATGCATAAATTAACTGTGTTCTTTATTCATAACCAAAGAGCTACGTAAGTTAAGCTTCCGTGTGCTGTGGTACAAGCTCTTCTGTATAGTCCACATTTGCTATGGTGCTGGTGAAGTAGAAGTTCACTATGTGCTCTATTAGGGTTGTTACATGCTGCCTGTCTCTGAGTTACTGGTGGAACTAACTGCTACTGAAATTCCAGCTGGGCTGCGACTGAGGGCACTGTAACTTACTTGGTGCTACAGACACGAACTCGCTGGCCCTCCGGTCCGCAGCAGCTATCTAAATACTGGCGACCGAGAGGGCATTGATGGTGCATTTCCTGCGACTTTTTTTTTTGGCCTCTTTCGATCTTCTTGCAACCTCTTTGCCACGTGGTGTGCTGGCGCCAACCAGCTTATGCCAGCACAATGTCTTAGTCAGTTTGTCTGAAATAAGTAAACACTGCTCCAGCAACTATCATTAATCTGTTCCAAGCTTAGTGTTTGTAAGGCCATCGTTCTATAAATATAATGAAAGGCTAATGTTAAAATACATGAAGGGGACAGTGTAATTGTTCTAGAGAGAACTCTTTGATGCGAAGTGCTGTTATGCCTGCGACATGCTTAACATCCTACCAAAACTCCATAGTATACAGTGAGTGTTCCGCTGACAAAGCCCTATAAAAATAATTATATGAAATATTGCTCCTTCTACAGTCGATTTTTAATTAATGTGTTTTACCAAAAGGAGAATTTACTTGAGAAAACTATAGAGTTGCTTGGAAAGGGAATGACTGATTAGTACTTAGTTTCAGAAAGAAATTCCTGTACTGCTACTACACATTTCAAAGGGACAATATTCCTAGCTACACAGTGATGATGATTATAGAGATAATAATCCTGAGGTAGGGATAAAACTGGCATTCCCAGTATCTCTATGACAAGGTCCCTGCCCTTGAAACTGCTCCTACTGTTAAACTTGCTCCGTGGAGCCACCCACTGTATCCATGGTATATGATTGTCAAAATCTGTGAAAGCTGTCCTTTGTAATGCCAGTCATATTTCCTCTCTATGTTCTGCAGATTGTGTCCATATGTAGCTTGATGTGTGGAATAAATGTATTCACATTGCAGAGAAATTTAAATTTTTTTCTTTCTAAAATTCACCACATTGGGAGCTCAGTTAAAATCCCATAGGGTAGTCTAGTCACGTATTTGTGATGTCTCCTCACCAATCACTGGAACAAGAAACACACAATTGGAGAACATGGGTGTCACCAGTTGTTTTTTGAATGGCACATTGCAGCTAGCATAGCTCAGTTATAGCAGCTTATGCATAAGACATTGGACAAGTCAAGTTATAAATATACAGGCTGAAAGTAATTTCAAGGCATACATATTTAAGCTTACAATAATACACTTTACACACAAGTATTTATATAACACATTTCATAAATTTAAATATTCTTCAATGGAATAAAAGCAGTGATGCTGTAAATATGACTTTAGAGATTTTTCCAAATGTATTGACCTCAGTGATAGCTTTTATGTTTTCAGGAAGTTTGTTATAAAGCATAACTCCCATGTGAAAAGTACCTTTTTGGCACAGTGCTGTGCTGATTTGAGTCATATGTAAGTTCCTGTTTTGTCTGGTAAAGTGCTCATGTATATCACAGTTTTTTTGTAGCCTCTGGTCCTTGCCTATTACATTTAATTTAAAGAACAAAAGGGTTTCCATAATGTATACACACGGTAATGGGGAATACCAGATTTCTTAAACAGGGGTTTACAAGAGTCTCTAGGCTTGCACCCAAACAAGATTCTAATGGCCCTTTTTTGTAGTTTAAAAGTGCTATTAGCTATTTTAGAGTTTCCCCAGAAGGTGACCCCATATCTAAGACGAGAATGAAAGTACACATGATATGCATTCATTACTGTTTTCTCACTACAGCATGATTTTAATGAACAAAGAAGATAACATGTTTTGCTCAGTTCTGCATTGAGACATTCAATATGCTTATTCCATTTGATGTTACTCTGCAGCCAAAGTCCTAAGAATTTGGTTTCAGTACTGTTACCAACTGGTTCGTCATTGATAGAGACTGATGGGATAAACATGTCCTTGTTAGGAACATTGTGGAATTTTAGAGCAACGGTTTTCTTACTGTTTATTACAAGCTGATTACTCTGTGCCCAGCTGCTAAGTTGTTTCGTGACCGTGTTTACTGTCTGCTGTAACTGTTCGTCGTCGTCTCCTTTTAGTAGAATCGTGGTGTCATCTGCAAATATGATTGATTTGTGTGCATCAATATTTAAGCTTAGATCATTTATGTACAGAAGAAACAGAAGGGGTCCCAATACGGATCCTTGGGTTACACCACATTTTATTTGTTTATAGTCAGATAAGTGATTAGATACAGTTTTTTGTTCAATATTTGTGTGCTTGACGCACACTGCCTGCATACGATTTGTCAGGAAGGAACTGATCCACTTGTTGGACAGACCTCGAATACCATATCTTTCTAGCTTTGATAGCAGAATTTTATGGTCCACCATGTCAAAAGCTTTTGACAACTCAATAAAGACTCCTATTGTTTCCTGTTTTTTGTCCGTCAGGTTTAGGATGGAATTGATGCACTCATAGACAGCAGTTGTCGTTGACCTCTTATTTCTGAACCCATGTTGTTCATTACATAGGATGCTGTTTTTATTTATAAATTTCATAAGTTTCTCATAAATAACTTTTTCCAGTACTTTAGAGATGCAGGAGGAAATTGTGATGGGTCTGTAGTCATTTACATTGTCTTTATCCCCTTTTTTATATACAGGAATAACTTTTGATGTTTTTAACACATCAGGGAAAGTGCCTGCCTGAAGTGAGCAGTCGCATAAATGTGTGAGTACTTCAATTAGGTTTGATGCACTCTTCTTTAACATTGTTGCAGGTATACCATCAATACCTGCCGATTTGGAATTTTTTAGTCCTTTTATTGCTTTAGCTACTTCATCTTGTGAAACACAACTGATGTATATTGATCCTCTACATGTACTTATTTTATATTCATTTGCCTGGATGCTCTTAAAGTTTGATTGTAACATATTTTCAGCAACACCTGTGAAAAAGTTGTTAAATGTGTTAGCTACTTCTAAGGGGTTTGTTACTTTTTTATTTTTATGTGATAGTGTTATATTTTTCCAAGGTTGTCTGTATTCTCCACATTCTTTTTTTATAACACTCCACATAGCCTTTGATTTATTAGCTGAATTATAAATGATTTCATCATTATGCATTATTTTTGCTGCTTTTATTACTTTTCTTAATATTTTGGAGTATTTTTTATAGTATGCGCATACTACAGGTGAGGAATTTTTTGAGTTACATATTTCATGAAGTAGTAGTTTCTTCTGGCATGAAACCCTTATTCCCTTTGTGATCCAGCTGTTTGTTCTAGAGTTTCCCCATATGGTTAATGTTTTCAGTTGGAATGCAATTTCAAAGAAATGGGTTAATGTATCAATGAAAGTGTCGAATTTTTCATTTATATCGTTCATTTTGTACACTCCTAGCCATTTTTCTTTCTGTAATAAGTTGTTGAAGTAGTTCACATTATGCTGATTATAGCTTCGATATGCTGTTCTAAAAGACATGTTGTTAATAATACTGCCTTGTACTTTTATGCTTAATATTAGAGCAAGATGATCACTAAAACCTGCATTGAAAATTTTTAGTGAGGTGTTGTGTAAACTCTTCTTTACTAGAAACTGATCAAGAGCTGTTTGACAAGTTTCTGATACTCGGGTAGCTGCTTTTACTTCAGCCTTTAAATTGTAGGACGTTGCAAGGTTCAAAATGGTCTCCCTATTTCCACTATTTGTGAGGAAGTCAATATTGAAGTCACCACAGATTATCAATTCACAATCCATTTTATTTACTTTATTTAGCAATGACTCCATTTTGTTTAAGAAAAGTTCAAAATTCCCGGACGGTGATCGGTAAACTGTAGCAATAACCAGGTTGAGCTGAGTAATTTTTATAGCTGCAATTTCATAATCCTTTTCGACATTTGCCCTGGTTAAGTCAGGTAGTGTAATAAAATCTACGTTATCCTTTGTGTAAATTGCTACCCCACCCTGTTTGCTGTTTTTCGTGCAGTAGTAAGCAGCCAAGACGAATTTGTTTATTTTCGTATTCTGGATTAATTCTGGGTTAAGCCAGTGCTCAGAAATGCATAACACTGAGATATCATTAAGTTCATGTGTTAATAGAACGTTAATTTCATCGATCTTATTACGCAGGGATTGCACATTATGGTGATAAATTTTTAGTTCGGGCGTATTCACGATTTGGTAATTGGGAATCATATTTACAGCATCACATACCTCTAGTTTAAGTTAGTAACGTCAGCAGCGTTGTATTTTCGTTCTTCTTTCTTGTTTATTTTGTTTTCCTTGCTGTTGGAAGGATGTTCAGGAAGCTGATAAATTGTTCTATCCCTTACAAGTCTTTCTTTGATTATTTCACTAACACGATCACAAACAAATCTTTTCCCATCATAGTTCAAATGCATTCCATGCTTCGTGTGCAGATTCCCATGCAGCTTGCTTATATCCAGTACATCGCACTTAGTATATTGAGAATCTCTTTGTGTTTTAAAAGGTGGTGCTCTAGAGAAGAGAAGTCTGTTTTGCCTCATTTATGATTTACATGTACCGTTAGATTCATAGACATTTGCAGGAAGTCTCAGAAGCAGAAAAAGATAGTTGGGACAATTGCAGTTCAGTGCACTACCAAAGAATGGTGAAAGAAATAAAGTAATGGAAACATACATTGCAGGTGGGTGCGCGAGTTCCTAGATGAAACAAACCAGGGTCTGGACCATCTTATAGAGTACCTCAGTTTCCGTCTGGTCATGATGAGGCATGAGCAGCGGGTCTCTGAATCAAGAACATCATCAGAGGAGAGATTGGCTGCGAGTGGCTCAGGATCTGGTATGTTTTTTAAAAAAAATATATTTCACCAAAACTATTCACAGCAGCCTAGTTAAAAAACTAATTTCTAAAAGCATGTTCCACATCACTAAGACCATACATTTTTATCTCATACCTTCCATGAAAGATAATGTAAGTGTCTTCAGTTTGTCTGTCATATTTCTTATCTTTTCTATTTTACGCATGGGACTGAAGTAGTTTGCAAAAAAAATATTGTAACGATTTTAAAGTAACAATTTCGAAGAAAAAACACATTGGTAATTTTAACAGTTTCTTACTGTCACTCTATGAACAAAAGACTGCAGAAGGTTTATTTACCAAAAGTCTGCATTTATATGATTCACACTCATTAACTGTATGGTGAACACGTCTAACACATGCTTTACATTTGAAGGTTCCAGATTCAGTTTCCGTTGCTGGCCGAGACGCAAAGCTGTCCGCAGGCCAACATACCATTTTCAAGGTAGAAGACCAAAATGGATTGTGTGTTTTCTTTTTGTCTGTGCTTTTCATGTTTTGTTTCTTTGGTGCTGCAACGATTGAACAGTGACAGCCATATAACCTTTCCTCCTCCTTTCCTCTCCTCCAGCTGATAAGGTATTGAATGTTGTCCTAAAGTGACAAACTTCATTTCACAATAGCAGGATTTGATCTGAGAACCTGTTTCAAATAAGAGGTGGTTTTGTTGCATTAACAATTTCTTGCTGAAATAAAAATTGCTCATTTTTGCTGGGATGGTTGTATTGCTCAGATGCAAATATTTCTAGGTCCCGATGTTGTTGTCACTGTCATGTTGCAATAGCCATAGACTGGGTGAAGCTTTATTTCTGAAGACGGCAATTGCATTATTCAGTTAAATCTGAAACGTTTCAGAGGTTCATGTCTTTCCAAGTATTTACACACAGTCTGTTGCTCAGAAGATTTATGATAGTGATGAAATGAAATGAAATGGTCGTATGGCATTGTTGGCCGGGAGGCCCCTTTCTGGGAAGTTCGGCCACCGTATAGTGATAGTTGTTAGTTTCTTTGAGCTATAGAACCAAACATTCAGTTAAACATTAAACGTAACAGTGAGCAAATTGATTTTATTCAATTTTGAGTTGTAAACTCAAATTGAGTCGGAATGGGTTGCTAGATGTTTCAGAACTGTAAAGGAGATAGTAAGGTATTAGCTCATACGGTGGATACTTGATGTATGTCTTTCTGTGTTCTCTCTGTAAGCTCAAACGCAGTTGTATACTTACCATAAGATGTTACTTTAATGTAAAACCTGGAGTTAGAACTGCTAGTTTAAACAGGGAAGTGTGGTGCAGGAACTGCCAATTAGGCAGCTGAAAGAGGCATAATTGTAAAATCCAGTTGATAACTGTAAATGAAGGAAAAAATTGAAATAGTTAATTGGAAGGGTTATATTGTATAGAAAATTAAATCTGGGATTAGCAATCAAGGTATCTTAGCCACAAAGGTTGTCAGTATCTTTACAGATGGTGACAGTAAGGTCAGGCCTGCTTGTAGCTATAAGGTCTAGAAGAGCGTTCAGAAATATTTCACAAGATTGTGTGTCCATGCCACCTGCAAAAAATTCATAGATGTCCCTGTTTATATTTGGTAGGATTAAGTCACCTCTAACTAACATTGCATGATTGGGGTACTTCTGTGCTACTGATATTCTGGGACTGATTGTGCAAGTGTTGAGGTGTAGTTGGGTGGCTGGTTGAAACCTAGACCAGTTACTTTCCTACTTTTCATTGGCCCATATCCCTTCTTCTCCAAGATTTCAATGAAATAGGGATGGTTAGTTGGCTGATTTGGGGGAGGGGTCCAAACAGCGAGGTTATTGGTCCCTGAAATAAGGAACTTCCGTGAGACTTTGTTCTTTGATGTTAACATTCAGAATCTTAAAACCTCCAATCTAGCTGCCAAATATTACCCACATTTATTCTTGCCAGTTGTGAATGTGCAGTGCTCATGTATGGGGAGAATAACATCAAATGTTTGAAATTTGAGACTGTGATAAACATTTTACTAATAGATCTACAAATCTGTGTCCATGCTTACGCTTGCACTGTGATTTAGTTAATTAGACTAGCCCTCCACATAACTCTTAACATTTACTTAGAGTTCACTTCTATTCCCTTTTCCATCTCTAAACAATTTTGCTTCCTATTTGGTTTCTATGTGCATCTTCATAAATCTACTTGTTTCCATTGTAAGTATTACTTGTAGTGTGTATTTGTATGTTTCTGATGTATCTGTTTTATTTGTTTTAAGCTATGTACATTCATTTATTTTTTTACTTCCCAGCTGGATTGCTCTATCTTTGCTTTGCTTAATATTTTCTGCTTTTATCTTTTCCTGTCACGTGGCTGCAGCCCATTATCATTATCAGATTTACAATTCAGTAGGTGAAATTCATTGTGCTTTCACACTTCTTAACAGTTCTTTGTGTCTTTTTCCTTAATGAGGTGTTCCGAATGACTTCCAGCAATATACATTTTGTACTTTTCCCTTTCTCTATTTCTTGATTTGCTTCTTTTCTCTTGGTGAAAGAACTGCAAGTACTGGGGAAGTGAGACACAGATTGTCTTTTAATTTCCAACTGTGTCATTTCTCAAATGTCTCCATTGGTACACTTGATAAGTAAGCACACTGGTTCTTCATATAGCACTTGTTTACTGTTCATGTTACTGTAGTGTTCCAAAAATTTACAAGTACTCAAGTGTTTGAAATTTTCTCAGAAATAGGAAATTAATATTTAACAAAGCAAGTTTCAAAACTGATCACCAGAACATGAGACACTACTTCTTTAAGCAAGTAATCCCTTTGTTCAGATTCCACTTTACTGAGTATCTTCTGTCTTAGATGCATTTGATATTTTGACGCTAAAGGTTATTCGCAGTCCTCGTTTTCTCTAAATTCTATGTCATTTGTTTTTTAGCAATATGCTGTTCACTGTTACCCCTTTTATCCGCCCTTTCAGTTCATTTTGTTAATTTGTTTCACAGTTCGTTATGCATCTTGAATCCAATTTTACATCTTGTTTTGCCTCACCTACTACTTTCTTGTGTGCTGCAAAAGTGGTATTTAAATGTATTTTACTTTGCTGTTTATTGTTAATGTTGTCATTTTTTGTAGATGAATAGTGATCATGATGGAAACTGTGTGTGTGTGTGTGTGTGTGTGTGTGTGTGTGTGTGTGTGTGTGTGTGTGTACAGGTTTTAACCTCAACACTACAGATGAAATTATGTCCTAAAGAAACGTAAAGAATTTTGTTAACTTGTCTGACTTCTAAAATAATGTTAATTTATATGAATATATGGCTAGCATGATAAGACCTTATATCACAGTGAAAAGGCTAACATTATAAATGAGGATAAGGAGCTCTTGGCTATATATTTTGTCTAATGTAAAATAGTTCATTATTACATATCAATTATAATCTTAGTTTCATAACAGTGGCTTTCTTTTCAGCAGGGAGTCCTGGACACAATGGGTACCTCAGACCAGCCCTGGAGATGTTGGATAGTCCTGGCCTCAAACGAAGGTCAAGACATGTAGCTAAACTTAATATGGGAGAATCCAAAGATGATATCCATGTGTGCATAATGTGCCTTCGTGCGATAATGAACAACAAGGTACTATATTTAAAAAAATAGTCTGCATTGAGGAGGACTCTTAAGCAAACAGTGTGGAGGAAGGTAGAGGAGAAAGGTGTCCCTAAAGGGCAATAACTGGGAGGACAGCTGGAACAAGGTGGAGAAGAGAATCTGGGAATGTATCAGAAGGGGAGGAGGAGGAGGAGGGGGAGGAGGAGGAGGAGGAGGATAGTGTAGCACGACTTCAAACAGCTTTCTAAGTTTGCCACATTTAGCAGAACAACTAACCGATATCTTTGACCAAATCTGGCAGAGGAAGAAGCCCTAGCATGATAGTTTGCTGTTCTAACCTTTCATGTACTTTGTAAAGAAATCCTTCGCTGACAGTATGATCGCTTAACACCTGATCTTAATTTTTATGAACAAAATGTTTATATGATACGTCTTTTCTGTGAAGACTGTCTGTCTTCGTTCTTCTGTGTCTTCAACATCCATTCTCCAGTCCATCTCTGTCAGTCGTATTGCTACATAGTTAACAATTTTCCTGGGCATGAATCTCCACCTATCTCAGGGCGTCATAAAATATCTGTTTGCACCAAAGTTGTAATTAACCAACAGAACCTCCATTTGAAAAATGTTCATTCTTCCACATCCATCCCTTCTGCCTCCTCCTCCTCCTCCTCCTCCTCCTCCTCCTCCTCCTCCCACCAACCCCTCCCCTCCCGATTCTAAATACATACTTGCCATATTAGGATACTGTATTTGCAGTGGTAATACGTGCATTTCCCAGAGCAATCTAGGTCATGTTACACAGCCTCCACCAGTACGTCAACCACCTCCCTATGTGCCAGCATATTCTATGCATCTAACCACCATTTCATGTTGTAATCCTGTTAACCACCTCTGTTGTGATGGTAGTATGTGCAAATTTCTGCATTAGTGCTGAACTTGGAAGGTAGCCAATTTGAATCCTGAGAGTGAGGAAAGTTTTGTCACCAATATTTGACTGGCAAAGGGAAGAAGACAAGGTGGTGTAAATGTTGTGATAAACAGACTTTGCCCTGATATTCTGTGTTAAATTAGAAACCTGTTTACAGTGTATCATTCAGATGGGACCTTAAGCTTGTGGCTCCTTTCATGTTCTGAGAGGGGCTGGCTGTGTACTGGCACTTGCTTTGTCTCCCTTACATCCATCCGTGCCCGTAACTATGTAAAACATAGTACCACAAAAGCAGTTATCAGTCAGCCACACAATAGAGGTACATATCTGATACTTGACAGAGAAATTGGAGGGAGGTAATGGGAAATCACTTGCGTTGGGGCTCCACCTAGGAAGACCCTACCTTCTTTATCATCAGGATTTTCTTCCAGCAAGCCGGGTAGGAACTTTGTGAACGATATGCCCCCATTGGTTTCTGTCCGGGTATAGCTTTTCCCTCTCCACTACATCCCATGTTAATCCTCTCCTCTTGAGATCTTCCTTAACCTGGTCTGTCAATCTCTTTCTAGGCTGCCCAATTGGTGTTCTTCCTGGTACCCGCCATCTCCAAATACTGGCATGGAGTTAGTTGGGTGCATTCGTTTCACATGACCGAACCACTTCAGTCTCAAAGCACTCATTCTCTCCTCTGTAGTCAATGTCACCTGCAGGTCTCTCCTTAGATAATCATTCCTGACTCTGTCTCTCCTAGTTTTATGTAGAGCTGACCTAAGGAACTTCATTTCACATGCTTGTATTCGACTCTCTTCACCCTTATTTATGACACAGGCCTGTCGACTATAGATCATGATGGCAGGAGAGAGAACTTTTATACATGGTCTGTTTGACACTCTGTGGGACGTCCTTGGCCTAGATTAGATTTCGTACTTCAAGGAAGATATTGTGGATACGTGCGTAGCGAGCACGGGACCCCAAGCTAGTGTGGCCCTCCTTCCTTTCCGGGCTGCATACATTCCCCATCCCCCATCTTCCACATCCCCCACCTCCTCCCCTTCCCTTTCTCCCCCTCTGGGAGTATGTTTAGTGCCTACATCCGGAGACAGACGATCGAAACTGTAAAACAGTCTCTCTTCTTTGCTTTCTCTGCTGGGAAGTCTTTGTCCTTCCTTTGACCTTATCTTTTCCTTACATCTTCTCTTTACCATTTTCTCCGGTGCGGCATTTGAGACCTCTCTTCATTCCTTTCCTTTTCTTTGTTCCTCCCTTTCTCTTTTTTCCACCCTGTGCGTGTCTGAAGGCCGACCCACGCATTCCCATGCGTAGCTGGTGGCGAGGTAATGCGTAATTCCCCACCCCGGGTAGACAGGTAGGGCACGTACATACCCCCTGGTAACAGCCAGGCCCAGAGAGGGGTGATTACCCGAGCTGATACCTTCCGAAAGTGCCGATTGGTCCCTCCGTCCGTTTATCGGGAGGTGTGAACAATCACCTAAGGTGGGAGTGCCCTCAGAGAGGGGCCCCACAAGGAAGGAGCGCGCCATCGGAGACGCCGTCGTCATGGGGGATACTTTCTCAATGGTTTCCTCGTTATCTACTGTGTCTGCTCACAAGCGAAAGTTGAATGAGTCTCAGCCACGGACAATTCTTCCATCAGTGCCACAGTTCCTTGTTGTTTCTCGGTCGGACGAAGGTCAAGACTTTTACACAGTCAACCCTTTCATTATTCAGAAAGGTGTCGTTGCAATTGCAGGTCCTGTAAAGTCTTCTTCCTATTACGAAATGGCACCTTGTTAGAAACAGTCAGTGCCCTCCAGGCACAAGAATTGCTGCGTACTTCACTGCTACACACCTTCCCTGTTTGGGTGGAAGCGCATCGCACTTTAAATTCATCATGTGGAGTCATTTACACACGCTCCCTCGATGGATTGTCCGATGAGGAAATTCAAAACCACCTGTCTGACCATGACGTAATGGCTGTTCATAGAGTCTTGAAAACGGTTGACAAGGACTTGGTTCCAACCCTTACCGTCTTCTTGACATTTGACAAAGTTCAACTTCCATCGAACATAAAAGCGGGCTATGAAATAATTTCCGTTCGCCCTTACATCCCAAACCCAACGCGTTGCTATCGGTGTCAGCGGTTCAGTCATACAAGCCAGTCGTGTTCCAATCCGGCCAAATGCGCTACATGTGGTAAGGATGCCCATGACGGTGCTTGTCCACCTCCATCCCCTCATTGCATCAACTGTATGGGTGACCATGCTGCTTCCTCTAGAGATTCCCCCATTTTTAAAGACGAATGGCTCATTCAGGAAATCAGCGTGAAGGAAAAGGTGTCAACCTTTGCTGCTCGAAAGTTATTCGCCAGTCGAAAGCCCACTGTGCCTCACGCAGGTAAATACAGCACTGTCCTTGCCCCTCCTCGGCCTACAAAGGAGGCAGCCACGCAGACTTGTTATCTCACCTTTAGTGCCACGGTCTTCAGATCGGCCAGTGCAAAGATCGCCCGTTCAACCTCCCCACTCTCACCTGCTCACTCCATGGCTCACACTTCATCGGGTTCTGCTAAATCCCGAGCCCTAAAATCAGACACCCAGAGTTCCAAAAAAGAGCCTACTCGTGAAGATTTTTTATGTACCCCGACTTCACAACCATCGATTCCTCCTTCATCTCAGTGTCCTGTTTCCAAGAAGGCTAGTAAGAAACCCAGTTCCTCTCCTTATCCGCCATGGCGTGTCTCATCTATAGCACCACCTGGCGGTAACCGCCCTCGGCCGTCTTCTGTGTTGCCGAGGCGCACTGCAGGCGTCCGATCAACCGGCTGATCGCTGGTGGCAGGAGCTGCTCCCAAACAACCTATGGATCAGGATCTTCTGCCATCAGCTGAATGCCGTTCCACGCTGTCAGCCGCCGGCTCGGAGCAGTCATTGAGTTGAGGGCAACCTTGGTCACATTCTTCCCTTTTCTGTCCACCCTATGCCCATTATCCATTGGAATATTCTCGGCATTTGAGCCAGTTGGGATGAATTGTCGATCCTCTTATGATCCTACTCGCCGCTCATCTTCTGTCTTTAGGAAACAAAGCTGCATCCCCATGACTGCTTTGTTTTCCCCCATTTTCAGTCGGTCCAATTTGATCTCCCCTCTGTTGAAGGCACTCCAGCACAAGGACTACTCATGATTCTTCTCCATCATACTCTCCATTATCACCCAATCCCCTTAAACATTTCCTTCCAAGCTGTCGCTGTCAGTCTTTCCCTTTCTGGATACACCTTCTGTCTTTGTACTGTCTACATTCCATCGTCCACACCAATGGCACGAGCTGATCTCCTTCATCTTCTTGTTCGGCTTCTGCCCCATATTTGCTGATTGGGGACTTCAATGCCCACCACCCGCTTTGGGGATCTCCACGTTCTTGTCTGCGCGGCTCACTATTGGTAGATGTCTTTCACCAAGCGGATCTTGTTTGCCTCAACACTGGGGACCCTACATTTTTGTCTGCCTCCACTACAAATTCTCTCATTTGGACCTTTCGGTCGGTACTGTTCTGCTAGCTCAGCACTTTGAATGGTTCGCTCTTGCTGATACACACTCGAGTGACCACTTTCCATGAGTCCTTAGATTGGAGCCACAACTGCCATATATGCACCTGAGACGCTGGAAGTTTGACCAAGCCGATTGGACACTTTTTTCGTCTCTAGCGACATTCAATGACTGTCACTTTCCTAGCCTCGATGATGAGGTCACTCCTTGGTGGAATGAGGCATGCCGTGACGTAATACGTGAGCGGCGACTTGCTCTTAGTGTATTCCGGCACCACCCTACTTTGGCCAACTGTATTCGCTATAAGCAGTTGCGTGCGCGATGCCGTCACGTCATCCGCGATAGCAAGCTGGGACATCTTTACTAGCTTATTTAACACCTTCACTCCCTCCTCGGAAGTTTGGAGTCGGATTCGATGGTTATCTGGCGCACCTAGTTTCTCCCCGGTCTCTGGGCTCACTGTCATGCATGATACATCAGTGAACCTCATCGCAATTTCTAACTCATTGGGTCAACACTTTGCTGAGATTTTGAGCTCTTCAAATAACCCGCCAGCTTTTCTCCTGAAGAAATGTGCAGCGGAAGTGCAACCTCTTGCTTTCTCCTCTCAAAATCGCGAAAGCTATAATACTGTTTTCTCCATGCGGGAACTCCAACATGCACTCTCTCCTTCTCGCTCTTCTGCCCCAGGACCGGATGGTATCCACATCCAAATGTTGCTGCATTTATCATACCACAATCTGCGTTACCTCCTTTGCCTTTACAATCGAATTTGGACCGACAGTACTTTTCCCAGAAGATGGCGGGAAGCTATCATTCCTGTTCCGAAACCTGGATAAGACAAACATCTCCCCTCTAGCTATCGCCCCATTTCTCTCATGAGTAGTGTATGTAAGGTTTTAGAGCATATGGTGAATTGCCGTTTAGCCTGGTGGCTGGAGACCCGAAGTCTTTTAACACCTGCCCAATGTGGTTTCCAAAAGCATCGTTCTGCAGTTGACCATCTTGTTACTCTCTCCACTTATATCATGAACAGTTTTTTCAGGAAACGCCAAACAGTAGCAATATTTTTTTGGTCTGGAGAGAGCATATGATACCTGTTGGAGGACAGGCATCCTCCGCACACTGTTCTCTTGGGGCTTTAGAGGTCGGGTGCCCCTTTTTCTTCGTGAATTTATGGCAGAATGCACATTTAAAGTGCAGGTGAACACTACTTTCTCCCAAGAACACGGGGTACCCCAGGGCTCCATGCTAAGTGTTGTGCTGTTTGCCGTTGCCATGAATCCAATTATGGATTGTCTCCTCCTTGATGTTTCGGGCTCCATCTTTGTGGACGATTTTGCAATCTACTACAGCTCTCGATGGACAAGCCTTCTTGAACGACGTCTTCAAGGATGTCTCGATCGCTTCCACTCTTGGAGCATCGAAACCAGCTTCTGCTTTTCTCCCAGTAAGACCGTTTGTGTCAATTTTTGGCGTTGTATGGAGTTTCTTCAGCCTTCCTTACTTCTAGGCTCTGTCAACCTTCCGTTTGTGGATGTTGCTAAATTCTTGGGTCTTATTTTTGACAGAAAACTGTGCTGATCGTCCCATGTTTCCTATCTTTCGGCTCGCTGTCTGCGATTCCTCAACACCCTCCGTGTCCTGAATGGTACTCCTGGGGAGCGGACAGAGTGGTCATTCTCCACCTCTATCGCGCCTTAGTGTGCTCGAAATTGGACTATGGAAGCATAGTTTACTCCTCTGCTCGGCCGTCTATTCTTCGGTATCTCAACTCTATCCACCACCGTGGATTATGTTTAGTGTCTGGAGCTTTTTACACCAGCCCTGTGGAAAACCTTTATGCTGAGACTGCTGAACCTCCGCTGTCCAATCGGCGAGCTGTCCTTCTGAGTCGTTATGCTAGCCATCTGTCTTGCATGCCTGCAAACCTGGCCCATGACATTTTTTTCGACGCCTCCTTGGATTTCGGGTATGCTGGCCGCCCTTCCTCCCTACTACCACCTGGAGTCCGCTTCCGTCAACTGCTCCATTCTCTTTCCTTCCACTTTCCTAAAACTTTCTTGACAACTTGGGGTACAGCACCGCCTTGGCTCCGGCCCCGGACCTGCCTGCTCCATGACCTTTGTCAGTTTCCCAAGGATGGTACCCCTTCTCTTGTTTATCGTCGGGCATTTTGTGCTCTATGTGCACAAATGACGGAAGCCACATTTATTTACACTGATGGCTCAAAAACATCGTTTGGTGTAGGGAGTGCCTATATTGTTGGCGACACCCCAAATTGATTTCGGCTTCCTGACCAGTGTTCGGTTTATACTGCGGAGCATTACGCTGTTCTCCAGGCTGTCCAATACATCAGTCACCATCAGCGGATACAGTATGTTATCTGCTCAGACACTCTCGGCTGTCTTCTCAGTCCTCAAGCTCTCTACTCTGTCCACCCTCTGGTCCACCAGATTCAGGACTGCCTCCACTTGCTCCACTTGGGGGTTGTCTGTGGCGTTCCTCTGGATCCCAGGACATGTTGGTATCTGTGGAAATGAGGCAGCCGATATAGGGGCCAAGGCTGCAGTCTCTCTTCTTCAGCCTGCTATTCGCATGATTCCCTTCGCCGTTCTACGGAGTTTTTTATGTCGTCGTGTTGCTCTTTTATGGCATCCACATTGGTCGACACTTCCCAATAATAAATTGCGGGACTTGAAAGCTCTCACCTGTGCTTGGACCTCTTCCTCCCGAACTCGTCTGGAGGAGGTAATTTTAACTAGACTCCGGATAGGGCACTGTCTTTTTAGCCATTGACATCTTTTAAGTGGCAATCCTCTCCCCACTTCATCCCCACCGCTCTCAACTGTGGACGGTGAGACACCTTTTACTTGAATGCCCCAATTTTACTCAGTTACGCACCCGTCTACAGCTGTCACCTGATATATCTTCCATTTTAGCAGATGACACGCGCCCTGCTGATCGCATTCTCAAGTTTGTTAGTGCCAGTGAGATGATGTCAGTCATTTGAAGCTCTTTTTGGGGACAAACAACCCCCCTTCTGTAGTGGTTTTTTAAGCTTTTCTTCTGTCTTTAGTTTCTCCACTATTTTGAGTTTCACTCTCATTGCTGCTTGTTTCCAGTTTGGTTTTTTACCTTTTCCTAAGTCATAGACCGGGCTCTAATGATTGTAGCAGTTTTGCGCCCTAAAAAAAAGAAAGAAAGAAAAAAAAATCAGCTTTTCCTCTTCCAGTATGATGTGACAAGGTGTGGGTGTCCTGCTCATCTGCAATGTTACTGTCTTGTTCCTACTCACAGTTAACCCAAATTTTTTAAATTTTGTGTTCCAGTAATCTAGTCTCCTCTGAACCTCCATTTCTCTCTCTCTCCCCAAATGGCGATGTCATCAGCAAAAATAAAAGCGTTGAGATCTTCATTTCCTTCTTGAGATTGTCATTTTCTTCTTCCTTGATTTCTTTCATGATTGTGTCCATAAGTGTAATGAAGAGTAAAGGGGAGAGTGAACTGCCTTGCTGAACACCTCTCTTTGTCTTTAGCCATTTGGATCTTCCATCTCGTACTTGTACACTGCTCTCACAACCATGATGCAGCATCTGGACTTTTTTAATTAATGAATCAGGAACATTGTTTTCTCAAGCATTCCTATATTTTATCCTTTGGGACACTGTTATATGCTTTCCCAAATCCACGAATGCTACTATCATGTCCTTTCCTTTTTACCAATATTTGTCCATTAACTGATGGAAGGAGAAAATGAGATCTATTACTTCTGAACCCATGCTGTTGTTCCTCTAATTGGTGTTCTAGAATTTTCCACAATCTTTTTTTCTATGACCTTTTCCATTATCTTAAGGCAGTGTGATAACAGTGTGATTCTTCAGTAGATGGTGCTTTTTTTTCTACGACCTTTCTTGAATAGTGGTATTATAATTTCTTTTTTCCATTCATCCAGCACTTCGTTTTCTTTCCATATCACCACCAGCACTGGTGAAACCATTGTATTCCATGGATTCCTGTGGCTTTAATCATATCCATTGTCAGCTCATCTACTCTAGCAGTTTTCCTGCTTTTCATCTGTTTCATGGAATTCTCAGTTTCTAACGAAGAGATTGGATCCTGCTCTTCCTCTAATTCAATGACTGTGGTGTCACTTTCTTGTGCATCTTCCCCATTCAGTAAGATTTTAAAATAATTCTTCATCTCTTCTCTGATACCTTCCATGTCCTTCATAATATCCCCATCCTCTGTTTCAATCGCTTTTATGTATTCTCTATCAGATCTTTTACTTTTCAGTAACCATATAGCAGTTTTTGGTTCCCTTTACTATCCTGCTCTAGTTTCTGGTTGAATATTTCCCAACTCTTCTACTTTTCTTCTTTCACAATTCTCTTTGCTTGGAGTTTCTTTTGTTGGTATTCCTTCTCCAGTGTTGTCACTCTGTGTTCATCTTTTGGAACCAGCCCCTGGTTCTGATTTCTTTTTTCAAACTCCATGTTTTTCTTTGCCATATTGCATTTAATTGCATCTTTTACTCTATCATTCCACCAACGGGTTTCCTTTTTTTCACTTTACCCCTTGTTTTGCCACTTATCTGCAAAGCACTGTTAACAGTTGATGTTTTAAATAGGTTCCACTCTTCCTCTACACTATCCCTTTCAGTTTTTGTCAATTTTTGTGCTGCTATCTTCCTCCCAGTGTTAATTTTTTGTGTGTGCATATTACTTTGAATCCTGACACAGGCATATTACAGTGAGTTACAGACAGCCACTTGTAGCTCCAGCTACACCCAACAAATTTGTTGCAGTTATTATGCATTGTTCTATTAGGGAATACCACACTAACTCTTCATCTGCATAGATGGTTATTGCTCTAATGTGGCCACCTGAATAGAGCAGTCTGCTCAGCAGAATACAGTTGGCTTCAACAAACAGTTGGCTTCCATGCAGGTTATAATACCTTTCCCACATGCGATCTCAATGGCATACTTTCTGAAATGCACAGGTGGATCAATCCCTTGAAAAAATATCCTTCAACAATCGTGATCTCAGCTTGTGGCTCACTGGTTGTCCAGCTACCTATGCTTCCTTCTCTGTCCGCTAATCTATCTGCTGTTCTAACCCATTTTCTCCTCCTCTCTGATTTCCTTCCTCTTCCTGCCGTATATTTCAATTACATGTTCAGTTGTACACACTTCACTGTTCTTACGGAGTCTCTTCATTCATTCTGTGTGTGTTCCCCACAGTGTTTTATCAACAGTCTCCCCTAAGTGTGATAATTGGATTCTCCTCGGTGAAGAACAGAGTTGTTCAAACAACCAGACTTAGAGTATACCACAGTCTCTTAAGATAAAATACCTGGATTCAATGTGAATGTTGTGTATCTTACGTGGATCAGAACATCTGAGGAGAGATTCAAGAAACATCACTGTGACACACTCAACTAAAAAACCAAGCCATTAGCTTTCACCAAACACTGCTTCAAATACAATCATGAAATGAAATTGATGAGACCAGTACTGTGGTGCAAACACTAAGTATCTGAGACCGAGTAATTAAGGAGTCTTATCAAAATATGGATGTCAGAAAACCTAATAGCTGGCCTGAAGGTTTCAATTTAAACAGGACTTCGAGTCCAGCACTAAATTTATTAAGACTTCAGTATTATAAGAAGGAAAGTTGCTACTCACCACATAGTGAAGACGCTGAGTCGCAGATAGACACAACAAAAAGACTGTCACAAATAAAGCTTTCGGCCAGTAAGGCCTTTGCCAACAACACACACACACACACACACACACACACACACACACACACACACACACACACACACAAATGCAACTCGCAAACACCACTGCAGTCTCAGTCAACTGAAACCAGAAACGTGTGTGTGTGTGTGTGTGTGTGTGTGTGTGTGTGTGTGTGTGTGTGTGTGTGTGTGTTTTGTTGGCGATGGCCTTACTAGCTGAAAGCTTTATTTGTGAAAAGTCTTTTTGTTGTCCCTATCTGCAACTCGGCATCTCTGCTATATGGTGAATGGCAACTTTCCTTTTCATAATATTGTTACATTGCATCCTTGATTTTCCATTGTTTGGCTTAAGATCTCACTGGCCATCACATCCAACACAGCTGGGAAATTTGTTTCACACAATATCATTGTGGCCTCTGAAAATCAAGAGCATCAAAGGGTGTATTGGACGTCAGGAGTAAGTCACAATCAGCTATAAATAGCAACACTATCTAGTTTTTGTCCAGGCAACAAGTACACAACAGCATAATTCCCAACACCTGAAGAAGACAACTGGATTGGTTGTCAAAATTCTGTGACTGAAATAAAAATCAACTGACCATGTGGAACTACACCATTAATCACTCATATTGAAAACAACTGAGAGTTTACAGGATTTTAAAGGATTATCATGCTCCATTATCTGTTTCCCCTGTATATTGGTCTCCAGTCCCCCTGTTCCCTATCGTTCTGTGGATTGCCAGACATTGTGTCTGCCTACAACTATGGAACCTGGCCTGACCATGTTTTCGTGTCTTCGCCGTGCTCTTCGGATCTTCCTGATGACAAACACACCCAGCACAGTTATTATCCAGGTTTATATTACACAGCAGGCTTCAACATGTGTGCTCTGGTGCTAACAATATTGTCCCACCTTAATTGCCTCTTCAATTTGTTGAAACTATTGAATCGGTCATTTTCCTTCAGTTGGTAATAGGTCCCATACTACGACATCTGACCACTAGTGGTGCATAAAGGTGATCTGTGGCAGCTCTTGTAGTTATACTAATAGAATTTGCTCCACGATACCCTATTCACTGACGGACTTGAATCTACTCTTAAAAAACCAAATGCCTCTTGCAAGTTATAACATACGAATAAAGATTTTGCTCTTGTCTTATACAGCAGATATTCAAGAAAAGAAGGAAAGAAACAAAGTTTTTATGTACCTCTACATCTATACCCGACATGGCTCCTCAGTGTGTGTGGTGGATGACAGTGGTTGGTAAATATTGTTCAACTCTGGATAACTTCCTAAAACCATCCTACAGAAACACTTCAGTTATATTTCTTCTAATGTTAGTCTTTGTTCATCTGTACTACATATACATGCTGTTCTGATGCTCATCTCATAATTATGACTAGTTTCACTGAATACACTTCAACCTTTATAGCTGTGGTTGTTAGTAATATGAACCTCTATGTCTTAAACCACAATAGTTTTCCTGATTGTTGTCATGTGAATCACCAAAATATAAATGTATGTCATATTGAGAGGTTATGAAGTTCAAATGCAAAATCTTTTGGTTTTTAGAAATATTATTTTATTTTTGCATGTTTGTTAGTTTCTTCTTTTTCACATACATATTCTAAGCATTTAATTTACACTACTATATCTGTGTTTCTGCAGTTGTTTTCTGCCTTTTCCCCTGTCATCAGTGCTTTCAGTTGCACATTGCGTTCTTTTCTCTTTTTGCAATAAAATTGAGTGTCAAAAAACAATTCAATAACTGTTAATTTTGTTGCAGTATGGTTTCAATATGGTGATACAACACAGGGAAGCAATAAACTGCATTGCCTTGAGCTTAATGCATAAAAGTCTGAGGTATGTATAACATCATTAAAAAATTTAGTTGACTGTTTTTCAGAACAATGTTTGTGAATCTGACCCTGAGTAATTATGACTTCATTATATCACGCAGGACCAAAGCACTTGTATTGGAGCTACTTGCTGCAATATGTCTAGTCAAAGGAGGTCATGAAATAATATTATCTGCATTTGATAACTTCAAAGAAGTCTGTCATGAATCTCAACGCTTCCATACACTCATGGATTATTTCATTAACTATCAAGTCTTCCATATAGAGTTCATGGTATGTGGGTAGTCAGAAAGTTTAATTATATTGTTTTCCTCATGTTACCAGACACTAGACATATATCGGCTGCATATTCTCTTCCAGGTGGCGTGTATGCAATTTGTAAATATTGTTGTTCATTCAGTGGAAGACATGAATTTTCGCGTCCATCTCCAGTATGAATTCACGAAGCTGGGCCTTGATGAATACCTAGAGAAATTGAGGCATACAGAAAGTGAAGAATTGCAGGTACCATCCAAGTTTATTGATAATGTCATTATTTTTATATACAGGATGACTTTTTAATATATCTGGTGAAAATCAAATGATGTACAGAGAATGCTGAAACTTACTAACCATTTTACACACAAATCAATATTTACGGAACTGTCACTTCTTTCATGTCACTCACAAATGCCAAATGAACATAAAACTACAGAAAATTATCAAAGCTACTTTTTCTAAATGAAGCACTTAGATCACAAAACGCACCAACAGTCTGTCATGAATCTAGAAAAATAGGACAGTAACTTTGGGAGCACCAGACTTTCTCTGAGCTTTTTAGGCAGTGAATGTGGCACACTTTGCTTCAATGTGAGCTTTGTGCAATAGTGTGCTTCCAAGAACTTCTGTCAACAAGATCCACGATGTCTTGTGTGCATCTGCCTGTTCAGACAGTGAAGAAGTCGAGTATAATGATGGAAAAACACACCCAGACCAATACTGGGGCAATTTGGTATTGAAGTAATGATGAGTGCCTGAAAGTAGTGTGATGGACACACACACACACACACACACACACACACACACACACACACACACACACCACTATGGTTTTACATGCAGATCTTTGCATAGAACATGACAGACTTTGTAACAGTAGTATCTGTGGATCTCTGCTTGCATGTGTTGCAGATTTCTGTGGGCTCCTAACAAAGGATTCCCTCACGTGATCGATCTTCTCTGCCAATGATCTTGGTTGGTCTGTTCTCTTTGCACCAAATGAGCAGCTGGTCTCATGGGATGCGCTGTACCACTCACAGATTTTTTTTGTCTGTTGGACCTTTTACCTGATATTCGGTGTAAAATTTTTGCTGAACCATCACAGTTCACTCAAATTTAGTAAATTCACGAAAACAAAATGCATGTGTCATTTGTAAATGCAATTTATGTATGCACACAACACAACAACATAATTGTTAATTGATGTCTAATTCCATTGGGAAACGTGTACACCATGACCGTATTATTGTCAGTGTAGTTTGGACAAATGGCAGCATTGCTCATAAATATTGAAATCTTTTATTTTACAGATTGATTTTGGTTACTGCATGACCATCTTCAGTGCAAATTATTGGAACTTTGTTGGCACGTATCATAATAGCACAAGACTTTCAATGAGGCGTTAACGTGTTCTGTGATGATCGCTTCCAACAGATATCTTCACGTTACTGCATCATTTTTAAATTTACAGAATAGCCTATCTTGTAACCATAGCAGTTAACCTTAGCAGTTGCTGGTCCAACATACAGTCTGTAGTTGTCAGTTGAATGAAGGCAGGCATGAGTCTGTCGATTGATATTTTGATGGAAGTACCATTATATCAACATCTAATATCTTGTGGGGTGCCATTACTGTGTAGTGACCATCATATAATATGGCGGTGGGAGAGGTTTTCGAATAGCATCATGTCAGATGAAAGTCTGTTTGTGCGACTTTCAGTGGCCGAAAACGAATGGTCGCTGAGTAGAATGTTCTTTCAAAATGGCAGGACGGGGCTTGCAAATCTGTGTGCAGAGGTGGTGTGCAAAATCAGAGGTTTCAGTAACAGTGTCTGCTTTTTGGGTAAAGAAATCTCTGTCATCGAAGTGTCTGCCCATACACTAATTCAGCTGTTGTTGTATTCGTGTCTTCTTTAAAGGCTGTCTGGGGACATAGTAAACAATAGGTAGGCTGTCAGTCCACCGTTTAGTGTCACGGAATCTGAGTGGAACCTTTGTCGCTGAAGCCATTCCACAAGACCATTAGTGGCCGGCTGGTAGGCACTGGTTCAGAAATGGTTCATACCAAGCACTGCTGAGAGAGCTTTAAAGAGATAAGACTCAAATTGCTTTCTCTGATCAGTAGTGACATGGAGAGAAATGCCAAAGTGTGGGATCCACTCACGGAAAAACGTCGTGGCTGCTGTTGTGTCTTTCACAGGATACACTTAAGGCCAGTGAGAAAAAACATAAATTGCTGTCAGGCAGTTTGACAGTGGCAAAGGTCTAATAATATTGATGTGGACATGTTCAAAACATTGACTCAGTGGGACGAAGGCACCGAGTGGAGCTGTTGCATGCAGAGTTATTTTGTTGTGCTGACAAGCATTGCATTGGTGAACAAATGGCTTACAATCTTTCTCAATATTTAGCCAGATAAATGTCTTCTTCACTAGTCGTAAAATAGCCCTTACTCCTGGACGGGAGAGGCTGTTGCTTTCATATGTCATGGTATAGCTCTACCTCCAAGCAGCGAAAAATTGTAAGACAGCAAGGAGAGTCTCTATAAGCATCGCTCCATTATAGGCTATGTTCTCACACTCCTTCAGTATAGTAGTGTGGCCTGAGACTATGTTATATGATAAGTCATTTTTCTGTACATCGTTTAGTTTTTACATAGACGTCTACTGAAATGCCAGAGAATCACATTCCAGATAAAGTAATCTGCTATATTTATTAATATGCTGTGCAGATTGTTGTACTATCTCTCTCTCTCTCTCACACACACACACACACACACACACACACACACACACACACACACACACGATGGGAACTGTGTAAAGATCGCCATCCCACTTGCAACTTGAAGCAGACATGGCGCACAGTCTTTTGTTATATTTCTGCATAGAGAAAATATGAAACCTATTGAAATTCAACACAAAGTGAAGGCCTGTATAGTTGTTGGTTATTTATCATAGCAACAAATTGAAGAATGGTGATGTAAATTCACAAATGGTGTGATGTATGTGGCTGATTCTCCTTGACAAGGCCAGGCACATAGTGTTGACTCTGGAAAGTACTGCAGTCGTTAAAGCCATCATGATGTAAAAACATTGATACTGGATAATGCTGTAGCAGCTGTAAACATTCAGCACATCATGCCGTGAATAGTTCTCCCTCCTGTTTTACAGTGCCTGTCAGCTGACTCTTGAATTGGAACACTACTGTGTTACTGCATGTTAACAATTTATGTGGCTCATTGACCACTGTAGTAAAACTTTTCTTAGGACAAACTGTGGAGTTACTACTGCCAATGAGAGAGAGAAACGGTGCCATTCCTTATCACTTATATCATCAGCAGGGAAGGTTATTCTGACACACACTTTACTGAAAAACACTTCATCGTAGTGCATTACGTGCTATGTGAGGTTACTGTCATTAGTGTATCATACTTGGATCTCATAAGAAATTATCTTCAAAGTGCAAAAATTAAAACGATGCAATGTGGATTTGGTATTTGCAGATAATGTCTCAAAGAAGAACTGTATTCCAGTAAGTTACTAAAAAAAAATAAAAAAATCTATGTTACGGTATTTGATAAACTTTACTAGTGTTGGTGAACTTCTGCTGAGTACTCAGGAGAATATGTTTAAAAGGTATAAAACTATGTTCCATATGCACACAGTAAATAAGATAAAAGTGTGTGTATTTATTACTTTTAATTGGTGATTTTATTTCTTTGTCGACATATGCTGAGCACAGTTTAAAGATTTTAAAATGGTCTAATTTTATCCATAGGAGTATCATATTAGGTTAACAACAATTACTTAAAATATATAAAATTTTGTACTAGTATTTGCACTGTGTTTTTTTGTTAGGTACAAATATCGGCATATCTCGATAATGTATTTGATGTAGCAGCATTAATGGAAGACAGTGAGACAAAGACAGCAGCTCTCGAAAAAGTTGCAGAACTAGAGGATGAACTGGGTCACGTAAGTAAAATTTCCAGCTAAGTGCTTTTGTTGGACTGGCAGAAATTATAAATGTCAGTAGTGGTATTTAACAGCTGCAACTGACAATCAGTCCTGTCTTAATTCATTTTTCTTGAAATAAGTTAGTACAGAGTACAGTGTAATCAAAATCAAAATTAAAGCTAAAGGAATGTAGATGGGATCAGCTTGGTAACATAGGTGGTGTCGCCGCCCTGTACTAAATAAATAAGAAGTGTAAGTCTAGGTTTCAGGACTAATGGTTGGTTTTACTGGAGTAGCTGGAAATGCCAGAAAGGGCAGATTTATCTCACCAATAGTAGCTTCCTGCAACATGCAAAGTCCCATCAATAATGAGTAAATCTTAAACTTATTAAATCTTTAACATTAAATTTGATCTATGCACCCTTGTACCTCTACATCTGTACGTTCATAAACAAGATTTTATTTGTACATATGTCACTGACTTTCTGTAAATTGCTGTTTAAAATATTTATTTATATAGCTAAAGTCTATAGATAAAAATAAAAGGCAACATTAGACAACATGTTTCAGTGAAGGTTATCCCCATTACTTCAACATTCTCCTCACTTTCCCCTACTGTTTATTATTGTTCTCCCATTTCTTCCACTGTCTTCTGTTGCCTCATCGTCTGTAAATTTTTTGAATTTTTCCTTTTATTAGCTGGCACGTGATCTATTATCTAATGATTATGTGCACAGTTTTGCTTTCATAGATATATCACCATTAAATGTTTTGCCTCAGGCTCATGACAGGCTTGCAGAACTGGAGCGAGAGTCACTGGCAAAGTTAGCAGAGTTGGAGACGGAATTAGCTAATGTAAGAATGGAGCGAGATGCTCTACTAGAGGACCGACGGGCTGTCGATGAAGAAGTAAATACGTTGCGCAGAGTTGTTATGCAGCAGCAGCAGGAGAGTCAGAGCAGGCAGTCAATGCTTGAAAGTAAGATCATTGAGCTTGAGACCCTCAACAACACTTTGCCAAGAGGTAATGTAGTTACAGATGTCTTCTGGTCTGTGTGTAAACAAGATGTTACAAAAATATTGCCATCATGTGATAAATGTATGAGTGGTGAAAAGTGTAAAAAAATCGGAGCACCACACGAGCTTCTTGATTACAGTACCTGTTTGCAGAGTTTTTTACTTAACATCTTAATTGTACATTTGAAGTAAATGCATATTACTAGTTAAATTAGTAAGAGACATATTTTTCCTTGTATAGAATTTCAGCAGTTTTATGTGTAACAAAACAATATTGTTTATTTTTGTTGCAATGAATGTTGATAAATTTAAATAAAGACTTTTACTGTAGGACTATTTGTTTCTCCGAAACAAAAAAGAATAAAAATTTCATCAAGTAACATTTCATAAGTCCAGCAGTGCACTAAAATGATTCAGTTGTAAAATGTAAACATTCACGGCCAGAAGTGTCACACTTACTAAAATAATCCGGGCTATTATGCCATGGTTGAATGCATTTAATTGAGAAACTCAATGTTTAGTCCCTATGTGCAGGTGCAATCTTAAAGAGCAGATAGAGCTTCTGTGAATGTCCAGTTCACCCTCTGGTTCTCTACTAAAAGACAGCAAAATTTCATTTTTGAATAATGTGCCCTTGTAGTAATGCCTCCTCTATCAGTCTGAAAACCCTCTGTGCCTTTCTTGAGCCATATACCTGCTTGCTTAATTCTGACAAACTGTGGAATAGCTCAGACTGGTCTCCAAGAAAGCAGAAGTGTTGGGGAACACAAGAGCAGTCAATAGCAAATCAGGGTTATAAACTGTGATTCAAAAGTAACTGTACACACTTAATGTGTTTTATGTATGCATCAAAATAAAACTAAAATGTTAGATAAAGTTCTGTCTTACATTTCTTTATTTCAGAGCTATACAGTGGAGTTGGGATCACAAGTCCAACACAAAATTACTTCTTCTCAGAAAGCAGCAACAGGAAAGAACCCAAAATGCAACACAACTATGTGCTGTAAATTTACCCCAAAACATGTCCAAACTGATGTCCATTTCGAAGACAGTGGTGTGGTCGACGTCTTACCACTCTTGGGGTGTTGCAGACTCCATTCATCTCATTCTGCACAGCTCCACAGGCTTCTTCAGTTCATTGCTGTAGTTGTGCTACATTCTCAGTTGCAACACCATAAATGAGCTTGTTGAAATTGCCCCAAAGCTAGAAATCCAGAGGGTTTATGTGTGGAAATCTAGCAGGCAAAGCAACTGACCCTTCACGACCTATGCACTAATCAACGTAAGCAATGATAATCCCGTGCCTCCTGACTGATATGTGCAGGCTATTGTTTTATGTAAACCATAAGTTAGTAGGACATCTTGAAGCAGACCATCCAATTCATGTTCCACAGCTGTTTACACACTTTGCCAGTCAGGTGCTGTGGAATAACATGTGGTCAAAGTAACTGATTCTCCACCATACAACACCAAATGTTCACTGCAGAACAATGTTGATATTTTCTTGCTGTAGTTACATGAGGATTCTCACACACCCACAGGTGCATGTTACAAACATTCTCGATATCCACACGGGTAAAGAGGCTCTCATTCATAAACAGTACCTGACGACCAAACAGGGGATCAGAAGCATGTTGCTCCAGTAACGCCTGATAGAAATTCGGACTTCTAGGGTAGTCTATGGGTGTCAGCTCCTGTACGTATTATAGTGAGGTCTTAAAGAGCTTACTATAATGGTCTGACACTGATAATCATTAAAAATAACTTCATAACTGAAAAGACATAACAGAAATAGTGTGAGCTTGGGTTTCCCATACTATGTTAATATTATCATGTAAACAGAATGAATTCTTCTAGTTTCCTTAAACTAAGACTCATTCTCTTGTTTAGCTGGTGCAGCAAGTAAAGTCTTATGTGGCAATAAATGGGCATGGCTATGTGTGAACAAATGCCATTTACCTTCCACTTATGAATCACACCACATTAAACAAAGCGTTGGTACAGCTAAATTAATTAATTTGAAGATGGGCGGTAATTTTAAATTATTATTGGGCAGTACTTCAACACGATTTACCAGTGCAACCTACTAATATCTATTGTGTACTAAATAGAAGTTTCAACAGAATCACTGATTTCGCAAGTGCTCATAATTATTCAATATCTTATTTAATGAAACTCATAAATACACTGGCAAAAAGCACCTTTGATAATACATTTACATTAACTTCACAACTTCAGGCATTGTTATTACCTAACACTGAACTTATGGAAGACAAAACGGAATATACAATATGTATGTTGTTATTGCCTTCAGCCCAAAGGGTGATTTGATGCAGCTTTCAAAGTTATTCCATCATGTGCAAGCCATTTCATCTCTTCATAGCTAGTACAATCTACATCTGTTTGAACCTACTTACTATTTTCAAGTGCTGGTTTTCCTCTACAGTTTCGTTCTATCTACCCATCTGTTCTTCAGCATTGTTCTATAGTACCACACTTCAGAAGCTGCTTTTATCTTTTTGTCGGAATTGCTTATCATCCATGTTTCTCATCAGTACAAGGCTACATGTCATACAAATACCTTTGGAAAAGGTTTCCTAGTATTTAAATGTATGTTTAGGTGTAACAAATACCTATTTTTTTCAGAAATATTTTTCTTGCTGTTGCCAGTCTGCATTTTATGCCCTGTCTAGTTTGGGCATCATCAGTCATTTTGCTGTCCAACTAGTGAAACTTGTTTACTACTTTCAGTACATCATTTCCTAACCTAATTCCCTCAACATTGCCTTATGTAATTAGACTACATTCCATTACACAGGCTTTACCTTTGTTAATGTTCATCGTATCACCTCTTTGCGAGACAGTTCGTTTGGAACCCAAACTGGTCTTCCCTGAGGTTGGCCTCTACTAATTTTTCCATTCTTCTATAAATAATTTGTGTTAGTAGCTTGCAGCCATGACTTACCAAATTGGTATGCAACATAAAATTGATATTAAGTTTTGCATTTCGTTTATTTGGTTATGAACATTGTTTCTATTGCAAATAAAATGTAACATGTTTATTTGTTGATTTTTTGAATGAGGGCAATCAACTAATCAGCAAAAAATGAACAATAAGTGGCACAGACATGCATTTTGCTAAAAAAAAAATTGTTTATAAATATGTTTTGTTATTCAGATTGTCTTTGACTTTGAAGAAGTTATTAACTGAGAGGTGCATTTAACAGCTTTTCTGAAGCAATCTGTATTGTATATTTACTAATTTATTGATGTTTAATGTGTGTTTTTATTTTTGATATTGTAGAATGTGCTAAGGTATTTTTTTCTTTTTAAATCTAAAGTGCATCTGTTTTGTGTTTCATGTTAATATATTTATTTGATGAAAAATTATTTCAGTTTTTCATATTTTATATTACTGTTAAGCAGAAATACTAATGGTTCTAGTAAGATTTCTGAATTGTAGATATTGACAAGATAGGTTGTGCAGACTACTTCATTAACAAGAAAGAGTAAGGAATAGGAGGAATTCAGACAGTTACCTGGGGCAGTAGGACAAGGACGACTTAGCATGCCAGGATTAGAGGAAAATGAGAGATAAATGAGATTCAAAAACCTGAGAGGTCAGAAGTGGCAGACAGTGCAGTTGAGAAATCAGTCAAGAGGAGGAGGAAGTGAACAGAAGCCTCTGTAAAACAAAAGAGGCAAAAACAGATAAACAAAATAAGTAACAAATAGCTAGAGATAAAAAAAAAGCTCACAAATATTCTCAAAATGTATACTTGTCATGACAGCATAAAGATAACTAGAAGAAAAAATTGTGGATACAGTAAGTGAGACAGGTTGGGATGCACCGCACCATTGATGCAAAAGAAGCAGACAACAGAAATGATTCATGTAAAATGAGGCAAAAGGGGCAGCAAGAATCGAGCACCTTCTAGAGGAAGTTCGCATCTGCAAAGTTCTGAGGGACTGTTGACAGACAGAAAAGCTAGATTACTAGAAGGGTGAAAGAAATGCCTTGATTACAATAGTTGTGCTGAAGAAGTGTGCTATGCTATTGCAGTAAATGCTTGGGTAATCTGTGTCAGTACATTCTCAATTAAAAACAATGGTCATCATGCTAAAGCCATAAACTACACAGTAATTACAGCCACCGTCCTCTCAATTGTGTATTAATCTCAAAGGTGGCTGTCTCTTTGATAGACTTGTTTCATCAGCTATGAAGAAGGTAATAATAAGGGGATGCATAGTAGAATTCCCAAATGTAGGGCAGTCAGCCATGAACATACTACACAGTATTGAAATTTGTTGAGGAGCAGCGTAGGTTCTGACCTAGATTTGCAGAGATTGGAAGAATAACCTAAAGTTTCAGTGATAATTATGTACGGGCCAGCTTCATTTTGGTCTATAACATCAGCAAAATTACGTAAGTGAGGGTAGCTATTGAGAGATAAATACTTTCTGCAATGTTGAGAGGTGATCGTGATTCAAGGGTTGGCTAAGAAGGCACGGGAAATCCGGAACACGATATATTCAGGTCCCTGCACTGATAGAAATCTATGCTTGTCCTGTTTCTATCTCGTAATTTGGAGGTCAATTCCCTGCATAATATTCCCTCAACCGGCACATACCTGTGAGCAAATTAGTGATAGCCTTTCTCCCGAAATTAATAAATTCTTCAGTTGGCAATAATTATTTTGTATTTGAAGAGCAGATGTACCTATATAGATCAGGACTATGGCCACAGGAAGCTGTCCATTCCCTGCACAATCTCTGTTTTGTGAGTTACACGAATGGAACATTCCTAAAATCAATGTCTGCTTCCAATAAACCACTTACACTTGACTTCACAGTGAGGATGTACTGGAATAATCTATTGAGGAGAAGATTTGCTGTGAAACATGCCCTTCTTTTCTCTTCCCGCACTTCACACAACTTCTAGCCCACACATACTTCAGTGAGGTATAGGCTCTTATTTGACCATTGACCCTTCCATTTGCACCCCTGGTCTTCTCCCCTCCATCCATCAGCCATTCCATGATGACTTGTGCAACAGTGGCCATTTTCCACTCATTTTGACCTTTCCTCAGCACCATTCGCTTAGGCATCCAGCCACACGGGCTCTTTAGCAATGCTGACTAAGATACCTTAACGTCTGCCATTGCCCTTAGTACCCAACCAAATTGGGGTATTGATGAGGCTATCCAGAGCACAACCACAGTCATTCTATTGCCAGGTGACTTAGTGATCCACTATACGTCAGGATCCCCCCCTCAGATCATCATACCTTGGTGGACCTCTGAATATCTGTGGCCGTTAGAAATCACAGACAAGTGCTCTCCAGTGTCATAAGTGATAACCATTGATGGAGTATCACATCACTTTTAAACAACTCTATGCCCAGGCCCACAACCTAATAAAATGACAAAAACAAGAATGCTGGGAAGTGTATGTTACTATCTTTGGACCACATACCCCACCTTTTTAGTTTTCGGCAAAGATTAAACGCTTCTATGGATACCAGTCTCCCACAGGTGTTCCCCAGTATCTCCTTGAATGGGGATGTGTACATTAACCCAGATGATTTCGCCAAACTTTTGCTCTGTGTTCTACTTGAGCCTCTGCATCTGAGAATTTCCAGTGTATATTTCATGTACTCAAACAATGGGTGGCGTGAATTCACTTATCTTTACTACACACCTCTGAAGCCGTATAATGCTCCATTTGGTGAATGGGAATTCCTCAATGCTGTAGCCCTGCTTTTTGCCCTGACCTGGCTCCAGGGCCAGACTGTCTGCACTGAAGAACCTATCAGTGGATTGCTACATCATGCCCTTTTCATTTTCATCTGATTTTGGAGCGTGGATCAGTTTCCATCTCAGTGGCGGGAAAATGTGATCATTCCGGTATTGAAACTGAGTAAATAGCCCCTTGAGATGGACAGCTATTGCACTGTTCGTCCCACTAATTTCTTTGCAAGTTGCTCGAACACGTGATGAGTCAGTGAGAGTCTCAGGGCCTTTTAGCTCCGTCCCAGGGTTGTTTTCATCACAGCCTTTTACTACTGACAATTTGGTCTGCCTGGAGTCTGCAATCCAGACAGCCTTTGCCTTCCAATACCACCTTTTGCTGTCTTCTTCAACTTGCAAAGGGCTTAAGACACCACATGTAGTCACGTCCTCATTACCCTACGTGGCTGGGTTCTCTGTGACCCACTCCTAGTCCTTATCCAAAACTTCCTATCACACCATACTTTCTGGGTTAAAGTTGGTGCCTCCCTTATTACACCCCTCCCTGCCCCATACATAAGAGAACGGGATCCCACAGGGCTCTGTATTGTGTTTGTCCATTTTTCCTGTGGCTATGAATAGTCTAGCTACAGCTGTGGGGTCTACAGTGTCACTTTCCTTGTATGCTTATTATTTTTGCATGTGCTTTTGCTCCTCAATTGTGGATGTTGCTGGATGACGACTGCAGGATGCCATGTGAAAAGTGAAGTCCTGGGCTGTTACCTATGGCTTTAGTTTTTTGGCTGCTAAGACATGCGTCATACTCTTGTCACCATTGTACTGCCCATTTGTAACTAGAATTCTAGCTTGATGATCAGTTGCTTGATGTGGTAGTCTTATCAGTTTCCAGGACTGTATTTTGATGTGGCTTCCCCATCTTCGCCAGCTTAAGCAAACATGCTAGTCACATCTTTATACTCTTCATTGCCTCAGTAACACCAGCTGAGGACACAGATTGCTCTATGCTTTTTTGACTTTACGGAGCTCTGAAGCTGCCCTATGTTGATTATGGTGGTATGACAGAAGACTCGACATCTCCTTTGCTGTTGTGGTTGCTGAACCCAGTACACCATTGTGTGGTCCCACATGCAACTGGTGCCTTTTGGAGTAGGCCTGTGACAAGTCTACTCACAGAGGCTGAGTTCCTTCACTACAGATTGTGCTAACAGTTGCTGCTCAGCTATGTAGTACACCAATTTCTGCTTTTTGTGCATGACAACACGTTGTTTTTTGTGGTAGGGAGTTCCAACTCCCCACGCCAGGGCCCAAGACTTGAGCCATGATGACAGTTTGCACTTGTCTCTGGCTCTGGACTCCCCCTTCCCCCACAGTAGCCTCTTGTCAGGCAGTGATTGCATATGATGTTGTGTACTCCATGCTTTGGTCTGTCTGTACCTATCCTTTGGAACAAGCGACTCTGATGATCCCTATGATTTTTTCACTATCTGTTCCTGGCCACCCTTGATGCATTTCCAGGTTCGGAAATGGTATACGCTGATGGCTCTATGGTTGACAGATGAACTGGCTTTGCCTACACATGTGCAAGGTACAGTGAACTCTGCTCCCTGCTGAACGTATGCAATGTATTCACTTCTGAATTGCTGGCTGTCAATCAAGCCGTGTTCATTTTTGCACTGGCAAGATGTTCTTTATAGGCAGTGGCTGCTTAAGGAGTCTTCAGCCTATCAATCAGTGCTACCCCAACTGCAGACAATAAAGAGAAACACAACCACATGACAGTCTTTCCTTCATGTTTCTGGCAGGGAATCCACCTTTCTGTCAGCTTCGCATTGACTACACTTGGCTGAAATGATGGCCACATCCTAAGATGACGCACTGTCTGTTTGGTGCCCATCTGATAGTGGCTGGCATGCTACTGGACTGTCCTAATTTAGCTACCTTACAACAAAATCCTAAACTTGCTGACACACTGCCTATGATGCTAGTGGATGACACCAAACTGAGCTGATCTGGTTTTACGTTTTACTCGTGATGGCAGTTTCTACTCCTTTCTGTGAGGTAGGGCACTTTGGTCTCATTGACTGCTTGCGGTATTGGATGTATGCCTCCATCACCTGCTATGACCCAGGAATCCCATGGCTGCCCTCACTTGGCAGTCTAGTATGGCTCCTGCCCATCTCCATGTGTTTATTCTTCTTGTTCATTTACGTTTGTCATCGTTGTAACGTGTTAATATCATTATCTTCTTTCCTGAGATTTTATAAACTTGTCCACACTGCTAATTTTCTTGTGGTAACAGACGGTGAGGAAACACCAGTCAGATGCGAAGGTTGTGACTCCCACCACATAACGTATCCCAGGGGTCACCATCTGCATTCTGCGCGGAACATCTCACCCATCTTACTCTGTCTCACCACTCTGACACTTCTACTTGCTTCTCTCTCTTGGTTTTATTGATTCTCTGTAGCAGTCTGGTTTGTAGGGATTACTCTGAGGCCCATTTTTCTGGTTTGATGCATGCAGGATGGAAGGACCCTATCACCTTGCAGTTTGGTCCCCTTAAGTCCCATCAATCCAATTCTTATCATTTCTTAAGTATTTAATTTCCCTCCATCCCTTTCTTCTTTTTCACAGATAGATGGTACCAGAAGGTGGTAGAACCCCCCCCCACCCCCCCCCCCACCCCCACCCCTGTGTATACTCGATATTACCTGTTTCCGTTGATTTAATAGTCTATCACAGTAAACAGTCATTACCTGGCCTTGTTGTTTTTACTTGCTCCTGTTGGTCTGCATGTCAGCAAGAGTATTATGTTCTGATCTCATGACAATGAAAGTTTCGCAGTGAAATATCAAATTAGTTGTCATTTTAATCCTTGTTACAGTGTGCTTTTAAGTGTATTTTGTTTCTTTACACTCCTTGATTCAGCGTATTGTTAGACTTGCTCTCACCTCAGATTAACGGAGTTGTTGCATGGTACTTGGTTGTTAGCCTAAACTCCAGCATAACACTTGCTTAGACTGTGAACATATTTATCTTTTATTATTATTATTATTATTATTATTATTATTATTTTCGATTATTCCCATTTAAGAGAGCATTTGAACTTGAATTCCTTTATGATGATTGTTTATGTTTTTTCTGAGCCCAAATTTTCTTAATGTGTTCACTGTGTTGTTTCTTTCGCTCCGCTGTCTATTTGCATCCTGGCCTCTTTTGTGTTTTATTATTATTATTATTATTATTATTATTATTATTATTTCCTGTTCCCCATTTAGGTACTGACTCAAATGATACTGCAGTGGCACCTTCTGCACCATCGCAGCCACCAGCACCCCCGCCTCCTGCACCTGCGCCGCCGCCCCCTCCGCCCTGCCCGCCACCCCCTCCCTGTGGTCTTACTGGCAAGGGTTCACCTCACGTTCCTGTTCCACCGCCACCTGCTGGAATGATGCAGGCCCCTGATGGTGCAATGACAATAAAGAGGAAAGTCCAAACGAAGTACAAGTTGCCAACACTGAATTGGGTAGCTCTGAAGCCTAACCAGGTATGTTATCAACAATTACAAATGGGTTCTCTGTTGCAATGGAGGATTTAATATTCTTTCCATTTCCATACTACCACAGATCTTCCCAGTAAAAATTATGAAATGTTTTTATGTGAATTTAAAGTTGAATTGTACCAGTGGAAAATGTTGTATGGGGGGAGAGCTTTTGCAGCCACAATCAATTACTTGCTGCTTATTGTGTTGAGCTAATGCGAGTTCTTGCGATTTTCTTAAAAAATTCTCTGTTGCACCTGTTTAATTGCAGTATTTCTCATTTCTGCTGATCATGTGCTAATAAATATTTAAATATTTCTAAGAAAGCAAATAACAAAAAGATATTTGTATCAGGCACACACAGATGAAAATTGTTCTAGACACGCTGTGTGAAACCATACTACTTGATGCATCTAAAATGTTTACAATTGTAAATGTTTTCATTGTGTGCGAATAGAGGGTAGGATTAAAAAGTGGAGGGGAGGGGTGGGGGGGGGGGGGGGGGGTGGTCGCTAGATATCAGCACCACGAGAGAAGTAAAAGGAAATCTGTAGCTTCACATTGTAAGAAGACTGGAACAATAAAAGTAGATTGGAAAAATTGATGTGCTGCTCTTGATGCAGTGTACTGAAGCACTTTTCTGCCCTTGTACTGTGTGCACCATGTTTATAGAGGTTCTCCATTTACCCACTGAGAATTTATACTATTCTAAAATATTAAAGTCCAAGATAAAAATAATTTTAAAATAGTAAAAGGACAAAAGGGGACTGTCCTTAGGCTCTGAGGAGTTCAATTATTTCCTCACAGTGCTATACACTGTTACCTTCAATATAACATCCCTCCTACCACACAATTCCCAACAGTTTCCTTGTTGCTGAAATTGTTCCTCAGCTGCCCATTTTGTGTACTAAAAAAATGATTATAAAAGTTTACACATGTAGTTTCATCTACATCAGCATGTATGTCCTCACTTGGCATGTTAACATGTGTGTGACGGTTAATGTTTTTGTGATTTCGATGGCTTTCCTGGCATAATGTCTTGAAAATCTCTCCGGTTTGTTGCCAGATCTTAATCAACTCAATTCAATATTTTGGTGATCCAACTGTTTGTCGTCTTCAGGAGGACACTGCTTCTGCTGATGAGTCTTGCTGAGAACTGATGCCATGCCGCAAATCAGCATCCTATATAGGCCTCTGTTCCAGACACGGCATATGTGCTGCCCATCACAGTTGCTGCTCTTAAAGACTGGCAGATGGTGCTGTCCTTAATAGAACACCAGCCACATTGATATATATCGCACTCAGACGATTTTAGAACACTCGGACTGGCCACATCAAAGAATGTTTTGTTTTGATGTGGCATAGCACAGGATTCCATGTCCTGCTAAGAGAAAACTCATTGTCTCTCTTAAATTATCTGGCTTAGATTGACGGCAGTCTTGGAGGGCAGCAACTGTGATGGGCAGAGCATGTGCTGTGCACGGTACGGAGGATTATATAGGATGTGATTTGCAGCCTGACATCAGTTCTCAATGGAACTTATTAGCAGAAGTAGCATTCTCCTGAAGATGACGAACAATTGGAGCTCTGAAATACGGTATCAAGTCAATTTTAGGATCTGGCAGCAAACCTGAAGAGATTTTAAAGTTGATTCTCTTTTGCCTCATTACATACAGAGTTAAGTAACTTTTAAAATACTGGAGTCTTGGTATGTATAAACAATAAACTGTGTAATGTGCTAATATACTTACAAGTAATATACTTCAAACACAAATTGATAATCATAACATATTAATCTTTTAATTTACAGACACCAGGAAAAGTTTCCATTTTATTCTCCAAGGATAGTGCTATCATCACACATATATTCTTTTATTAAGTGATATCATTTCTGCACTAGGACAGAATGTGGTTTTATTTTTTTTTCATGCTGATGCCATGCTCTGAAATTTTAATTCGTTCTGAGTTTCTGGGAATAGAAATTTAACTTTTGTTAATGAATTGTGCAATTTTGTTTCTCATATTGTACACAGCTTGAAAATGATTTCTTGCAAATAATTCTGAACTGTTACAAATAAGGATTCACAATTCATAAATATGTAGACAGGGGATAGTTAAAATCTTTAGTGTGTGCTCAGTATGACTCCTAGGTTTTACATTACACATTTCTAAGAGTTCTGTTTTTGTAATTTTTGTATTAAATTTCCAGTAGTTTTGTCCCTCACAAGGTAACTCTACACCTTAAAACAAAGTAACTAGGGTAGAATACATTTCTTGCATTTGTTATCATTGGAACTACCAGACTTTTTTGCCAAATGGGGAGTATATGAAGAATGCAATTTTTTCCAAATTTTACTCCTAGGATTTTGAGAGAATCTGCTTCCTTAAGTTGTAGGTTTTTGTGAGCGCTTTGAAAATCTTCTAATTTTAAATAATTTATTTTAGTATTAGTTAGGTCTCCAGTTTGTTGATCAAGTATATTCGTAATGGTTGAAAGAATTTGATTTTTTTTCTTTTATTTTTTCAAATAGCCACAGGAGTATTATCTGCAAATAAAACATTCAGAATTTATGTTTAGTGGTAAATCATTAATATAAAATAAAGCAGGATTGTGCTTAAAACAGAACTTTATTAGACTGGTTGCAAGATTGTTATCCAGTCTGAGAAACTTCCTGAATCTGACAGTGTTACCGAGCGAGGTGGCGCAGTGGTTAGACACTGGACTCGCATTCGGGAAGACGACAGTTCAATCCCGCGTCTGGCCATCCTGATTTAGATTTTCCGTGATTTCCCTAACTCGCTCCAGGCAAATGCCGGGATGGTTCCTTTCAAAGGGCAAGACCGACTTCCTTCCCCATCTTCCCTAATCTGATGAGACTGATGACCTCGCTGTCTGGTCTCCTTCCCCCAATAAACCCACCAACCATCTGATAGTGTTTAGATTCTTTTCATTTATTGCTGTTATTACATACTTTTTGAACCAGGTCAAATACCATGACTAATGGCTTATAGTTCTAATTAACAGTGTGTTAGACAGAGGTTCATGTAATTAAATTGTTCATGAAGTCACACAAGACTCCTGCAATCTTTTGAAACTTATCCATAGATTAACAAGTTTTTCTGCAAATTCTGTGGTGGGGCATGTTATATTCTTAGTTTTCTAGAAGCCAAACTGATTTATTATGATGACATTAAAGATTTGTATCAAATGTTCTTTTTGGGTAGTGGCAATATGAAGTGGCAATACTTTTTTCAATCACTTTAGATAATATTTGGTGAAAGACATATGTGCCAGAGTATAAAATTCATTCTGAACCCTAGATAAGAGTGTGTAGTCAATATCAAAATTATTTTTAATTCTAATATTGTGGCTGTAAATTGCACAGATAACAGTAAATCTGTTCTTGCTATTAACCTCAAATACCATTAGGGAATATATGTATTGGTATGCAAGTGTAAGAGTACAGATATCCCTGGAGAAGTTTCTGCAAAGTACTTGATAATGAACTTCACTCAACATCGTTACTGCTTGCTTCGGTAGAGTAAAGACTGTTTTGACATTAGCAACATTGTGTCATCATAATCTACATCTGCACCATCTGTACAAGAAGTTCGAATACTGGTTTTTATTCCTGGCTGATAAGCAAAGTCGGTGCAGTAACTACGATGGCACCTTGAAGTAACAGCTGTAAATAACAGATATGCATTCGACCTCTTAGTAGGCAGTATTCAGTAGTGGATGTGCGGCCTTAGTGTGTCAACATTGTCACAAATTACAGTGAAGCAACAAACTGAACATCTCTAAATCAAGTGTTCAAGACACTCTCCAGAATGTTTTGCAGAAGAGAAACATGTGTAGTAAGTTTATCCTGTGACACCAATACAGTGTTGGAATTGTGTAAATACATGAAATGGAAAATGCGAGACTCGGTGTTATCAGTACAAACATGTCACAAAACAGCCAAGTGCAGATGGGTCTCTGATGGTTCCTCAAGACAGAAGGAGCTGTGAATATGAGGTACGAGCTGAAAAGGTCCCAGAGAACTACTTCCAACTGTTTCACATCGTTGTATGAAGATTCTGTTTGTTTTCTTCAACTTGGGGGGGTGGGGGGGAGAGTATGTAGATCTTCTGTAGCTTTAAAACCACCATCTTAAATTTTCACTGTTTTTCATTAACTCGGTCGTTAAACTTCTTGGATTGATGGGGGATACATTCTCCAACTACAAGGTATTTCCAGTGCAGAGTGCAGGAAGAATGATAGCTTAAATGCCTCTGTGTGCACTATAATCAGTCTAATACTGTCTACACAACCCCCACAGAATGAAATGTAGCGGGTTGTAGTGTATTCCTAGGTTCCCCACATAAAACTGGCTCTTAAAATTTTGTAATTAGATGTTCTTGGGATAGTCCGCCATTATCCTAAAGTGTCTACCAGATTGAGTTTTTCACCATCTCTGTGACACTCTCCCACAGACCAAACAAATATTTGACCATATTTTGTATGGGTCCCACACACTTACAAATTGCTATACCCAGGTTTGTGTTTGGATTGGCTGACTTGAGTTGTGACTCATTAATATTGTAGATCTTTTTGTTTTGTTTTCAGAGAATTTAATATTTATGGACATTAAATGAAAGTTGCTGTTCTTTGTACCTCTTTCAACTCTTATTAATATCTGACTATTTGGGCAGCTTTTTCCAGGCAATACTTAGTTATTGATATCTGCATCGGCTGCAAAAACCTTAGGTTACTATTAATATTGCCTTATCAACTCGAGAAAACACATAAACATACAAATAAAAAGAGAAAATGCACAAAATCACACATAACATAAATAACATAAAATAAAACACACAAGTTAATGAGCCAGAATCCTTATTCCAGTCACAAATTCCGTTTGATACCACATATGATCATACTTTCATTAATAATCATTTGAGTGGTATGGAGTCGAACGTTTTTTGCAAGTCAAAAATATTCCATGAGCCTGACTACCTTGGTCATGACTTCCAGTGTTTATCATGACTTCCAGTGTTTATCATGACTTCCAGTGTTTATCATGACTTCCAGTGTTTATCATGACTTCCAGTGTTTATCATGACTTCCAGTGTTTATCATGACTTCCAGTGTTTATCATGACTTCCAGTGTTTATCATGACTTCCAGTGTTTATCATGACTTCCAGTGTTTATCATGACTTCCAGTGTTTATCATGACTTCCAGTGTTTATCATGACTTCCAGTGTTTATCATGACTTCCAGTGTTTATCATGACTTCCAGTGTTTATCATGACTTCCAGTGTTTATCATGACTTCGAGTGTTTATCATGACTTCGAGTGTTTATCATGACTTCGAGTGTTTATCATGACTTCGAGTGTTTATCATGACTTCGAGTGTTTATCATGACTTCCAGTGTCGATCAGAATCCATGCTGGTTAGCATGGAGGAAATAGTGTTCAAGATACCTCATTGTGTTTGAGCTCAGAATATGTTCTAAGATGAGAAAATTGAAAAATGTCAAAGCTATTGGATGGTAGTTTTGTGGATCACTTCTGCTACTTGTTGTAGACACATGTGACTTGTACTTTTACCAAGCTACCAGGTACAGTTTTGTTGTTCTTGTTGTTGACTTTATGGTATATTATTGTTAAGAGGTCCAACTCAGCTGCAAATCCTGAATGTAATGTGATGGGGAATTTTTTGAGCCCTGAATCTTAAGTTTCAGAGGTTTCAGCTTTTTCTCAGAGCCACAGGTACTAATATCTGTATTGCTCATATTTACGGTGATGTGAGAATTAATGGTGCAATACTCCTCGATTCACCTTTGTAATGGAACATTTGAAAAATGCAGTTCAGCATTTATGGTTTTGCTTTGCTACCTTGCTTCAGTTTTTGTATTATCACGAGTCTGTCCATTAACTTCGGTGCCACAGAGAACCATAACATACAGACTGAAATTTCTGTGGCAGTTAGGTGCTACTGTGGTAGTCATTGAACATTTTGGTAATCTTTGAAGGTTTCACACATAGCCCTTTCAACAACAGAATGCATTTTCCATAGCCTGTCTCTGACTATAATCATACTTTATATTCCATGTATTTATTGTGTAGAATGTTCTTTACATTCAGGTTATGCCATGTACACTCCCATCCCAAACATGTTCTTCTAGGTACATGTATGTACACTGCTTTGTCAGCTATTCCTATAAACTCGGCCACTCTTTCCGTACGTGCTTCTGCCCAAGCTGAATGTTTAAAGTGTCTCATTGTGATATGGCAGTACTGCCTCTTTGAATGGTTTGTTAAACAGGTACATATTTCTACTTGTTTCAGTTGCCCATGGTACTTCAGTAATCAGTGTTTCTACAACTACTTTGTCGACACTGATACCAGTTTCATTGTGGAAGACCTTAGACAGGATAGATCTGTATATTGCCATGAAATCTATTTCAGACATGAGTGGGATTCTGAACTATCTGTTCTAGGTAGTTTTCAGAGAAGGCACTTCGTGTTGTTTTAGACGATGTCTTGTCTCAGCTATCAGATAGAAAATTCTAATTATCGTGATTGATTGAAGGCTGTTTGAAATTTCCTCCAGAAATGACAGTGTGAATGAGGCAACAATATTACAGAGATGCTGAGTCGCAGATAGATACAACAAAAAGACTCTCACAGTTAAAAGCTTTCGTCCATTAACATCTTTGTCAACAAGTCTCTCTCTCTCTCTCTCTCTCTCTCTCTCTCTCTCTCTCTCTCTCTCTCTCTCTCTCTCAAGTAAACGCAACTCACACACATAACTGCAGTCCCAGGCAACTGAAACCACACTGCGAGCAGCAGCACCACCACCACCAGTGCATGATGGGAGTGACGACTGGGTGGGAGTAAGGAGAAGGCTGGGACAGTGAAGGGGAGGGATAGTGTGGTGGGGGTGGTGGACAGTGAAGTGCTGCAGATCAGACAGGGGCAGGGGAGAGGTGGGGAGGGAGGGAGGGAAGTAGCAGGAAAGGAGAGAAATAAAAAGACTAGGTGTGTTGGTGGAATGATGGCTGTGTAGTGTTGGAATGGGAACAGGGCAGGAGCTGGATGGGTGAAGACAGTGACTAGCGAAGGTTGAGGCCAGGAGGGTTACCGGAACACAGGGTGTATTGCAGGGAAAGTTCCCACCTGCGCCATTCAGAAAAGCTGTGTTGGTGGGAAGGATCCATATGGCACAAGCTTTGAAGCAGTCATTGAAATCAAGGATATCATGTTTGGCAGCATGTTAAGCCGCAGGGTGGTCCATGGCCACAGTTTGTTGGTGGCCATTCATGCGGACAGACAGCTTCTTGTTTGTCATGCCTACATAAAATGCAGCACAGTGACTGCAGCGTAGCTTGTGGACCACATGGCTGGTTTCACAGGTAGCCCTGCCTTTGACGGGATATGTGATATGACTGGAATGGTGGTGGTGGTGGTGGTGGTGGTGGTGGTAGGACGTATGGGACAGGTTTTGCATCTGGGTCTATTAGAGGGGTGTGGGCCATGAGATAAGAGATTGAGAGCAGGGGTTGTGTAAGGATGGACGAGTATATTGTGTAGGTTCAGTGCATGGTGGAATACCACTGTGGGAGGGGTGGGAAGGATGGTGGGCAGGACATTTCTCATTTCAGGGCATGATGAGAAGTAATTGGAACCCTGGCAGAGAATGTAATTCAGTAGCTCCATTCCTATGTGGTACTGAGCTAAGAGGGTAGTGCTCCTCTGTGGCTAGACTGTGGTGCTTTCGGAGGTGGGGGAGACTGGAAAGATAAGGTTCAGGAGATTTGTTTTTGTACAAGGTTGGGAGGATAATTATGGTCAGTGAAGGCTTCTGTGGGACCCTTAGTATATTTAGAGGGGGACTGCTAGTCATTGCAGATGCGATGACCACAGATGGCTAGGCTGTACGGCAGGGACTTCTTGGTATGGAATGGGTGACAGCTTTCAAAGTGGAGGTATTGTTGGTTAGTAGGTTTGTAGTGGATGGAGGTACTGATGTAGCCATCTTAGAGGTGGATCTCAACATCTAGGAAGGTGGCTTGTTGGGTTGAGTAGGACCAGGTGAAGCAAATGGGGAGGAAGTTGTTGAGGTTCTGGAGGAATGTGGATAGGGTGTCCTCACCTTTGATCCATATAGCAAAGATGTCATCAGTGAATATGAACCATGTGAGGGTTTTAGGATTCTGCATTTTTAGGAAGGATTCCTCTAGATGGCCCATGAATAGATTGGCATAGGATGGTGCCATGCAGGTGCCCATAGCCGTACTGTAAATTTATTTTTAGGTAATTCTTTCAAAGGAGAATTAATTGTGGTGGTGATGTAGTTGGTCATGGCCACTAGGAAGGAGGTTGTTGGTTTGAAATCTGTCTGGCATTGGGAAAGGTAGTTTTCAATAGCGGTAAGGCAATGGGCATTAGGTGGCATCAGTAGTGTTGAGCAGGACACCGTATGGTAAAGGGACAGGAACTGTGGAGAGTTGGTGGAGGAAATGATTGGTATCTTTTATATGGGAGGGTAGGTTCTGGGTAATAGGTTTAAGGTGTTGGTCTGAGAGCGCAGAGGTTCTCTCAGTGGGGCACAGTAACCGGCTACAATGGGGTGTCCTGGGTGGTTAGGCTTATGGACTTTAGTAAGCATGTAGAAGATAGGAATTGTGGAGAGTGGTAGGGATGAGTAGAGCGGTGGACTCTGAGAGAGGTTCTGGGATGGGATTTTAATAGTGACTGGAGATCCTGTTGGATTAGTGGAATGGGGTCACTGTGGCAACGTTTGTAGGTGGAAGTATCTGACAGCTGGCAGAGTGCTTCTGCCATGTAATCAAAACAACAGTGTTGGAGCCTTTGTTCTCAGGTAGGATTATAAGATCGGGATTAGTTTTTAGATGGTGGACTGTGGTTCTTTGTGCAGATGTAAGGTTAGTTTGCTTGTTGAGGCATTTGGGGAATGATGGCGAGGCAAGGTTTGAGGTTAAGAAATTTCTTAAAGTTAACAGGGGGTGGTTTAGGGGCAGTAAGGGTTGATCACAGTTGGATGGAGGAATGAACTGAGTTAGACAAGGTTCAGTATTGGTCTTTGATGGAGCCTGATTGGTGGGGTTGGTGGCGAAAAGGTGTTTCCATTGTAGGGACCGGGAGAAGGAGAGAAGGTCTTTAACAAGTCCTTCATGATTGAATTTGGGAGTGCGGCAAAATGTGAGGCCTTTGGAAAGGACTGGTATTTCTGTAGGGCTAAGGCTTCTGGAGGAAAGGTTCATGACTGTGTTGCGGGTCTGTTTAGGTTCTGGGTTCTGTGTGGTGTTTTTGAGGAGTTGAGTTTTGGAGGGTGGGATAAGCGTAGTAGGTCTGCGTGACAGGGTTTGTAAGCTATGAGGGGATGTGGGGGGAGGTTTGGAGGTTGTTGTAGAGGTGGTGGACAGTGGTACTCCAAGGTGGGAGTGGGAAGTGAGCAGGATGGAGAGCTTTTTCAGGTGGCATTGTGCATTTTGCTCAAGTTCCTGCAGGGCAAGAGTTTCAGTATGTGTTATGGGCTCCAGGCATTTGGGGTTGTGTAGCAGGAGGATTTTGCAGATGGAGGGAAATTACTGCAAGGAGGTTTTGGCTTGGTTGATATGGTTTTGCAGGACTGTGTTGGTGAGGGCTAAGGACTGGTGGAATCTGAACAGGTGGAGGTCATTGTGGGAGGAGGGGTGGCAGTCATAGATAGGCAATTTGATGGCAAGGCTGTTAGGGAGGATTCCATGAGCCAACCAACAATGCAGGAACAGTATGTGGGACTGGGATCTGACTAGGGATAAGCAAACTTTTCTGTATTGATGCAGATGGAAGGAGCAAGGACCCCTGGTGGTGGAAAAAGGCGAAAAATTACATACTCAATGTAGTATTAAGTCCAAAAAATTTCGGAAAAATAAACCCAAATACGTGTGAAAATTTACGAAAAGGATGAAATGGATGCAAAAGAGGGAAACAAGATGAAATCTGAGGAGTCTCCGATAGCAAAAAGTGAGAACTCACTAAAATTGGTGAGATCAAAGTAAAGAACTAATAAAAAAATATACAGGGTGGCCCATCTGAAGTTTCGGATGAGATTATCATGAAAACTAAACTTTGGGTAAAAACAGTGGATAAGGCAAGTTCGTAAGCTGGACATAAAATGATACTACACGTGACCGCCAGCCCACGCCCCCTTGGGTGGGGCCGGGGGCAACTTTTAAATCTTAAATGGAAACACCCATTTGTTATTGCAGATTCGGATTCTCCATTAAAAAGTAATCAAGTTTTGTCTGAGACATTTTTTGAACCATTGACAGATGGTGCTGAAATCAAGAAAAAAGTATAATTGGGGAAGAACTCTGATTCATTTAGAATTATCCGAGAAAGATGCAGCAAATCGATAAAAAATGTGCACCAATTCTTTCGTTACACCAAATTAAGCTATTTTTGTACAAAATGTACTGTATCCTACTTTTAGCGGTACCCAGGAACGACGACATGGACATAGTAGAATTATGTTCCCATGGGGTGCTTCATCAGTGTGAGTCCCCTTGTCTCCCACAATTTTGGGTGCTTAATTAATGAAATTAGCCACGTAGAAATTGTTCAAAGTTGTCCCCATTTGGTTCAGTGCATAAAGTCAGTCGTCTGCGAAAGTTGTTCACATTTCTGAGCAGCACATCCTGTAGTATGGCTGCACATGCTCTTCAAATGCGTTGCTCCATATCGTTTCTGGTGTGGGCTGTCTTCATAAGCAATATTTTTTAAATAACCCCACAAGAAAAAAATCGGGAGATGTTAGGCCTGGTGAACGTGGAGGCCACTGAATTGGTCCGCCGCGTCCTATCCTCCGACCAGGGTACCGTAAATTTAAAACGTTTCGCACATTTTTAGCATAATGGGGAGCTGCTCTGTCCTGTTGGAACCGCATTGGTTGCCTAATTTCTAAACCAACATGTTCCATTAGCTCCAACAAATCATTGCGGAGAAGCTGTAAATAAGATTCCCCAGTAACATTTCGGTCAAAAAAATACGGTCCTATCAAGTAACGGTTTAAAATTCCACACCAGACCATCAACAACTATTTGTGTTTGTCAACGGGTGATATTTATGTGCCTTCAAAATCCTCGAAACAGTTAATTTCGGTATTCCAGTTTGTCTCTGAATCGCCGACTACTAATTTCGGGATCCAGTTGAACACAGGCGAAAACTGTAAGGGTACGAGCATCATTTTGATTGTATTCGCGATGACAAGGTGGACGGGGCATGTATTCATTTCGAGCTCATTGAGTGCAATTTCGATTAATGCTTTTAGTTGGATGTCGTCTGTTAGGGAAACGATCTGCATACAATTGCGCAGCTGCAGTGTATTTGTTATGGCATTCACCTAAAATTAACATCATATCAACAATCTCTGTAGGAGGATAGTGAGCCATGTTTCGCTAAAGAATAATTTGCTTTTGTCAGTTGATGTTTACGGTTCACAATCTGAAAGTGAAGTGACATCTGATCACATTGCGCCGACCTTTATACTGAGCCATAGTTTGCAGTTTGGCCACAGTAACGCCACAGTCGGGTGAGTAATGCAATTATGAAGAGTTCCCTAACAAGATTTTAATACCATTCCGCCTACCTCCATCAAAACCTGTGGGATACACTTTGTAAAACAAAAATAACTTAATTTGGCGTAATGAAAGTATTTGTGTACATTTTGTATCGATTTGATGTGTCCTTTTCGAATCATTCTAAATAAAGCGGAGTTCTTCCCCAATTTTTTTCTCGATTTCAATGTCATCTGTCAATGGTTTAAAAAATGTTTCAGACAAAACCTGATTACTTTTTTATGGAAAATCTGAATCTACAATAAAAAATGGGGGTTTCCATTTAAGGGTTAAAAGTTGCCGCACACAAGGGGGTGGGGCTTATTTCAATAGTGGTACAAGTCCATTTTTGTTCATTCAGAGAGACAGAGTCCTAAAGTTAAATCTGCAGTTGAGATACCAAAATACTCAAGTATATATACTTTAATATTTCTGGTATCTCAACTGCAGATTTTTCAGCACTCATTTAACTTTAGGACTCTGTATCTCAGAATGAACAAAAATGGACTTGTACCACTATTGAAATAAGCCTTTATTTGATGTCCTCCTTTGAGCTTAGGAACTTGTCTTACCCACTATTTTTACCCGATGTATAGTTTTCGAGATAATCTCATCCGAAACTTCAGATGGACCTCCCTGTATATTCGTGGGTAGCAGGTCTGACGGTGGATAAATGTGAAGAAGGGGTTGGATGGTGTTACATTCCATCCTGGATTTTTCAGTGTGAGTGAGGATCACACAAGCTGTCAACTTTTCAGTTACGTTTGGGAGCAACTCTGATGGTCAGTACAAAGATCCAGTTATAATATTGTATACCCATTCTTGATACTGAGGTCTCCCACACAATCTCACATGCACCTTCAGTTCCACTGGGTTTGACTTTCTTAACTACAAATACTCCACAGGTATTTCCCATAGTACTGAGTGAAAGTATTGTAGAAATCCCATCTAACAGGTCACAAACTTGAGAGATGTCTTAAGAGCAAAGCAGACAAAACTAAGTAATTTGGTTAGCTTAACTACATGATGGTTTCATCTCAGTTTATTGTTCATATGGATTCCTTCTCATATGGAGCCTTATCCTATATGTGTCCATTGATATCTGTTTCTGACACCTGTAAATCAATATTTGTTTGGAACTCCATGGCATGAGTCTTTGTAATATTAAGGGTGAAGCTGTTAGCTCTGAAACAATGGCAAATTTTTTTTTTATAACTCTCCTGACCATATCTAGTCTGTGTTTGAGACCATTATCAGTATAGGTATGTCACCAGAAAACACCATGAGAAAATTCTCGATATATCATTTCTGCAGGTAAATAACAGAAGCAAAGCTAAATACCAAACCTTGCAGGACACTGTTAATCTTACACCTGTGGTATCATTTGGTAATGTTTTCTTCTGTATTCTGTTGTTAAAATATGGCTCCAGCCAAGCAAGGGGATTGCCTTTAATTCCATGCCATTTCAATACCTTAACAGAAACTGATAATTTACACAATTGAAGACTTTGGCAAGGTCATATAAAATGCTGATAAGGTATTTTTGTAATGTTTAGTTTCACTGGAACTGAGTTCATGAAATTATATATTACTTTCTCATTATAGTATACTTTTCAGAAGTCATGTTAACAGTTGTTAAGCTCTTTGTCTCAAAAATGTGGTTCATGCCAATCAAAATACTGCTGTGCAGCAGCATTAAATTCACATTCTAGGAAAATGTATTTGCTGTTAGTTAAAATGCCTTTCATTTGGTACCAGAATGGCATGCTAGTTGCTCTGCCATTTTGCAATATTTGTGAATAACATTTATTTGATTGATGATGTTGGTGGTTAGAAATCTCCAAGCATCAGGATTGTTACTCTCCATGGTTATCACTTTCTTACTTTTTCTAGGTTAGAGGTACCATTTTCAATGAACTGGATGATGACAGACTTCATAGTGTGATTGATTTTGCTGACTTTGAGGAGAGATTTAAGATTGGCATGGGAGGGGCACTTACAAATGGAGATTCGGATGTTGATGGACTAACGAATTTCCCTAGCAAGAGGTTCAAACGTGCAGAGAATGTGTCACTCTTGGAACATACCAGGCTGCGTAATATTGGTAAGTACAGTTTTAGTATTTTGGAACATCAGTATTTTGACCCTAAGTATGGTTCTTCCAAAACTTAGAGATAAACTTCAAAAGGAAGCAGCTGGAAAGAATTAATGTTCATAGATTCTATCAAATTTTAAAGGAATTGAAATACTTAGGCTCAGAATATTATATATCAGAGAGGAGTGATAAGTAATGCATTGCTGATGTAACCAATTTTCTGTTATTGGCTGTTAGTTACTTCAAAGTAGTTCTTACATCCTATCCTCTACCTGCTGTTTTCCAGATACATGCTCCTTGGCTATATGCTTCCTTTCATTCTTTCTCAGCTTTTTCCCTTAAAGGATTTTAATGATCAAAGTGTTATTTAATGGGTGTAAATGTGAGTTCAACAAGTGGAGAAGACAGCATTCACCAGCATCATGTGATTGAAAAGTCAATACAAAGTGATATATCTAATATCTGTTAGTAAAAAATGGTTACCTTGATTTATAAAATTTGCTTGTTGTGATGAAAAAGTAGCTTTTCCAAAACTGTTTCCAGTGAATCTCATCCAATCCAGATGGGACAGTCCTACAGTTTTCTGTCAATTAGCTCTCTTCAGAAGGTTACATTTGGAACACAATCATTTTTTGGGGTTCAAAGTAGGTGGGAGTGAATGATTGGTTCAATGTTGCACTTGATATGGGCATTTTCTCTTCCAATACTAGTCATATGTATTTTCAATAAATTTACACATGGTCTACTATATTTATTTTATAAAAATGCAATTTTCACTATTTGATTTCAGCCAAATATTTCTCATCTTTATGCAAATAGTAGTTATTAGCACTTGACTTTTAACAGTATTTGTGTAGTGACACTTTGGGAAAGCAGTCAGCTGGAAATCTCTGGTGAATGAAGAGGAGAGCAACTCCACTTAATCCATTTTGATATGTTATCTTTCAAAGATGGGAGATGATGATAAGCATCCTCTGGGTGGGTGGGGATGGGGTGGAGGTGGGTGTGTGGGGTTGTGTGGTGGTGTGTTCATGTGCTGTGGGCTTTCTTTTGCTGTCCTTTGCTATTTAAATCTTAGTACTTAGTATTTACTTCAAATGTAGTCCCCCCCTTCCCCCTTTTTTAAAAGCATTTATCATTCTGAAAGATAGTAATGGTTTTTACTATTTTCAGCAATTTCAAGAAGAAAGATGGAAATGCCAGTGGAAAAAGTAATAGCAGCTGTTAATGCTCTGGATTTGAAGCAGTTATCATTGGAAAATGTGGAGATTTTGCAGAGGATGGTGCCTACGGACCAAGAGGTAAAATATTAGTACTGCATTTCTAATTGTTGGTAGACATTATCTAACTAGATGTTCCATCAATAGCTACCTGGTATTTGTAAGCATTTGCGTCTACACCTAGCCTCTGCAAATTACTGTGCAGTGAATGTCAAAGAGTAATTCCCATTGTACAACATTTTAAGGTTTATTCCTGTTCTGTTGACACAAAAAGGGCAGGAAAAATGACTACTTAAATGCCTCTGGGAAAATCTGTGATCAGATCATGCAGTTACATGAGGGTCGTTTCAAAAATAAGGTTCCCTTATTTTTTTAGACACCAGGAATTTTTTATTCGAAAAAATGATTACACCATTGGGAATGTTGCTCTTTAAGCTATTTTTCCACATTGTCTCCATTTTTCCTCTCGAGTAATCCACTTTTGCATTCCCACCTCAAAGAAGTCCGCCGCCAACCCGTTGAGAAACTTGGAAACTTCTTCTTGCAACTCTTCGTCTGTGTGGAATCGTAGACCGCCTAGGTGCTCCTTCAATTTTGGAAACAGATGGAAATCACTGGGTGCCAAATCGGGACTATAAGGGGGGTGGTCAATGACATCCCTACCAAATTTGTCGATTAACTCCTTTGTTTGTTGTGACACATGTGGACGGGCATTGTCGTGGTACAACCTTACGCCTTTGCTGAGTTTTCCCCTACGACGATTTTGGATTGCCCTTCTGAGCTTTCTCAAGGTCTCGCAATAATGTGTAGAGTTTATGGTGGTCCCTTTAGGCATAAAATCAATGAGCAGTACACCACACACAATTGTTGTTTTTGTCTCCGGAGTAATGTAATGGCACCATGATTCATCCCCCGTAATAATGGAATCAAGGAAGTCTTCCTTATTATCGTCGCATTCACTCCAGAACTTCCGAGCACAGTCGACCTGCTGCTGTTTGTGGACTTCTGAAAGCATGTGCGGCACCTAGTGCCCACACACCTTGTGGTAGCCTAGCTTTTCATTCAATATCCCGTCAATTGAAGCTTCAGGAGCCTCAGGAATTTGAGTAGCCAGTTGCCGGATGGTGATTCGTTGATCTTCGAGCAGGATTTGCTCAACTTTCTCCACAACTTTGTCGGAGATTGATGGCCTCCTGCTTCGTCGTTCATCGTGGACGCCCATACGGTCGTTAGCAAACTCCTTACACCATTTGCGGACGTGTTGGATGCTTACGCACGTTTCCTTATACACTTCACTCAATTGCTGATTAATTTCTACAGGTGGTAACTTTCTTGCGTGCAAAAATCAGATGACCGCACGAATTTCACACCTAGCAGTGACGGCGATGACGGGCTCCATTGCTTATGGCTGTCAGGTCGGTACTGACCATTGCAGAGCCATGTTCGTTGTTGGAATCGGTGGTGGGGATCCAGCAAACATGGTGGTGTTGCCAGATTTCGCGTTGCACCATGCACGGTAAGGGTACAGAGTTGGGAACCTTACTTTTGGAACAACCCTCATATGTCAAGACCAATAACAGATTATAACAGTATTGCTCAAGAAGGAAATATTTTATTGAAGTTGGTGCTAAGTGTACATGAAAATATTTCTGGATGTTAGTAGAGGAAGTGTGTGCAGAACACATCAAAACTGGACTACCTTCTGATGTGATTCACTCAATAACATACTTTCCTTACTATGTTTTAACATCAGATTTGCCTCTGCTGGCTGGAAAGTTACTATAAAAATAGTTTCTACTTAAATGATTTGAATATGCTTATGCACATTCAGTTGTCTGAATATTACAGAATTAGTCAACATAGGTGATTTCTGTGTGCACTAAGTGTGCTACATATGCACTAAGTTGTCTAACTTGACTAACTTTACTTTTCCACAGTAAATGTTTTTTTTTATTAAAAAGGTTAAAGTTACCAAAAAATAATATTCTAATTCTGTGTGTTTTTTTTTTTTGTGCATGTGCGCGTGGGCATGTGCATATGTACATATACTTAATGCAGTATTTACTGATCATATTTTGCTAATATTTTGTTGTTGATCTCACAGACGAAGGCCTACAGAGAATATGTGGGCTCGAAGAAAAATGTAAATTTGTTGACAGAAGAAGACAAATTTCTGCTGCAACTTGGAAAGGTGGAAAGGATATCTGCTAAATTAGCCATTATGAGCTACATAGGAAATTTCTTTGACAACATACACCTCATAACACCAGTAAGTTATTCTAAAATTTGAAATTGCAATGTTTTATGGTTAGTTATTTTTTCTCATTATCAATGACAGAATAACATAGTTGTCCAGAATTAAACACCATCAAAAGTCACTCAATTCATGGCTTTAAAATCTTTTCAATTCCTGTCTGTTTCCCAATAACAGATGAATATTTGGGCACATTTCATACTTAAATGATGATGTAAGCTATTATTCTTATATGTAAAAGAAATTGAAACTTTGAAGATATGTCATTTATCTTTATTGCAATAAGTTAAGTTACTACATATAAATATCTTGAATGCCTCTTCCTTATAATAATGGAACATTCTTGAAGTTCCAGTTATTTGAACTATGATACGTATGTCCCTGTTCACAGTTTCTCTGTGTTTCTGTAATTGTTGCCGTTTTGGCAGTTTCCAATCACACGCTCCTCTTTGGTGACGTAGTGTAATTTTCTGTGTTCTGCTTTCAGCAAATACATGCCGTTATATCTGCATCAAGTTCTGTTAAAAGCTCACGGAAACTGAAGAGGGTGCTTGAGGTTGTGTTGGCATTTGGTAATTATCTTAACAGCAGTCGGCGAGGACCAGCTTATGGTTTCAAACTCCAGAGTCTCGACACATTATTAGATACAAAGTCAACAGACAAACGCATGTGCCTGCTTCATTATATAGCCGACACAATTAGGTACCGCATGCCTGAACTGTTGGGATTTGACTCTGAGCTGTTGCATATTGACAAGGCTGCAGTTGGTATGTTCTCTACTACATTGTTGTTACAGTAAATATTTTGCTGCATTTTTATATTTTAGTTATTAAGTAAAATGAAAGAGAGAGAGATAGATAGATAGGTAGATAGATAGATAGAGAGAGAGAGAGAGAGAGAGAGAGAGAGAGAGAGAGAGAGAGAGAGATTGATTATTTTTATTTATTTATTGCTGGACTATTATGTAGCACATGCCCATCATCAGCAGTGTCAGTATTACCGAACACAAACTGTGTTTCAAAAGAGCTTTGTCTCTGGTGTATAGTGCTTCGTATCACTTGATGTGACCACTGCTTTTTCACATAACTAGCTTTTTACTCGTGATATCACTTAAGTGTATGTCATGTAGTAGGGGATACCCAAAAAGAAACGAAACCTATTTTTTTAACTTGTTTATTCATGTTTTAAGCACAAGTCTTCAATCCCCTTCAAAGTACTCTCCACTTGTGCTAATAAATTTGTCTAATATTTTATTCCATGTTTCAAAACATTCTTTAAATTCATCATTTGTGATGCTTTTTCTTCATCTCAGCAACATCCGCAAAACACTTTCCTTTCATGTCCCTTTTGGGAGGAGGAGGGGAGGGGAGGGGAGGGGCGGGGAGGGGAGGGGCGGGGAGGGGAGGGGAGGGGAGGGGGGGGGGGGGGGGGGGGAGTAGTAGCACGTGGCAAGATCAGGTGAGCGCAGCCAGTGAGGAACAAGAGTCATGCCATTTTTGGTCAAGAATTGTTGTGCAGCCAGGATTGTGTGAGCAGCGGCAATGTCGTGATGGAAAAAACGGTCACCAGACTGCCACAAATCAGGCCTCTTCTGCCACACACTGTTGTGCAATCAAACTTCCAAATATGAAGCCTGGTTAACTGTCTAAACCCTTGGAACAAAGCCTGAATGGACAATTCTTCTCAAATTGAAGAAAGAAAAAAAAAATCAGCATTGCTTTAATGTTTGATTTCACGTGACATACTTTGCTGCACTGAACTCAGTCACTCCCAACAGCTCCACAGTTTTTTCGGTGGTCTGTTGTCACTCTTCATTGGTGACTGCAGGAATATTTTCAACATTTTCATGTGTTCGGGCTGTGGAAGGAAACCAGAGTGAGGTTCATCATCAGTTGACATTTCCACATTTTTTAAATGTGGAAACCATGCAGCACTTGAGTTTTCCCTGTAGCATCATCTTCATACACCGTTTTTAACATTCTGAGAACTTCTGTTTGACTCTTCCCAAGCAAAAAGCAGAATTTTACTGCCACACACTGTTCAAGCCATTGCAAAAATGACTATAACAGAAAACAGTTGCTACTATAAACTCTGCCAAAACTTTTCTTAATCAATGGCACTTGGCTTTCTGACTGGAATGTTCACTCTGTGTGATTCTAGCAGCAAAAAACAGTGCTACAAAAGCTTTCCCCAAAAAATTAATTTAGTTTCTTTCGGGCACCGCCTCATACATTGCACACGTCTGATTCCCTGCTATTTTGTTCGATACAACTCCAGAGATGATGTTCAGTGTATTTGTAGTATTAAGCCATGTGGCTTGATTGTAGATCCTAAAACACGTTGACAAAATTATTGGCTCGCCGCATTGTGTATTCTCATGGCCTGTTTGGCACAGTGAACATTGCGAATAAGACATATAGAACTTTATACATCATACTTTTAAAGTGTTCCATGTCAACTAAATACAAGAAAAAACTACCAGCAGGTCATTTTAGAACTTTTTTTTCATTTCATCCTCTTCTCAGTCTCATTCGCATCCCTGGGGGTAATAGGCATATTTTATTCAGACAGTGACAAAGAAATAAATCACGTGTATACCAAATTTGGTTGAAATTGCTCCAGGTACCACAGAGTTCCTGCTTTACACCCACTGTCAACTAGCGACCACTAAATTTATCGATTAAGTAGCAATACTGGTCATTTCCCAATATTTTTACATGTTACGCCTTCTCATCCCCACAACTACTCTAGGGGTTGTAGTAGTAGTAATATATATTACCCACACATTATTTTTATAAAAATAACAGATCATGTTTCTACAAAATTTGGTATAAATTGCTCCAATCATTCCTGAGTAGTTCTTCTGTGTCACCTCAATTTCACTCAAAGCACCACGGAACGTAGATAGTTACACAGTGCTTCCTTCCAGATAGCAAATTATATGTTTACCAAAGTTGTGTTGAAATTGATCCATTAGTTAGGCAGACGTGTGCTGCATATGTACATGCATATGATTTAACTTGTCTTACGTAATGGTGTCTTAACACATACCAATGATATTTACCAGTAACAGCCATTTAATTATCTAATGATGTGACTGTTTTAATCAGCATATTAATTTTACATATTGTGTACTTGCCATTGATTATGTGCTTAACATCCAAAGATTCTCTTTTGAAGTTAAGCCATAATTACAAAGCAGTGATGTATGACCCCAAAATGTTTCCTCCCCTGGCTATACTATGGGAGGAACATAGGGCTCACAGAAAAGGTGAAGACCTCCCCACCCCCTCCCATACTTATTTCATTCTAGGATGGACGGGGATTCCTTTTTGACCACAAACACATCTTCATTGTTGAACGCATCAAGAACAGGGTTGGGAAAGTGGCAGCAATTTCAGAAATGAAAAGTGACTCCATTCTGCTGGTGAAATTTTTGGTTATTCTTTTAGGCTGGTCTATTCATTCAATGTAGTCAGGGTTTTTCATCAAATTTGTGAAAATTCCTGACCACACAGGGATTGTACTGTTGATGCATGAGCTGGAAACTTCTACGTGAGCCAGGGAGTATGTGCCCATCCTGGTTGGGGCACAGGGACACCAGGCAACGGTTTACTGCCCAGCTAACTGTTGCTGCGGCTGGGCCGTGTCCATGGGGAGGCCATCCATTTGGAGTGGTACCATGTTAGAAGAATCACAAATGAAGTGAATTAAACTTCCCTCTGCTGGAGGCTGCACAGCCCCAGATTCTCTTTTGAAGTTAAGCCATAATTACAAAGCAGTGATGTATGACCCCAAAATGTTTCCTCCCCTGGCTATACTATGGGAGGAACATAGGGCTCACAGAAAAGGTGAAGACCTCCCCACCCCCTCCCATACTTATTTAATTCTAGGATGGACGGGGATTCCTTTTTGACCACAAACACATCTTCATTGTTGAACGCATCAAGAACAGGGTTGGGAAAGTGGCAGCAATTTCAGAAATGAAAAGTGACTCCATTCTGCTTAATACAGTCTCCGCTGCTCAGTCACGGACACTTCTAGTTCTCGGTAAGCTAAGTGACTTTCCTGTCACTATAACCCCACAATAAAAGTCTGAATATGGTACAAGGTATCATTTTCCACTGAGATCTCCTTTTACAGACTGATGACACATTGCATTCTAATTTGGAGCAATGAAGTGCGCAGTTTGTCCATCATCCCCAGCGGAAGCCAAAAGACAACAGAATAGATACCAGAACCTTCACAGGATACATACGCCCCAGGGAAACCCAGGAATTTTTTCATCCAGAAGAAAACTGGAAAAAACGTAGGAATTATTCAGATTTCCGCGACTTTTACATGGTTTTAATTTTCATTTAAATTTTTATAATTTACTGTAACAAAGAATATTACTGTAGCCCACTGCTGTAAAAATAATACTGTAGCAATAAAACATAAACTAAGAAAAATATCAAAATAAAACTTTAACAACATTATTCCATCCTGGGTATTCTGTTGTTTGAAAATAAAACTTCAGTTGCAAAAGAAACACGCCATTTATAACAACGAAACGCCATGCACACACAAGTGTCTACCAACAGCAAAATGTGTCGTTGGCCTTAGGACGAAGACTACGCAATACTTCGTAACAACAAACTACTTCAGATGAGAGTGACGTCACAACTGTTTACATTAAGTTTGTTTGAGCAGTCCAAGCTGCCAGATTCACCCATGTGCAGAGCAGTCAGAGTTGTACTGGGGAGGGACGGGGGCGCGGGGGGGGGGGGGGGGGGGTGTAGTGTAGTCTCCATGTGATCTGTGTTTACATTGAGTGATTTTGCTGTTGCCTCATCATGTACAGCACATGAAAACGAAATGGATTTCTGTGGCCGGGAAGCTATCAAGTGAAGTAAAATACATTCACATAATTACGGGTGGCTGAAATATATTATTAGTTTCAGTTTTCTGATTTTATTTCATTTTCCACGTTTGTGGCAATCAAGCAATAATCACCTTGTAGAACAATTAAGTTATTTGTGTCAATTTGCTAGAGAAATTTGGCTTCTATTAATGTGTTCCTCTGAGGCAGTCAATTTATTTGAAACAAAGCATTCCATTCCACAGTATAGGCTAGTTCCAACTGTTCGCTGAATTTCAAGTGCACATCATGTATGGAATTTTGCCATTATAAAGGACCAAATATGAGATAGTACACTACTGGTACTTTGAGAAAAGTTAAATCCCGAAACCCATACTGAAAAGCTTAATATCAAGTTGGGGCCTACTTCTTTTGTGAACCTGGACTTACAAATGTGCACTTAAAGCCAAATTATATATTTTATTTTGGTATATGAACTTCTGATGCTCTTGGAGTATCCTCTGGTGTCCTGTTTCTTTTATGACATATTGTAAGATATCTTAATGTTTTATACGTAGAAACACATGGGCTTCCTACGCTATCTTACCTGTGCAAGTGCAGTAACACCTGTTTTCTGGCGCTCTCTGGCAACCACTGAAATGAACCTATTTCTAACAGGTCTTTGGAAAATATTGCAAATTTTGGTTTGAAAAGCATTACTTTAGAAGTAAATTTCCTTCTGTAAAGGATGAATTACATTATGTGTGAGAATGTGTATTGAATTTCATAAATCGTAGAGTACTTGACTCTAGTTTATAACTTAACAATTTGAGGACCAGCCACTTAGAATAATTTCAGCCCAGAAGACCAAACATTTATGTCATTATTTTAAATTTCACTGGCTCATTTGTGTGATGGATCTTAAAGTGTAACACATGCAAAAAGACAAATGTTATGTGAAAGCTTCCTTTGCAACTTACTAATCTTAGAAATCAATATTATAAATGAAAGCTTTGCTTTTTTTTTTGTACCTACGCTATGCATATTATTGTAGACCATTAACTTTTCCAACCGAGCGAGGTGGCGCAGTGGTTAGCACACTGGACTCGCATTCGGGAGGACGAAGGTTCAATCCCGTCTCCAGCCATCCTGATTTAGGTTTTCCGTGATTTCCCTAAATCGTTTCAGGCAAATGCCGGGATGGTTCCTTTGAAAGGGCACGGCTGATTTCCTTCCCAATCCTTCCCTAACCCGAGCATGCGCTCCGTCTCTAATGACCTCGTTGTCGACGGGACGTTAAACACTAACCACCACCACCACCACCACCACCACCACCATTAACTTTTCCTATTCATGTGTTCGTGCTACTTACCAGTGATGTCACTATTGGCTCACTACATCGTGCGTCCTATGCTCTGAATATCGGCCATCATTGGATGGCGAGATCACTTGACACATGCTATGATTGGCTTACAAAAGGGCCTTGCAATCTCAATTTCAATGCTTTGGAAACTAATGTGCTGTGTTTGGTGGAATTCGAATTTACACTTTCATAATTATGAAAATATACAGAGTGCATGTTGTTGCACATCATCAAAGATCTTTACCAGGACTGACTTCTTCTTCTTCTTCTTCTTCTTCTTCTTCTTCTTCTTCACAAGTTCTACAATTCTGTGGAAAAGTATATTGTCGCTTAACATGGAAAAAGTGCACTTCTTAATTGGGAAAAATCCAGGAATTTTTATTCCTTGTCCACTTATACGCCCTGCTTCATCTTGACTTTTGAAGGTGACTTGTTGGCTGAGAAGGTCAAGGTGATAGTGTATATGTATGATGTAAGGGTATATATTCCTCCTCCTATGTGGTGCTACAAATGAATGTGATTTGGACACATGCCTTCATGTTGCAATGCCAGCCCTGTGAACAACCTACTTCCAGAGGCTGGCATCCCTCCGCTACAGACCATGCGCCAACAACTGCTGCTCAACTATTCAATATACACTCCTGGAAATTGAAATAAGAACACCGTGAATTCATTGTCCCAGGAAGGGGAAACTTTATTGACACATTCCTGGGGTCAGATACATCATGTGATCACACTGACAGAACCACAGGCACATAGACACAGGCAACAGAGCATGCACAATGTCGGCACTAGTACAGTGTATATCCACCTTTCGCAGCAATGCAGGCTGCTATTCTCCCATGGAGACGATCGTAGAGATGCTGGATGTAGTCCTGTGGAATGGCTTGCCATGCCATTTCCACCTGGCGCCTCAGTTGGACCAGCGTTCGTGCTGGACGTGCAGACCGCGTGAGACGACGCTTCATCCAGTCCCAAACATGCTCAATGGGGGACAGATCCGGAGATCTTGCTGGCCAGGGTAGTTGACTTACACCTTCTAGAGCACGTTGGGTGGCACGGGATACATGCGGACGTGCATTGTCCTATTGGAACAGCAAGTTCCCTTGCCGGTCTAGGAATGGTAGAACGATGGGTTCGATGACGGTTTGGATGTACCGTGCACTATTCAGTGTCCCCTCGACGATCACCAGTGGTGTACGGCCAGTGTAGGAGATCGCTCCCCACACCATGATGCCGGGTGTTGGCCCTGTGTGCCTCGGTCGTATGCAGTCCTGATTGTGGCGCTCACCTGCACGGCGCCAAACACGCATACGACCATCATTGGCACCAAGGCAGAAGCGACTCTCATCGCTGAAGACGACACGTCTCCATTCGTCCCTCCATTCACGCCTGTCGCGACACCACTGGAGGCGGGCTGCACGATGTTGGGGCGTGAGCGGAAGACGGCCTAACGGTGTGCGGGACCGTAGCCCAGCTTCATGGAGATGGTTGCGAATGGTCCTCGCCGATACCCCAGGAGCAACAGTGTCCCTAATTTGCTGGGAAGTGGCGGTGCGGTCCCCTACGGCACTGCGTAGGATCCTACGGTCTTGGCGTGCATCCGTGCGTCGCTGCGGTCCGGTCCCAGGTCGACGGGCACGTGCACCTTCCGCCGACCACTGGCGACAACATCGATGTACTGTGGAGACCTCACGCCCCACGTGTTGAGCAATTCGGCGGTACGTCCACCCGGCCTCCCGCATGCCCACTATACGCCCTCGCTCAAAGTCCGTCAACTGCACATACGGTTCACGTCCACGCTGTCGCGGCATGCTACCAGTGTTAAAGACCGCGATGGAGCTCCGTATGCCACGGCAAACTGGCTGACACTGACGGCGGCGGTGCACAAATGCTGCGCAGCTAGCACCATTCGACGGCCAACACCGCGGTTCCTGGTGTGTCCGCTGTGCCGTGCGTGTGATCATTGCTTGTACAGCCCTCTCGCAGTGTCCGGAGCAAGTATGGTGGGTCTGACACACCGGTGTCAATGTGTTCTTTTTTCCATTTCCAGGAGTGTACATTCACTGCTCCCCTGAGAATCCAAACTACTGTGACCTGTTTCCTGATAGGGAAATCTGCCTCCCACAACAGAGGCTAAGGTCTGCAGTCATGATGGCAGTTCACATACAGATTCTTTGCTCTGAACTCTATCTTTTTCCCACTGTAGCCTTGTGCCCAGATCTCGCGTGTTCCCACATAGTGTTCACTCTGTAATTGGATCTGCCTTGACCTCTTCTTTGGACAAAAAGACTTGGTGGACCCTATAGTTTTTTGACTCGTGTTTCTGGATGTCCTTGACATATTTCCAGGCTCAGGTGTGGTACTGTATACACTGATGGCTCTACATTCGACGGATGAACTGGTTGTGCCTACACACACTGCAAGATGCAGTGGACCACACTCCCTGCTGAACAGATGTAGTGTATTCACTGCAGAATTGGTGGCCATTGCTTGACCCATCAGCTACCTTCGTTCTTACACTGGCGAGCCATTATTAATAAGCAGTGATGCCGTGAGTACTCTTCAGGCTGTCGACCAATGCTACCTCGACATTCATTGGTTGTTACTATCCAGGGTGTCCTGTCTGACTTTGACCATGCTGGATGGTTGGTCATCTTTGTGTGGGCTACTGGTCATGTTGGGATCCCAGGGAATGAACACGCTTACCAGCTGGCCAAGTTGGCTACCAGGATGCCAACTTTAAAGATGGGATTACTGGTACCGGACATTTGGTCGACTTTATGCCAACAATTGCAGTTTGGTGTGTCGTGGTTTCTCTGAATAAACTGGACCATACTAGAGACCATGGCCATGTGGCAGTCTTCCCTTCTTTCTTGTAGGGAATCTACTGTTCTCTGTTGGCTTCAAATTGGCCACACATGGCTGACTCATGGCCACATCCTCCAGTGTCGGGACTGATTCCACTGTTGATGTGGTGCTCATCTCATGGTGGCCCACATGCTACTGGACTGCCCTAATTTGACCATCTTATGGTGAAATCTTAAACTTGCTGACACGCCACCTCTGATTTGGTTTTATGTTGTACTTTATTGGCCACTTCAAGGATTGGAGGGATGGCCTGTCGCCTGCTCTGACCCAAGGAGCTCAAGGCTGCCCTTACTAGGTGGTCTGGCCTGGGTCCTGCCCGCACCACTTTTTTAATGTACGTTATTCTTTTACTTGGTTGACAGACTTGCCGTCGTCATTCCATTGTATGAGATTTCACCTTGTATGTGTAGCTAGTTTTCTTGTGGTAATGGTGGGTGTAGAAGCACTGGTCGGATGAAGATGGAGTGTCCCTTGTTGCATAACGCTTCTTGGGGTCTCCAGCTGCTGTCTGGGCAGAGCAACTCACCCATCTTCATCCTTTTATCCCTATCTCGCTTCTCCTTAAGGTTTCTGTCTCTTTGTTTTCTTGATTCTCTGATACAGTCGAGTCCATTGGGATTTGCTTTTGTCTCTTTCCTCTTTAGAGACTATTCCCAGCATCACACACAGAGGATTAAGGGAGCAATGACATCATAGTTCGGTCCCTTTAACCTCATCAGTGCATCCGTACCTATCTCTCAGATAAACTTCAATCTGTTTGCAGCAAAGTGTTTTTATATCATTAACATTAAAGCAGTAATTTTGTATTGTCATTTTGAATAAGCAGCTGTCATCAAATTCCTTGATAATTGATGTAACATATTTATATACAACCATTAATACAAAATATATACAGCTTAGAATTCTTTCAAGGAATATAGACATTTATTTACAAGAAAAGATATTAATTTTGTTTTAAGTACATCCTCAGTTTGTACTCTTACAGATTCTGCCAATTTGTTGTACCACATTCAGCCACTGATATGTGAAATATCTATTTTTGGTAAGAGTATCACAACAGGTCTCCCTGTATCCCAGACCATGTGTCAGCCTAACAGTTCTTTTGTAGCACCAGTAAACTGTTAAAGTTCTCATCAGTGGCACACTCTGACAGCTCCTTTCCATTAGCATAAGTAGTTATATAGGAGTTAAAAGATAGCGCAGTATCATTTACATACTTGAGAAAAGAAATGGTGCAAGTATTAACCTATGCAGCACACCATGCATTATTATTTGTCAGAGATTGTAATGTTGATTTTTCTCTCCTCATTTTGATAATTTGTTTGTGCACTGTTTACTGCTCCATAGGTACATAGACAGGAGTTAAAAAGATGTTGTGCGTGATATTGCATACCCTCAGTTTCTGCAAAAAGAAGTGTGTGGTTGAACAGATCAGAAGCTTTTGTGAGATCAAAGAATATGCCCGCAGTATTCTTATCTTCATCTACATAGCTACAGACTTGTGCAAAAATTCTGCGACAGCTGTTGTTGTGCTGCAATCTTTTCAAAATCTATGTTGCACTTCTGATAGGACATTGTTTTTAAGAAAAGATGCAGTAAGCTGTGCCAGCTTCACTGACCAAAAAATTTTACGAAATGTAGGAACCCCTGATATTGGTCTGTAGTTTCATGTTTCCTCCTTTGATCCTTTTTTATGTATTTGTCTGACAATGGTGATTTTCAGTGCATGGGAAAACATACATTCTCTGATGCTGAAATTGGTGAGATATGTAATTAGTTTAACGACAAAATTTTGTGAAGTTTTTTAAGTAACTGTGCAGGAAAGACCATCCCAACCACTTAAGTATTTGTGTTTTAGCTGTACAATTATGTTGCTTTTCATGTGTTCTTTTACTTCCTCAAATTGAAAGCCCTTTATCTGTTGGGTAAAAGTGTACTGACTTGTTTAATTAATCTGAGTCTGGAATAATGGTGGCAGTTTGAGAAATAAAATGTTTGTTAAGAATGTTACAAACGGTGTATTGGTTGCTATGTGTGTGTGTGTGTGTGTGTGTGTGTGTGTGTGTGTGTGTGTGTGTGTGTGTGTGTGTGTGTTTGTTTGTTTTCTGTAATTATTTAAATCTTGTCCTCATGATCCCTATGTGAGTGATATGTGGGGGCTTCTAGTATATTCCTAGAGTCATTTAACAATGTTCCAGGAGGCTGAGCTCACATTTGCTGACTACGCTGTTGATTCACTATTGACTTGTTTTCTAAGATTTAGTTTTGATTTAAAACTATGCTTGGTACTGGTTGATTTCCTTTCAAAATGTGCAGACCAAATGATTCGTACAGTATGTAGATGTAAACGAATATTCTGTCTGAATGTAACTAATATAGAATCTGGCTGGTAGTTTTTATTTTATATATATATATTTTTTTGTTTGTTTGTTAATAGTATCTCTTGAAAACATTGCAACTGATGTCCAAGAGCTGGAGAAAGGAATGGAAATAGTTCGTAAAGAGGCTGAAGTCAGAGGAAAACAGCAGAGTGTAATTCTCAGAGACTTCTTAGCAAATTCAGAGGAAAAACTGCGCAGGCTGCGTGCAGATGCGCGCAGTGCTCAGGAAACTTTTAGAGAGTGCGTAGAGTATTTTGCAGAATCACCTCGCACAACAGATGCGAACACCTTCTTCTCCTTGCTCGTCAGGTTCACACGTGCTTTCAAGGTAAGATATATTTTTCTTGTTCTAAGTTAGCATAATTTAATTTAGTACTTCAATTCTACTCAAGAGACAGTGCATGCTGGAGTCAGGTTTTAATCTCAAATATCAAATGTTGTTTCCTGTAAGAATACAGCGATGATACTTTCTTGCACAGAAGTTGTGTAGATCAAATCCTTTTCAGGCAGGAACAGTAGGTAACTACTGAATTCTGTATAGCAAATGAGGGGCTTAAGCAAATTCCTCATGTTCCCTTTTTGGTCCATGGCATGAATAACTGTACATATATTCAGTAAATTAAAAGGCAGAATTGTAGGCCTGTACTTACCTTCAGGAAACAAAATGTTTAATATTGCCTACAGGCAACTGTAAAAGTAGTTTTCAGGACTATTATTTTCTTCCTTGGGAGAAGAGGAAGATAGGTTGGGGAAGATCAAAAAGGAAGGGCAGGTCACGCAAACGCAATGACAAGAGGGGCCCAGCTGTAATGGGGATGAGGGTAGAAAAACTGTTTTCTGGGATAAGCTGCTGGATTGCAGTTTATTGAGGGACATTTGTAGTCCACAAGAGTTAAGTGGGAGAGAAAAATATTCCTGATAGTTGAACTCGGCACACTGCTTATGCAATAAGTCACTTTCAACAATAAATTTATATTCCAATGTGAAAAATTAATGGGAATATTAATGGAGACTGAAGTAGCATGCAAGTGGTAAGGCAAAGCACACTGTACGGGAGAGGCAGGCATCAGGAAGAAGTCTGGGTGTTTACTGATCCCTCTAACAAGTAAGTTCGATGTGCTGTCTTTCACTGAAACTGAAACCAAGCCAGTGAGATTCATTTCAACTTTCGGGAAATCTGCTGTGTCCAGTATTGAGAGGATGCAAGTACCCTTTTGGGTATCTGTAGTGCAAAGGTGTGGCAATAATGGTACCTCATAGGGAAATGGCAGCAATGGAAGGGAAGGAACACCAAGTGCACTCATTGTGTATGTTGGGGGGCTTAATTTGACATGTTAAAGAGGTTGTTCTGGCAGCCTTGGAGGGAACAGGTTGCAACAAACAATAGATTGTGGCAAACTTTGGAACAAATGACTCCTGTCATGTGGGCTCAGAGGTCATGCTTGGATCATTCCAGTGACTGGCAGAGGTGGTTTGGAAGACCAGCCTTGCGCATTGAGTTTTCAATGAATCTGAAAATTTGCATTGTCCCCAGAACGTGTAATGGCCCCATGGTTCTGTGTGGAGTGGAAGGATTGAACCATAGACTTCAAAGGTTCTGTGAGAAGCTAGGCTGTGATTTTATGGTTTTGTACCATAGGGTTACGAACAGTAGGGTCCCCCTGAATGAGTCGAGTGTGCACTACACATCAGATGTTGCTCTGCAGGTGGCTGGTTGTGTGGGATACACACAAGTTTTTCAGATTAGGCAAATCTCCATTCTGTCTAGATAACGATGGCTGTATGAGATACAGAAATATTAGTGTAAGATGCAGAGATCTACATCCACATGTAAGAGGATTAAAATTGTAGAGATAAACTGCCAGAAGAATTTGCAATGAAGTGCCAGAGTTAGGGAAAATTTAAGCCTATGTCAAAAGGATAGGTTAATGGGAAATGGAAGTGGTGTATTTGTTGGAGTAGATGAGAAACTCAGATCCACGAAGATACAAATTAAAACTGCATGTGACATTGTATGGGCAAGACTCAGAATCAGGGGTGAGCGTAAACTTGTAAGTGGTTCGTTGTATCAGTCGCCAAACTTGCCCCCAGGTGTAACGAAAACCTTAGAGAACACTGAAGTTCCCTGTAAAATAAATTCCTTAGTCATACTATCATCATTGTAGGAGACTTCAATCATTCAGTAAACAAGTGGAGAAAAATTAGTTTTGTAAGGGGGTGGGCATGACAAAATGTCCTATAAACATGGCTACCAAATATTACAGATTGTGCGTAATTTTTGTGGTTTTCACTTGAACTAAGGAGGTACGGAAACTTAACTAAAAATTACAGAAATAAAAATTCTACTATTTGATGTTTCAGCTGACATTTTGGTAATCATATACACCTAAAATGTTTTACAGACTATGATTATTTCCTTCCTCAGAGTGTAGTAAACCAGTCTACAAATGATTCTGTCACCATGGCTTACTAAGATAGGTTATACTGAGTCATGACAAAAGTTTTTCATTTTGCTTGTGCAGGCTCAAAAGGTAGGTCATAGAGAATGGGGAAAAGAGTAGTAGGTGCATTAGTGGGATAGAAACCATGTGGAGTGGGAGCAGGGAAGGGGGTTAGGTAAGTGGAGGACAGGGACTAGGGAAGATTGAGCTCACCGTCCCACATCCCACCATTATTGTCTTTTTTTTTTATATGTCTCTTCATTCTCATTATTTCCCTGCTGATTTTAGTTTAGTGTTTCACTATAGCCGCCGCCCCCCCCCCCCCCCCTCCCAAAATGTTTAACCTTTTCTCCTTATACTCCAGTCGTTTCATCCTTTTTGTGATGCTTTTCCCCTCACACATTTTTATGCCTTTCTTTATTGTCCAGTACAGATTCTTGCTCCTTTCATCCTTACCAATACAGAAGTTTCCCCTATTCCTAGCCAGTACCGAATCCCACATATTGTTCCTCTGCTGTGTTGTGTAGCTCATAGAATTCCCTCAAATGGTCTGATTTTAAAGTTACCCATCTCTGGCAGCAACCACTCCTTTCACAGTTACACCTGTCTGTTCAAATTCAGTCAGTCCACAGCCCTCACCAACCTAGTTGTGCAAAACCATATAAATCAAACCAAAACTGCCTTGCAATAACTCCTCTCTGTCTGTAAAATTCTCCTGCTCTTCAATTGCAAATTCCTGCACCCCACCTCCCAGATTGAAACTCTTGCTCTCCAATAATGAGAACAGAATGCTAAACGCTACCTCAAAAAATCTATCTAATCTGTTCACCTTCTGCTCCCACCTTGGACTACCACTATTCACCACCTCTAAAAGAGCCTCCAAACGTCCCCCACATCCCCTCATGGCTGACTTAACACAGTTGTGAACCTTTCCTTATAAAGCCTCAATCCAATAGAAGCATCAGTTCTTTCCAAAGACCTTACCTTTTACCCCACTTCCAAATTTAATTATGCTGGGCTTGTTAAAAGTCTCTTCAGAGGAAACACTTCTTTGTGGCCAACCCTGCCAGTCAGACTAGATCCAAAACAGATACTGAATCCTGCCTGACTCATCTCACTCGTCCATCTGACTATAATCCACTTGCACAGCCCCCTAATAAACCCCTGTTAACCACACCAATCCACCAACTAAAAACTGATCTAGACCTTATAATCCTACCCGCAGACAAAGTCTGAATCACTAGGGTTGTGAACTGCAGGGATTATTTGGTTGCCTTGGGCAGAGCTTGTGTAGTAGGGATTTCTGCCGCTAGGTGTGGATAGCACAACTCGTTGCCAGATCAGTGTTGCTTGTGTTGTTGAACTGGCTTGTTCTGTTTATCTGCAGGGATTATTTTTGCTAGCAATGTTTTGTTCTTGTCCAGTTTTTATGATGGTAAGTTTAAGTGAACAATGTGCAGCTATGAAATTTTGTTTTCTGCTCAGTGAAAGTACTGCTGAAACTGTTTTAATGTCGAAAACAGCTTACCAGGATGATGCTACAGGAAAAACTTAGTGTAAGAGTGGTTTGCTTGATTGAAAAGTGGTGACATGTCAATTGATGATGCCTCATTCTGGACATCCATCAACTGCCTAGATGCAAGACCTGTCTCCACTTAATCCAGTCCTGTCACTGGGATCCCCTACCCCATCCATGATAGGGTTGCTTGTGAATGCAGATGTGTGATCTACAAGCTAAGTTCCAACCAGTGTGCTGCTTTCTACCAAACTGTGGCCAGCAGACAGCTGGACCACCCAGTAGTTGAACATGCTGTCCAACACTATGTTCTACTTCCTGCCAATATCAGGTTTTTGTATTGCACAAGTGGGAGCTCTCACTACAACAAATCGTTAATTTCCATAATACCCCATTCTCAGCCAGCTGCTATAGCCGAGCGGGCCTAGGCGCTTCAGTCTGGAACTGCGTGACTGCTACAGTCACAGGTTCGAATCCTGCCTTGGGCATGGATGTGTGTTGTCCTTAGGTTAGCTAGGTTTTAGTAGTTCTTAGTTCTAGGGGACTAATGACCTCAGATGTTAAGTCCAATAGAGCTCAGAGCCATTTGAACCCATTCTCACCCCCCACCCCTGTCCTCCCAGGGGGCTCACAGTGCTTTTGTGGGTTTGTGTGGCACCCATGGGTCCCTGAGCTATTGCAGCTCATTCTTCTTGGTTGCGTTTCCTTCCCCATGCCCCTTCCTCTCAGCCCTCGCTCTTTCCCCTGTCTCTGTGTTCTTACTTACGTCGACCTGGCTATCCACCTGATTTCCTGTAATCTTTGTGGTTTTGTTCCCATCGCCATTTCTTTTTCATCCTTTCTTTTTGGCGTTTTGGTCCCTCTTCGAGGTCTTGACATCCACTTCTAAATTTTCTCTCCATTGTGTGAGCCATTTGGGGAAGAACTCCTTCACTAGCATCTACGACATGCGTTCCTCTCCCTTTTCCTTCCCCTCTTTCTTCTGTGCTGTAGCTCCCTTTGACCCCGCTAGGTCACTAGTATGTGTAACCAGTTCGTGTGGTGGGGCTGTTAGGTACCCAGGTACCCTAGATCAGTTTTTGCAGAACATCTCGTGACCCTTTTTGCGGCAGTATCAGCGTCAGCCTTCTATCCAGCTACTTTCCTCCCATGAAAGAGCAGACTGGTGTTTCCCACTTGGGTTTTACCCTTTGTTAGGTGGAATCCTGAAGTGAACATTTCACTGAATGGGTGCTTCTTCTGGCCCTCTGTTCTCATAATTCAGCTCCTGGCCCTGTTTCCATCCATAACCAATTGATTCAAAATCTCAGTCCTCCAGAACAATAATATCTCCTCCAGGTGTTTAGCTGTATTTGGCTCCAGGGCATTTTCCTCTCTCATTGGTGAGATAGTCTTATGGTTCCTGTCCTTAATCCTGGCAAGGATTCGTCATTCCGTGATAGTTACTGGCCAGTCAGCCTGACCAATTTCCTCTACAAGTTACTAGAACAGATGGTAGATCATCGGCTCAGTTGGGTCATTGAATCTGAGGACCTTTCATCTCCTTACCAGTGCACCTTTTGGGAGGGACGGTCTCCAGTTGATCATCTGCTTCAATTGGAATCTGCAGTTAGGTAGGCCTTTTCTCAGTGCTGCCACCTTTTCACAGTTTTCTTCGATCTCCATAGGGTCTAAAACACAGTTTGGCACCATCACATCCTCGTTACACTCCATGAGTGGGGTCTTCGAGGCAGGGAAAGGGCTGGCACGCAGACACACAAACATACACACAAAATTCTAGCTTTCGCAACCAAAGGTTGCTTCGTCAGGAAAGAGGGAAGGAGAGGGAAAGACGAAAGGAAGTGGGTTTTAAAGGAGAGGGTAAGGAGTCATTCCAATCCCGGGAGCGGAAAGACTTACCTTAGGGGGAAAAAAGGACAGGTATACACTCGCACACACGCACATATCCATCCACACATACAGACGCGCGCGTATACCCGTCCTTTTTTCCCCCTAAGGTAAGTCTTTCCACTCCCAGGATTGGAATGACTCCTTACCCTCTCCCTTAAAACCCACATCCTTTAGTCTTTCCCTCTCCTTCCCTCTTTCCTGACAAAGCAACCGTTGGTTGTGAAAGCTAGAATTTTGTGTGTATGTTTGTGTGTCTATCGACGTGCCAGCGCTTTCGTTTGGTAAGTCACATCATCTTTGTTACGAAAGCGCTGGTAGGTCAATAGAAACACAGACAGACACATAGGTTAAGTTTTATAATAGTGAATTAAAATTTTATTTGGACTGTGATGTAATTCACTTTAAAAAGCTTATTCTGTGCAATAACATGGATGCTGTCAAACATGGTAAGTCAGCTGCTGCACTTGGTCCTGCTGCTGTACTTCCCTTTTATGGTCAAACGACGATTGATGATAACCTGTTGGTTATGATCATTACTGATTTGAATTGTGGGGTTTTATGGAGCAGCACGGTATGTTTCCGTATCTTTCCTTTTGGGTTGGGCCGGCCGGAGTGGCCGAGCGGTTAAAGGCGCTACAGTCTGGAACCGCACGACCGCTACGGTCGCAGGTTCGAATCCTGCCTCGGGCATGGATGTGTGTGATGTCCTTAGGTTAGTTAGGTTTAAGTAGTTCTAAGTTCTAGGGGACTTATGACCACAGCAGTTGAGTCCCATAGTGCTCAGAGCCATTTGAACCATTTTTTCCTTTTGGGAAGATCCTGGCATTGTGTAGGGAAGATCCACATGGCAAAAAGAACATTATACTAGTGAGAGCTTAATTGTTATTAGCCTTATTATGACGAGATTTGTTACAACTTTGAGCTGGACAGAAGGTTGCACCAGTGGAATAAGTGCCACACAGAGGGGCATGACTGCACAGCCGCCATTGTAGTGGGTTCCGAGTCATAAGTACAGAAGTGGTGGTGTTTGTAAAAGTTTGTAAGAAGGTTTCATAGAGGACAAAGTGCCTCAAGAATATACATGATTTTTTACAAGAACCTCACCTTTTTTGGTAGTGGCAAACCTACACTCCCTGCCTTGTGATTTCGTAGAGGTCAGGAATTTACAGGGTATCGAACAATGCACATGTGGCTGCAATGCAGGTAAAGTCAGGTAGATTACAAGTCGATAAAATGCTGCTGATGTGCAGGTAAGTTACAGAGAGGACCTGCCAAGAACCCCTGTAAAGCTATCGCTAACTGTAACAGTCAGTCTAGTGGTCCAGGTGTGTTGCTACGAAGGGTTTGTCATTCATTGCTTCTCGTGTTCGGATATCAATGATTGTTCTTATTTTGTTTTTAGCCAATCAAGAGGAGTAGGGTGTTTTCCTTAAGAGAGTAGGTGGTGGTGTGATGTTAAAAGTGGAAAGGAAAGTTACTGCTCACCATATAGTGGAGATGCTGAGTCGCAGATAGGCACAACAAAGAGACTGTCACAAATTAGCTTCCGGCCAGTAAAGCCATTGTCAGAAATAGACGGCCAACACACACACTCGTGCACTCACACAAATGCAACTCTCACACACATGACTGCAGTCTCAGGCAACTGAGGCCACACTGCGATCAGCAGCACTGGTGCATGATGAGAGTGGCAACTGGTTGGGGGGGGTGAGGAGGAGACTGGGGCGGGGTGGGGGAGGGACAGTGACATGCTGTTGGAGAGTGCGGAGGGACAGGGTGGAAAGAGGGCAGTGCAACTGTGTGCAGTTAGGAGCTTATCCCCTCCCCCCCCCATCTCTCTGCTCCCTCCGTCTAACCTCCTGACTGCACACAGTTGCCCTACCCTCTTTCCACCTCGTTCCTCCATGCTCCCAGCCCCTCAGCAGGTCCGGGGATTACAATTGGCCCACGGTATTTCTGCCTGTCGTAAGAGGCAATTGAAAGGAGTCTCATACGTTTTGACCTTTCTGTGTCTGTCCCCTCTCGGGTTTGATCTCCATCTTTTCCAAATTTCTGTTGCTAGTGCGTGCCATTTGGGGAAGGATGCCTGATGTGGTGTTCTTTGTTTGTCCATCGTGCACCAAGATCTTGCATGCTACTTATTGTCATGTAGTGCGCTTTGGCACCCAACGTCTTACGGGTTGCCTACTTCTCATGCCCTGTGCCGTCTCATCCTTCATGTCCACGACAATGCTGGACCATTTCAGCACCCGAAATCCAGTGCGGCAGCCAGTCCGTCGTGGTGGGGTTGTCATTTACCTTCTTGGTGGTAGCCCCCTGACAACACAGGAATCACACTGCTGATGCCAGACCTGAGACCTCTCCCGTATACCAAGGAGTAGGTGCCCATCCTTCTGGGGCACCAGGACTCCCGGCAATGGCCATCCTGCCAGGTGGCCCTTGCTGAGGCTGGGTTGCATCTGTGGGGAGAGCCCCTGGTTGGAGTGGGTGGCATCAGGGCGGATGACCCGCAATGAAATGGGTTAAATCAAATAAAGCTGGTGGTGGCTCGGCCCAGCAGTCTCAAACCATGTCAGGAATGATTTTGATGCTGCGACCTATGATTCCCGATTGTTCCCCTCCCTGGCTATGCCTTGGGAGGACCGTTGGGTGACCAGGTCTTGAGAACCATATTTGCCTCAGTACTTAATTTGCAGCAGGACTGATGAAGAGACCTTCCAGGCAATGAAGCCCCAGTTTTTTGTCGACCATCATGAAGATAGGTTTGGGGCCATCTTGAAGATAGATTTGGAGCCATCTTGAAGATAGGTTTGGGGAAGTGGTGGCATTGTCCAAAATGCAGATTTGGAGGCCATCTTGAAGATAGGTTTGGGGAAGTGGTGGCATTCTCCAAAATGCGTAGCGGGTAGATTTTGATTCAGGGGGGCCTCCCCAGCCCAGTCGTGGGTGCTGCTCGCCCGTGACAAGCTGGATGACATCCCTGTCTCAATTACGCCCCATAGAAGCCTTAACACGGTTCAGGGAATTATTTTCCATCGTCACGTCCTTTTGCAGTCGGATGAGGAGCTCCACACCAACTTGGAGTGACGGGGTGTCCACTTTGTCGGGCACATGCATAGAGGACCAGAGATAACAGGGTTGCTACCGGTGCCTTCATCTTGGCCTTTGAGGATGACTCGTTACCTGAAAAGGTCAAAGTGATGGTTTACTGTTGCGACGTGAAAACTCATGTCCCTCCACCTATGCGATGCATCACTGTAACTCCAGCGCCACCTGCCGGGATTGCGGTCGTCCTCTGTACCCGGGCGCTCCGTGTGTGCCTCCTCCCACTTGTCAACTGTGGGAAATGCCACACACCCCCCCCCCCCCCCCCCCTGCTCACCTGACTGCCCTGTTCTCCATAAGGAGCAGTGAATAATGGAAATCAAAACCCTGGACAGATTCACCTATCAAGATGCAAAGAGGAAATACGAATGCCTTCATCCTGTTCCAATGACTGCAACATATGCTATGATAGCGACTTCGTTGCCCCTGTTGGAGATAGCTGTCCCTAGGTTTGTTAAACCTCCAGTGGACCCTCAGGGCTGCCCTGACTCTTCTCCCATGTCTGTGATGGAGGACACGGCTCCTGCCGCTCCCTGAAAGAGTGCTTGGAACATCAGAGCCTTTCATTCCATACGCACCACCCCAAATCGTACAATGCTCCATTCAGTGAGTGGGAATTCCAAAGTGCCCTAGCTGCTTGCTCTGATATGGCTCCCGGGCCGGATCGCATCCACTATCAGATGCTCAAACGCCTTTCGGGGGGGGCTGCCAACGACACCACCTAGACCTTTCCAACCGTATCTCAATGGTGTGAAAGCATTATCATACCAGTTTTGAAGCCTGGCAAGAACCCCCTGGAGGTGGACAGCTACCACCCCATTAGCCTCATCAATGTTCTGTGCAAGTTGCTCGAACACATAGTAAGCCAAAGGTTGAGTTGGCCACTTAAGCCTCAGGGCCTTCTTGCTCTGTCTCAGGGTGGGTTCCGTAAGGGCTGCTCTACCACCGATAATCTGGTCTGCCTGGAGGCTGCCATCCGTACGCCATTTGCCCGCCGTCAGCATCTGGTTGCCATCTTTTTGACATGCGGAAGGCATATGATACAACATGGCAACATCACATCAACACCACGCTTCATGGGTGGGGTCTTAGGGTCCCACTGCCGATTTTTATTCAAAATTTTCTGTCGCTTTGTTCCTTCCTTCCACGTGCAACTTGGTCCCTTCCATAGTTCCTCCCAAGTCCAGGAGATAAGGGTCCCGCAAGGCTCTGTCTTGAGTGTCTGCCTCTTTTTAGTTGCTATCAATGAGCTCGCTGCAGCTGTGGGAATGTCCATATCGGCTTCTTAGTATGCTGATGACTTTTGCTGTACTAAAATTCCACTGGCATTGCAGTTGCTGAATGGCAACTACAGGGCACTATCTGCAGGGCACAGTCTTGGGTTGTCGCGCATGCCTTCCAGTTCTCAGCCACCAAGACTTGTCATTAATTTCTGCTGGCATCACACTGTTCACCCTGAGCTGCGACTTTTATCTTGACGGCGAACCTCTTGCCATGGTGGAGTCGCATCAGTTTTTGGGCTTTCTTTTTGATACCCAGTTGACTTGGCTCCCTCTTATTCAGCAGCTGAAATAAATGTGCTGGTGGCATCTTAACGCTCCGCGTTGCTTGAGTCGCACGAGCTGAGGTGCCGATCGGTCTACCCTTCTATGACTGTATCAGGTGTTGATTCAGTCTTGTTGTGATTATGGGAGCCTGGCTTATGGTTTGACTTCACCTTCCGCGTTACGATTGCTCGACTCCATCCTTCACTGCGGAATCTGACTTGCAACTGGAGCTCTCTGCACAAGCACTGTAAACAGCATACTTGAGGAGGCTGGTGTCCCTCCATTGGGGATCCAATGCCAACGGCTACTGGGCGCTTATGCTGCACATGTTTGTAGCTTGCCCAGGCATCCAAATTACCTTGTCTTGTTCCCCAACTCGGTCATCCATCTCTCCGAACGGCGGCCCCAGTCAGGGTGTCAGATTGTGGTTTGTGCCCGGTGTCTTCTCTTTGGGCTTCAGTTTTTCCCTCTCCCACCTCTTTTCCGGGCCCATATGCATGTACCCCCGTGGTGTGTGCCCCGCCCATGCCTTCAGCTGGATTTAGCACAAGGCCCGAAAGACTCAATCCCTCCTGAGGCCCTCTGCTGACACTTTCTTTCCATGCTTGCACACGTTTCCTGGCTCTGCAATAATCTATACCAACAGTTCGATGGTTGCTGGTAGTGTTGGTTATGCCTTTATTCTTTGGGAACAATCTGAACAACGCTCATTGCTGGAGGGCTGCAGTGTTTTCACTGCAGAGCTTGTAGCCATCTCTTGTGCCCTAGAGTATATCCGCTCCTGCTCAGGTGAGTCCTTTGTTATCTGTAGTGACTCCCTGAGCAGTTTACGATTTATTGACAAGTGTTTTCCTCGCTCTCGTCTGGTGATGGGTATGCAGAAGTCCATCCATACTCTTGCCCATTGTGGCCGCTCTGTGGCTTTTGTGTGGACTCCAGGTCATGTTGGCATCCTGTCTAATGAATGTGTTGACACACTGGCCAAACAGGCTATCAGTGCACCGACCCTGGAGATTGGCCTTCCGGAATGTGATCTCCAGTCAGTATTGCGGCAGAAAGTCCTTGGTACTTGGGGTGATGAATGGTGCAACCTGCCTTCCCCCAATAAACTTCGGGCCATCAAGGAGACTACAGGTGTGTGGCGCTCCTCCTTGCAAGTCTCTCACAAGGACTCTGTTGTTCCTGCTGGCTACGCATTGGCCATACCTGGCTGACGCTTGGTCATTTATTGCGCCACGAGAACCCACCTCTATGTCACTGTGGATCATTGTTGGCAGTGGTCCACATCTTGTTGGCCTGTCCGCTTTTAACTGCGCTCAGGCAGACATTTGCGCTGCCTGACATGCTCCGTGCCCTTTTAATGGATGATGCTGCAATGGTGAGCTTAGTTGTGAGTTTTATTCGAGATTCGAGCAGGGGGATTTTATCACTCGATCTGAGGGTTTGCCTCCCCTTTTTTTTTTAAATCTGACCTTTGACCTACGGTTTTAGATTGGGGTTTTTAGTGTGTCTCTTGGTTGTTGGCTTTTCCCCCTTTTTTTTCTCATGGTCGGCCAGCCACTGTAAAACACTGTTTGCTTTTAATTCCTTTTTTCTGGTCTTTGTCTATGTCTTTCTTATACCGTGTCGTCCCTTGTCCTCTCTGTTGTTTGTTTCTCTTCTTTGTGGGTGTTTCATGGTCATGGAAAAAGGGACCGATGACCTTTGTTGTCTGGTCCCTTCAACCCCCACAAACCAACCAACCACACTCCCATGTAGCATGTCACTGTCCTCCACACCAACCCTACTCTCTCCCCCCCTCCCTCCCTACCTGCCCCAGCCTCTTCCTTACACCCATCCAGTCACCACTTCCATCATGCACCTGTGCTGCTGCTGCTCACAGTGTGGCCTTAGTTGCCTGAGACTGCAGTAGTTTGTGTGAGTTGCATTTCCGTGAGTGTGTATGTGTGTGTTTGCCATCTAATTCTGATTAAGGTCTTACTGGCTGAAAGCTAATTTGTGACAGTCTTTTTGTTGTGCCTATCTGCGACTCAGCATCTGTGCTGTATGGTGAGGAGCAACTTCCCTATTCACAATATTGTTACGTTCCATCCTGGATTTTCCCTTTGTTTGAATGTTCATGTGTGTTCGTGTGTGTGCACGCACACATGACTTTTTTATCTGAAAGGTTAAATATGTAGCAGTCTTTCATGGTGCCTGTCTGCAACTCAGTGCCTCCTCTGTGTAGTGAGTAGCAATATATTGCTTTTATTCCATCTTGGTCATTCCATTGTTTGATGTAGGTATTAGTGTCATTGGTGTTGAGAAGCAGTTGAAAAGGCTAAAATTAGCAAAGCTTCAGGGTCCAATGTATACAAAATCTGCAGCCGAGTTAGCCCATCTTTTAACCATTATCTAGCATAAAACTCACATACAAAAACCATGCCCAATAGTTGGAAGAAAGCACAGGTCACACCCATTTACAGAAATCATCCACAAAAGTACTGTCCAGTATATTTGATACCCATTTCTTGAATCTCAGCACATCCTCTGAGCTCAGACGTAATGAGGTATCGTGAACAGAAAAACCTTCTCAATGCCAGCCATCATGTATTTAAAAAACATCAATTATGTGAAACCCAACTCACACTTTTTGTTGTATGGTATCCCAAAAGCCTTTGATCTAGGTAGTCAGGTAGACACGGTATTTCTGCATTTCCAAAAAGCATTTCACTCAGGACTACACCTACTCTTACTATCAAAATTTGTGAATTGAAATTTGTGACAGGGCTGAGGATTTCTTGGTAGGGAGGACACAGCATATTATCTTGGAAAGAGTCATCAACAGATGGAGAATTAACTTTGGGTGTGAACCAGGGTGCGTGTTGTGACTCTTGTTCATGCTGTATTTCAATGACCTTACAGAGACAGTATTAATAGTAACCTCAGATTTTCTGCAGATGATGCAGTTATTGCTAATGAAATTCTGCACAGATATTTAGCGAGGTCGTGATAAGATTGCAAAGTGGTGCAAACACTGTCAACTTGGCTAGTATCCAAGGGGTACAGTTTCAAGAAGTCACATTTGGAATTGATGGGCTCGGGCTCATACCTAAGTGTAATTTTTTATAGGGATATTAAATGGAACCATCACATAGACCCACCCCTCGGAAGATCATGAGCTTTCGTGAGTGTGTCTGGTGAAGCATGGAGCCCCAGGCTATTGAAACACTTACTTCTTTTCTTGTACTACAATCTCCCATCTCAGACTATCCTTCCTTCTCTTACTCTCTACCATATGGTGACAGTCCTTGATGTTATCCTGGCTATTTAGATTCTGCTGTCTCTTCACACCATTATCCATTTACTTTTCAGTCAGAGTAATATTTGCCTCCATTTTGGGTTTGATCTACAGTTTTAAAATTTCTTACGTAGTATGGACCAACTTGGGATAATGCTTTAAATAGTACCTACTGCCTACAGTATTGAAGATCTTGTTCACACACTAATGGCCAACACTAATATATGTATTTAAAATCCAGTGTGGTAGCCAACCTCATGTGCTGGAGTCATTATGAACCCTTTCGTTAGAGCCTTTTGACAACACAGGGGTCACACTTCCGATGCCTGAGCTGCTAGCTCTCTACGCATGCCAAAGAGCAGATGCTCGTCTTCGTGTGACATGAGGACGCCTGGCACAGCCTATTGTGCCAGGTGACCTTCCCTGTGGCTGGGTGGCCTGTATAGGCAGAGCCCTTGATTGGAATAGGTGGTATAAGGGCAGACATTCCGTACATAAAATGCATTAAACTAAATTGACACATCACTGTACTGACCTGACTGCCTCTACAGATAGGCCAGGGTCCATATGCCCCAGAACAACCAGGAAATCTGGGAGAAGTATGGAGAAAATGCGGGATTTTTTTTAGAATTCTGGGAATTTGTCACTGTTTTAGTTTTCAGTTAAATTTTTATGATTTTTGACTGTTAGGAACTGATACTCGAATAAAGAATTTTACTTTAGTCCACTACTGCAGAATAATGCTAAGACAATAAAACAAGAGAATAACACCAAACTAAAACTTTGGTTGCAAGAAAATACACCATTTAAAACAACAAAATGCAGTGCGCACGCACAAGTGTCTGCCGACAGGAAAATATGTCAAAGTGTTTAGGATGAGGACTAGACAATATTTCATAACAACAAACTGCTTTCGATGAGTGTGACATTAAAACTATTTACATAAAATTTAATGACATAATAATGGCAGAATTTTTAATTATATATATATTTAAAACTATTTACATTTGGGAAAATATTGTGAATGGTGGTTTGAGAAACATTACTTTCAAAGTAAATTTCCAGTTACGCAAGATGAATTATGTTGCATGTGACAGTGTGTGATGACTTTCTTAAATCGTGAAGCATTTGACTCCCATTCATAACTTAACACATTGAGGAGCACCCACATAGAAAAAAAATGGGCCCAGAAGACCAGTCATTTATGCCATTATTTAAATTTTAGCGGCACATTTGTTTTTTTTATATCTCAAAAGGGTAACAAATTCTTTAAAAAAAAGAGGGCGGAAGAGATGCAAGCTTCAATTTTCTTGTAGCCATACTGTTTGTGTTGTAACTGAAAACATTAACTTTCCTATTACGTGTTTGCACTGCTCAACAGTGATGTTACTAGTGAGTGACTCCATCATATGTTGTGTACTCTGAATACATGCTGTTATGGGTGGGTGAGATTACATGATGTGAGCTATGACTGGCTGATAAAAGCGCATTGCAATCTAGATTTCAGTGCTTCGCGAGCTACTGTGGTGTATTTGGTGGATTTAACATTTGTACTTTTGTAACACAAAACAAAAGTGTACATGTTGCTGTGCATCAAAGATCATTCCAAAACACGTTGTTTTTTGCTGGGTTTCATTTCTGAAAGTGCCAGGAAGTTGGGAATTTCTACAGCGGTGTATAAAACCTTTAACATTCAAAGGATTGATAAGTTTTACTGCTCTGGGGGAAAGTATAGTGATATTTAACACGACAAAAGTCTATTTTCACCAAGGAAAACGTTTATTTTTACTCTGGGAAAAGTTATATTTTTAACTGGGAAATCCATTGTCCACTTACGCACCCTGCAGGTATACATATTGCTGTGCGGTCAATTATAAGACCACTGCTTTCCCTAGCCTGGCTGCCTAACAAGCCGGAAGACTGGGAACAAAACAGTTTATTCAATACTTGGTGTGTACTAGAACAGTTGAAGATACGTTTAGTTACAAAGCCAATATTTTCGTAGAAAAAATTCATAATTAATTTTCTGAGTTACACACTGGAAAAATGTGAAATGTGCTGCACATCCTCTAGCCTTCTGACGTTTGGAAAATCTTGATGGAACAACAATGATTACTGCTGCACACAAATCTTTGAATATGGTACAAGAAGCTATTTTTCACAGGGACCTACAGTTACCAATCACAAGCTACAAGCTAATTTAGCATGTTGAGGCATATACGAGGGTAAGCCAATTATTATCCGCAGTTTAGTTATATATTTGTTTATTTTGGTAGTACTGTTGTTTTACGTTGATGACCCATGCTTTGTTTATTTGTTACAATTTTCAAAGTTCCAAGCTGCTAGATTAGTTCCGTTATTGTTGCCATGCTGTTAATCATGGCTGCTTCGCTGTGTATTTGCACCAAAGAAGAGCAACATTCAGTGATCTGTTTTTTGTGGTTAGAAGGCGTATCAGGATCCGAAATTCATCAAAGTTTTTTGGTGCAGTGTGGAAACAATGCTTTGCCGCAACAGAGTGTCTACGAATGGATTGAAAAATTCTGAATTGGTTGCAAAGTGTTACGCACGATGAAGACCCCCTTGACTTGAAATCTTACAGAGCTAGCAGGAGTCTCCCAACAAATACAGTATGGATGATTTTTATCCTTCAAACAGCAAAAGAGAGGGAGACCCACTCAACACTTTCTCCTTCAAAAATGAATGATGTAGATAGTATTTGTAGTTTGTGGTTTGAAGAGACTAAGACATCAAACTGCACAGTGTCCAGTTGTCTCCTTACCTCGATCCACAACCAGAAAAAAGAGAAAAGGAAGGAAAAGTTACAAAGCAAAGTACTGATTCATCATTTCTGATGGAACTGGACCTCTCCTTGGCAGCAGAAGACTTCTTGGAGTCTACACCACCTGTGCAGGAGGCACTGGAACACTGCAGATAAACATATATCACTTTCCTATTCACTGACAACACCAACACCTTTTCAGAGATTTTTCATTGGAATTTTAGTGGCTGCTATCACCACGTGGAAGAAATTCGACAATCACAAACCATCTCACAATCCCGTCTTTTTCACTGACCCCTCCCACTTCTGTTATGCACAGTGCACTTATTAACTTGTGCACGATGTTTTTATCGTAATAGCTGTCTTGCATATTCCCCTGTCTTCCACCATTAAGCTCTCAGGTTTTCAAATCTTGTCCGATGCAGACCCCAACAGTCAGTCTTTCCTTCTCATCCCGTACCTCTCCTGTCCTTTTCCTTCACCCTTCCTCCTTCCCCTTCAACCCTTCTGCCTGAAGGAGGAGCCACTGGCTCTAAAAAATTGCCAATCACAACAGTCTTTTATGTGTGTGTTCTGCTGCCGCTTGGTGAGTAGATCTTTTATCTATCCAATTAAATAATACAAGTATCGAGATTTTTGGGAGACCATTTTCCTACTCCCAGAGGAAATAATGTGTATAACAAAAATAGGATGAACATGGAATTAACATCTGATGATTTTCGTACACTAATCAAACAAAACACCTTCAGTGAACAAGTGACTATTAACATTGCACTTGAAGCAATATCCATTAGAGTACAATTAACCATAAGGACAGTCTGCAGTGTCTACATTCCCCCGTGACCAAGATATTGCCTTCCAGAGAAACATAAGACCTAATCACACAGTTACCCCCACCTTTCATTTTATTGGGAGATTTTAATGCCTGTAACAGCGTACAGGGCAGCCGGATAAGATTTGTTGAGGATAACTGCTAGAGATTCTCAGACCTTGATCTCTGCCTAATAAATAAGGGAACCCCAACACATTTCAACACTAACTGTGGCTACTATTCTGCATGATTGGACAATGTGAAGAACTAATTTTTCATCTATGATCCAATGGAACACTCATGAGACTTTTGTGATGGTAGTAACTATTACTCATTTATTGCATTGGTTCCAGGTATATGCCACATAAATTGCTTCTGCTTCTGTGTTGGTCACTGTGAACAGCAAATTAGAATGCTTTCTCTGCTGAAGTGCAGATTACAATAAATACAGAGAAGAGCATTGACAAAGTAGTGCAAGATGCAACAGGAACAAACATTCATGCTGCGAATATGAAGTTGCTATTCTAGTCAGGTCCTCTTAGGAGCAAACCTGTTCCATGGCAGTGCAAAGAGCTTGCCAGTACCATCAGAACAACAACAAAGTGCTCTACAGAGACATGGGTACAATGCTTCTAGCAACGATTTTATTTTATTCAGTTGATCAAGGGCAAAAGCCTGTTACTTACTAAACAAAAGAACAACAGATGTTGGGAACAATGTGTCTCTTCAATGACAGTACATACTGCAGCTTCATAGGTTTGTTCCAAATAGCAGTGGATGAGTGGATTTCAAGCCACTCGTAGAATCCAGGGAGTCCTCAATGGAGAGGAAATTAACACTAGTTTCTCTGGAATTGCTGAACTATCAGCTATATATTGTGCTGCAATGTCAGCATCTAAGAACTGCCACCCTGCTTTTGCCCAACACCACCTTTTAACAGAATGTAGTACTATATCTTTTATCTCAACAGATGTGGCAACCTACAACACACCCTTTAAAGCATAGAAACTAAATAATGTTATAAAATAGTGCAGGGCCAGGACCAGATGACATCCATAATCAAATTCTTTAACACCTTGGTGAAAATAGCAAAAGCTCTGTTCTAAAAAATTTTAACAAGGTTTGGTAGGACAACTGATATCCATTGCAACTGAGAGAACACGTCACAACATCTGTACCAAAGTGAGGATAACACCCAAGAACCAGAAATAGATAGACTGATTACCCTAATAACTAGTTAGGTAAACAGTAGTAAGGATGGTTAATGCACAGCTTTAGATTCTGAAGATGTTGAACTACCACTGGTGGTCTCTTATGATAGGAGTTTTCAATTAGGGAGGCCTTTGTGCCCCACCAAAATTTGATCACAGTAATTTTTTTTATTATTAGGCATACAGTACAACATAACTACGTCACATTTTATCGACTCTGAACAAGTAGAATTTTCGAGGAAGTTTACCTGTCTTCATACAGAATTTTTAGACTCTATAGAACCAGGGTGTGCACAAACCTTAGTAACCAATGTGTACAGGAAAATGAAGTCTCACAGGGATCAGTTTTAAGTGTCACACTTTCTCCAACTGCAATAAATGGCATTGTACACAGTGGGACATTATCACACCAGCATTATATGTTGATGATCTTTGTTTATGTTATAGTTATGTATTGTTATGTACAGTAGAATGTCAATAACAGACAGCAATAAAGAAGACACAAAAGTGGGTGCAGTCCATGGGCATCGTTTCTCACCACTAAATTACACATTGTGCACTATGATAGAATACAGTCTGCCCATCCTCAACCAGAACTATACCTCGAAACCCTTCTGCTGGAATTAGTCGAATTAATCTAGCACTTCTTTCTGGTCATAAACTTACTGTTACCACAGATATGATAACTCCAGACCTGTTGCATGATGAAACTCAACACTCTGTTGCTCAGTAACAGTTCCTGGAGTGAAAATCGAACTGTTATGTTAACATTTTATGAAATGCTCATTCTATCCTGTTTCGGCTTGGGACGCATTGTTTATGTGGCAGCAGCACTGTCCATCCTAGAAATGTTAGATCCTGTCAACCACAGGGGAGTCATTTGACAACTCTAGCTTTTTGAATGAGCCCAGTCAGTAGCATTATTGGACAAGCAGGAATACTACCACTGAAAATGACACTAACAAAATGTATTTAAGTATGCAATCACGATTAATCAAATGCCAAATCATTACTGTCATCGTATTTTATTCCACAATTCAGCAACCCACTTACTCATGAACCTCAGAATGGGGCAGCCAAGAGCAATAAGATGGGAAGAGCTCTGGTGAGAACTTCCTCTGATTACCTGAATGCAGTACTGGCTCTTGCAAATGCCTTAAAGGCATATTCCCCAACAAGCAGTAAAGATGAACACCAAAGACCTCATTGTAAGACACAATTTTTATAGGAGAGAATTTTATTCAGTCTTCTAAGGATATCCACATTTTAATCTCCTTTACCTAGGCAGTTTCAGATATAATGAAAATGTTGTCTGTGCATAGGTACACAAACTGAATTCTAAATGACTTTTTGTACCAAAAGTATGCGGTATTTATACTGCAGAATTAATAGCTATCAGTAGGGTGCTACGAAACATGATGAATTTGTCAACTTAATTTCATTACATGCAGCTACTCCTTGAATGCTTTGAAACAATAGGAAAGTGCTATCCAAAACATCCATTGTCCCTGCCATCCTTGACCAACTGTACAATCTCTGCAGTACCGGGATATCCATCATTTTTCTCTGGACATGGAGTCCTTTCAGCATTCCAGGTAATGGGATGGGTAGCAAACTAGCCAAAGAAGCAATGAAGGTGGACACTCAAACTAGATATTCCAAGTATTGATGTAAGGACACACATTCCACATTGCATCCTGAAGAAATGGAATGACAAGTGACCAGCTCTTCCACAATCCAGTAAATTAAGGACAATCAAACACACCAACAAGGTCTCGCAGACTTCGCTGTGTCAAGGAGGGAAGGTGTTGCCTCACACTGTCTCAGAATCAGACATACCAAAATAAGCCGTGAGTTTATACTAAGACAGGAAGAACCTCATCTGAGGAGAAAAAAATTAACAATTTACCACATTCTTGAAGAATATAAGACTACCAAAGACTTGCAGCATCAAAAGGAATTCGGACAAAACCAAACCATACAACACAAAACAGAGAGCAGTGCAACAGCCCTCAGATATTAAAATACTGTGAAGCAGTTACTGTTTGTGCAGAATAGCTCTGTGCAGAATAGCTCTGTGCAGAATAGCTCTGTGCAGAATAGCTCATTCTAATATCTTCATGCCGCTCAGGGAGTAATGACATTTACCACAAACACTTTTGATGTGCATCCCAAAGCCAGAGTACAGTCACTGTAACATACAGAACTGAACTTTAACGGCCAAGATTTGGATTCAGATTAACTGCAAGCTAAGATGGAAAAATGTACAATTGGCTTTAGTAGGGGCAAGTTGACTTTTTAGTTTTATAAGCAGAATACTGGCCAGACACAGTGCAGATATAAATGAGAAAAACTACAGAATAGACATGCTACATATTTTTGAGTGCTTTTGTAGAGTTCAAATTTCTTTCATTTTCCCCTTTAACCTAGTAAGCAAATGCACCAATGTCATGTTGCTAGATTTGTACCAGGTGGCTGTAGTTATTATGAATGTTTTATGTAAATCCTCAGGAATCGTACATGGACTTCTTGAAATGGTATTAGAACATCTCGTCTAGGAGGGGGAAAAAAATGTTACATTACTTACAGAACCTCCCGTAGTTCCCAGATACACCTGGTGAGAGTTGTAAAAGCTATTTTTCATTAATTTCTTATGGTATTGATGACTAATCTTTCAGATTGCTGACCAGGAGAATGAGCAGAGACGTAGGCTTGAGCAGGCGGCACTGGAAGCTTTGAACAGACCACCAGAAGAGGTAGCTAAGCGCAATAAATTAAATCAGAAAAAGCAGCAGGTAGGTTGTTGCACTGTAGTTTGGGTTTTATATTATTTTTCGCTTGTATTTTGTAAAAGATTATTGCAATTTGTATGAAATGTAGAAATGGGGTAGTGCACTATTTGGCAAAAAAAGGCACTCCCCCCTGCAAGGATTAGAGGGTGTGGCACTTTCTGACAATCTTACGTCAGATCCACATGCAGCTTATTATTGTCCACCATTGTCAAAATGGCCACTTTCACCCCCCCCCCCCCCTCCCTCCCTCCCTCCCTCCCTCCCTCCCACCTTTTCACCTATTATCTTAATGTGTGGAGTGCATGCACTTTTAATTTAGTACAACTGTAAGCGGCACCCAAATCAAAATGAGGCAGACAGGAAGAGAAGTAAGTAAACTGTTAATTATCTCAGAAGTAATCGCCATAACTGTTAATAAATGAATTCCACTGAGAGACAAGACAGTCAATGCCTTTACGGAAAAATGTTTGTTTGCCTGCGAACCATGCCTGTACCCAGGTGTGCAAATTGATGGCAACAAATGTCTTCCTTCAGGGCCTGGAAGAAGAGGTGCACACCTTGGTATAATCATGCAATTGTGATTCCGTAGGCAAATATGCACATTTTTTCATGAAGGCAACTGACTGTCATGTCTCTCAGTAGGATCAGCCTATTAATAGGTATGGAAATTACTTTTGAAATAATGAACAGTTACTTAATTTTTTCCATCTGTCTTATTTTCATTTGATGCCCCCTTATACTATCCATCATCTGATTCAACAGTACCACATCAAGGATATGTTCGGTCGCAGTTGGGTAGCTTGCGAGTCCTTAACTTAAACTGTTAATTATTCTGATTGCAAAATAAAAAGTATTTTCCACTACTAAAGCTACAAACTAATATAGTTCATATGATAAAAGGCGGTGTATGTTTGGTGCAAGCTTTTGGGTGGACCGCCGATGAACTTACATGCTCTTTTAAGACAAATGTTGTTCGTTATCAGATGAGTTGCCATAATTTGTATGCACCCTCTAACAAATCTTGCTAGTGCATTGTCAGGCATATTACTTAAAGAGGAAATTAAAAGTATAATCTCAACCACTTCACATGTTGGTAATCTCTCTCTTCACACTGGTCTTCTTTCTTTATTGCCCATCCAATATTTCTGCCAATCTCACTATATGTGCACTTGGTAACATTTCCAGATTTAATTCAAATTATTAAGCTTCACCATATTTTTAAAAAGCATGTTTTGGAATAAGTTTATTGGTGAGGTTAAAGGTGAGATTAATATTCATTAGAACATTCAGCAAATGGATGCAACATTTCTAAATTGGAGACCAAATTGAAACCAGAGTCTACAGTAATCAACAACAACAAAAAAAACAGATGATAGCAGCAAAGTGATCATTTTGACTGCACAAATGTTGAATTTAGCTAAATATTCACATTTAATCATCCTAATTGGCATGAGTTTTAGGAGTACAGCTACAGTCTTTTTTTTAATTACCTGTCTCTGCTTGTTTTCATCATATCCACAAACTTGACCAGTTTTCAAATTGCAGATTAATATTAAAAATCTGCTCTATCTGTTAACAGTGCTAGGATGCAAGCAAATATTCTTGTCTGGAAAGTAAAATGTTGTTGCAAAAACTTAAAACTTTCATTCTCAGCATAACAGAAAATTTTTGATAGAAGACAATGATGTAAACGGCAGATATTAAGGTGGCATGCTATGTGGAGGGCAAAGCTACAAGAAAAGAGGTTACACACTAATTAGCTCTCAAACTTGATCAGATCACAAAGTCTGCTAGGCATTAGAATAATTTTTCTGCATTATTTACATAATATTTGTATTAGTTTTTACCTTCTAAGTGTTGTCCTAAGCATTGAAAGTGGATGATGATAAAATTGGTGTGAATTAGGCTAAAACTCAACATTCAAATAACATAAACTGTAACACCGAGAATAATCAGTTTTTGACAATATAATGTGATTGAATAGATAAAAAAATCTACTCACCAAGCGCCGGTAGGAGAACATACACACAAAAGGAGGTTGTACTTACGCAAGCTTTCGGAGCCAGTGGCTCCTTCTTCCGGCTGGAGGGTTAAAGGGGAAGGAAGAGGAGTGAAGGAAAAGGTACTGGAGAGGTTTAGAAAAAGGGGTATATTTTGGAAGAGTCACCCAGAACCGCAGGTCAAGAGAGACTTACTGGACGGGATGAGAAGGAAAGATTGATTGTTGGAGACAGCACCAGATGAGACTTTCAGGTTTTCAAATTGCGTCAGGTGTATTCCACAACAATTGGTCATTCCTTCTCCCCTGACCCTTGGCTCTGGGTGATTTTTATGAAATCTACCCCTTTTCCTAAACCTCTTCAGCCCTTTTCCTTAACCTCTTCAGCCCTTTTCCTTCACCTCTCTTCCTTCCCCTTCAATGCTTCTGCCGGAGGGAGCATTAGTGAGTAGATTCTTTGTCTAGCCAATGACATTAGAATGACATAAACTACATCATCTTCTTGAAGGTATGCTTTGCTGGTGAAATTAAGAGTTCATATCTTTCAATTAGATTAGGGAATGAGACACTAAAAGTAGAAGAAGATCAGTTTTACTATTCGGGGAGTAAAATAACTGACGATGGTCTAAGTAGAGAGGGTATGAAATGCAGAGTGGCAATAATAAGAAAAGTGTTTCTGAAAAAAAAAAAGAAAATTATAAATTTTCAACTTAGGAAGGCTCTTCAGAAAGTATGTGTGTGGAATGTACCTATGTTTAGGAGTGAAACATCCTGGTAAATAGTACAGATGAGAAGAGTGAGACCTCAGTCTCTTGCGGTCGCAAGCCTAATAAATTCTTGGTTTTCAAACTGCATCACTTTGAAGTGAATAAGAGAATTAGTTGCTATAGAAGAATGCTGAAGATTGGATGGGTTGTTTCGATATGTGATGAGAGAGTGCTGAACCAAAATGAGGAGAAAAGAAAAATTTGTTGTACAACTTGACTAAAAGAAGGGATCTGATGACAGAACGCACTTGAGGCATCAAAGAATAATCAGTTTGGTAATGTAATGTGATGGATAAGGAGTAGTTCACAAGGCTTGATCACAGTGCAGTAGTTATGCTGAGATAAGGAGGGTTGTGCAGAACAGACTAGCATGAAGACTGTATCAAACCAGGATTTGGACTGAAGATGACCAAAGACCATTCATTATTTCCTTGTGCATTTTAGTTATTAAAATGACTGTTGACAAATTTACGTGTTCCGTCTCTTATTCTATGTGGAATAAGGTACTGCCAACTTCTGAGAGAAATAACTTGTGAACATTTGTAATAAAATGTTGATTACAGTACATTTAACTTAAATACATAAATTGCATTAATTCTCAAGCAGTTAATCTGTCACTGAAAAGGTTTCTAAAAGGCACAATGTCTTTGCTTGAAAATGCCAAACCAAGAGAGAGAGATTTTTTTTTGGATAGAAGCACATAAACTGTTAACACTTACAGAACTTCATTATCGGGGCTAAAAAATAAACATATGTAGAAATATGGACATAGTTCACAATGTGTGAAAACGGAAAGCATAGACTGATGTAATTAGATTGCATAAACCTGTATATGTGGCATGTGGTTTCAGCAAAAAGGAAATGGAACTGAAATGGGGAGTAAAACTTAACCCCTTGTCATTAAGTGGCAGTCAGTGACTGGATATGACAGACAAGGTCAAAATGATATCATTCCTATAAATAGCAAAAAGTCAATTTTATAGAGGAAGAATAACAATAAATAATGCTAAATTGTTGTTGAAAGGCAACAGGAACCAATGGACAGAGTGATGCAAATGCCAACCAGATGTACACAAGAAGTCTGTGTTTGATACATGAATGGGAACACATCACAAACTTGTTTACAAAGAAGGGGAAGATCAGTATATCTTGTTAATTAGAATCAGCCAGCTGAAGTTTTGCTTAATTTGATATTAATGTGATTTTATTCCTGTGCAGCTAGTCAGATCATACAAATAATTATTTTTCACGAAGGTTTCATATTGGGTTTCTCAAATGTGGTGTATTCTTGTTGCACAATTTATTGTCACAGATGCTCCTGATTGTGAACATCAACGTAATTGTTGTGATCGGCTCTCACTGGATGCCAAACTGTACAATTAAACTTGCTGACTGTTTCACAGGCTTTTATCAAAGTGGGTAACAAAAATAAGCAGGAACTTCACTACTGTGTGTGTGTGTGTGTGTGTGTGTGTGTGTGTGTGTGTGTGTGTGTGTGTGTGTGTGTGTGCGTGTGTGCGTGTGTGCGTGTGTGCGTGTGTGTGCGTGTGTGCGTGTGTGCGCGCGCGCGCACGTGCGTGCGTGCGTGCGTGCGCCTCACATAGCAGTGAGGTTATAGTTATGTCTGAGGGTTAGGTGCAAGGGAATATTTGCATATTACAAATGTAAAGTTCTCTCTGTTGGTAGTACATAACCAATCCAGAGGACTGCATTTGTCTAAGTAATAAAAAGAGAATGTTGAGATGTTTTTATTTTTCAGTATTAAAATCCTTCAAACCATCAGGTTTGAGCTCTTAAATACACATATAGCCATGAGTCTAAATGTAACCTCATTTTTAAAAGTTTCAACACTGTTGACAACTGTAATTGCACACTAGTTTAGCTTGAAATGATTAATCTTGTACATAAGATCCTGTGACTGGTAACATCTGTTAGTACTGCGAAAGTGAGCTCACTGCTGATTTCCCACTAATTCTTTCTTCATTTTATATGGTCGTCCAGTTGCTATCTGGAGCAGTTGAATCACTTAAGAGGATGCTTTTGTGTAGGTACTCGTCTCGTGCGTTTTCTCCATGCTCTTTTGTAGTGCCTCACACTTCCTGCAGCTGTAATCTGTGTGTATGGCTGTGGAGCTATAAGGAGCAAAGAATAAGACTGGTGATTCTCAAACACTGTGTTTGTTGTCACAAGGAGTGTGGGCTAATACTAACTGCTGTATGTATATATGCATTTATATGTTACTAAAGTCCTTTTCAAAATTTGATACTAACATAGTGGTAGCGTAGTATGCATTGCTGTCACAGTCCTAGATAGTGGTCTAATATTCTTATGTGTAATAAGATTTCTTTGTCTCGTGTTTTAATTTTGTTGTTGTTGTTGTGTTTTGTCTGATTTCTCCAGTCTACCTTTCTCTTGCAGAATAATGTGTCTGTTGGTAGCTAGGTTTGAGATAAATGACTTTTGCATTAATGGTACTTAGTTGTTTTGTTTTTTCACTGCATTGCCTTTTTTCAGTAGACTGCTTTATACAGACAAGCAATAACTTCTTGCTTCAGTAAGACAATAAATGAAAAATTTTGGTTTTATGTGTGATTCATTTGCATGAGCATGTCAAGTTTTGTTAGTTGTGTTTCGATAAATGAAACTTGGGCCTGTGGGAAGATATCACTAATGGTGGAATCGTAGTTATTTGGGTACAATGCAGTAAATGTTAGCACTAATTAGCGTGAATTACTCTTTTTGTAAACACTTGAGGTCCCATACATAAGCAATGTTTTGAATTTTGCACTGCAGTTGCATTATGCCACGCTTGTATTGTGAAGTCAGTCATGGGAACAGGAAGTAAATGTCATGCACTGTACATGATAGTAAAATACTTCAGAAGATCCCTAAATGCTTCCACATTGGGCCAAGTTTCATTTTCTCACAAATACATCCCACAGGAAACAACACTTGAACCTGATGTGTCCTGACAGGAGGCTGTGATTAATGAGCTGAAGTGCAAGACGCGCTTGGTCCAAGAGAAGAAGTTACTGCAGCAGGATGAAGTGTACAATGGTGCCCTGGAAGACATTCTTTTGGGCCTAAAATCTGAACCGTACAGAAGGGCTGATGCTGTTCGACGAAGTCAGCGGAGGCGAATTGACAATAACCGGTTATCGAGGACAATGGAGGAACTAGAACTGTGATGTATAATGACTGACATGTGGTCTGAATGAAATTAATGACTACATTTATTTCTGTCTCTTTACATATTTACCCAATGTGAAGTGTACACTATTTCTCATCTCAAGAAATTCTTACAAGGCTTAGTAGTTAAAAAGCATTCCATTCTTTCTTAACTTTATGTAGAAAATATGTACAAAGGCCAGTATTAGGTGCTTGTAGGTCTTGTGAGTGCTTGGAGAAAAGTTTGACAGCATGTTTAGCAACAGCACCATTCCATTTATCACAGAAGTGATGCAAAGTAATCCAGTCCAGGCTGTTCCTATTGCCATTTTCTGTACCACCTTCTTTCATTTTTGTCATTTTCTTTATTTCAGAGAAACAGCTTGATAGTAAGTTACCAAAGTAATAGTGTCTTTAACTTAGTGAAAGTAGTTTCTGTAGTGATACTTCTTACCATGAAAACAAGACAGTTTTGTTGTATTGCTGAATTGTATCAAATACAAAGAGTGAGAAATAATGGAGGTTTTGAAAAGGACACCACTGTACTACCACCACCACCACCACCACCACCACCACCACCACTTCTGTTAATAGCAGCCGCAAGTAACGCAAATTGTGAAACTGTTTGTGTTTCCAAAATAATTCTGTTGGAAATTGTTGAAAAGCAGCACTTCTTTAAGTGGAAAGACCAACACTGTCAGCTTACATTGACTAGTGGAAGTGGCAAACTAGGCAGTGTTCTGCAGTTGGAATATCATACACACACTTATTCTTTAATCCTTGTTCAGTTTTGGAAATATGGCATGTTAATGCCATGAAGTGTAGTATTTATGATTTGATCAGAACTACTGCAAAAAATATGTTAAAATATGGCCTCAGTTATGGCCTATGGATTTCACAAGTAACAGCATTTTAATTATTTTAATTTTTTTTTTCCCAAAATAAAATTTTGATGTCTCAAAAATGACTCTTCAGCATTTAGGGAGAAATAGTAAAATGAAAACACTCTTACATTGAGACGATGCACAAGAATTAGAATAATTTTATTAAGATCTGTTTGTAGTAGTCTGACTTGCTTTTTGAAAGAAAAGATTTTTGTACCAACCCCTTCCCCTCCTTTTCAAAACTTTCAGTATAAATGGGAACACAAACCAAGAATAAGTCAGTGGTGATCTTTGTATAGTAACAGATTATTTATATAAATATATAATTCTTACACTGTGATTTTTATAAATATAAACATTGTTAATATTGTGAATATATTTTGTAAATATTGTACAGGCACATGAAGGCGTTTGTATTTCAATGACGATTGCGTAATGTGATGTTTCTTTTTTCTTTTACCAAATACAAACAAATATGTATAATATTTATATAAAATTTGTATTGTATTTTATAAACAGTGTGTTTAAAAGCCTGGTTGAGTCTTATTTTTACAGCTTTTGTAAGTGAAAAAATAAATGGACTTTTTTAAGTTGTTAAAAATTTTAAATAATGTTCTATGTAATACAGTATTTTTGAAGACTGTTTTGTATTAAAGACTTTATACAATAAATTCTTTGGGTGTTCCTGTAATATATCAGAATATGAAGAGGAACATATTTGGTGTCATATTCATAGTACAGCCACATAAAATATACTCAGGTGTGAGCTATTGGGCCATTTTCAAAACTGAGGTCTTTAAGTTACATAAGTTAATAAAAAGACAAGGAGCAAAATGTTCATGCATAAGTGATTATGTTCCAAATCCACAGGTTGTATCATAATTAAAAGAAGTAAAAAACATTTCTATTGATAGGCCAATTCCAGTAGTTGCAATGTAATCTTTGTTTGCTTGTATTTAGAGATTTCTACCCAAGAAGCTTGCTTGTTTTGGCTGAAAATGCCTTATTCAGATGCACCTATAAGTGTTGTGAATCGTGGGTCTTATTTACATCTGACTTAAGATCAGTAACATCACTTTTATAAATTACATTTCTACTTCCATGTAGGTGGTGTTGACGATGATATGGCATCGGGGGGCCACTGTGAGCTGTTGTCTAGTCTTATTTTTACAGCTTTTGTAAGTCATTTTAAGTTGCTAAACATTTTAAACAGTGTTTTATGTAATACATAAGACAAATGTAAAAATTGCATTTTGCATGACCCTTACTCTGAAAACACGAATTCAGTCAGGAAAAGCCAAAATCTCAGAATTTTCAAATTCGGGAGTGTACAAGTTTTCTTTTGAAAACTGTAACAAATTCTACAGTGGAAAAATGGAAAGAAACAGCAACATTAGGAACAAAGAACATATGAAAGCTTGTGAAAGCAATTGAACAACTTTGTTCTTACATCTTAAAAATGAAAACCACAAAGCAAAACACATTGAAAACACATTGAAAACACATTGAAAACACTGCAGACTTCAGAAAAATGGTGTAAAATGTGGGAAATAATGTTTTAAGCTGTAAATGTTAAGTGTAGGATCCCCCCCCCCCCCCCCCCTTCTATTTTCACACTTTATTTATGTGCACATATAGGCATCAAAGTACTCCTGCCAGAGACTTGTTTATTATCTAGTAATGGTTTATTATTTAATAAAAACTGCTAATATAATGGGAACTAATAACTGGGAAGCAGAAACACTTGACTCAGTTTCATAAGTCATTATCTATGTTTTTGGAATGCCTGCAGCTGTCATTCATTATAGGAATAATAAAACACTGCATCAGTAACATATTTTTTCATACTTCGCACATAGCATTTTGAGAATTTTTTCTCGATATCAAAGGCAAATATTTACATAAGTATTTTGTGTGTTGGTCTGCATCTGTTGAACGGTAGTCGTATTTTTGAGGTTATCGGTACTGTGCTTCCTCAGTTACAGGTATGTAGAAAACTACACACATGCAAACTATTGCTCACATTGTTTTTGTGTAACAGAACAAAGAATACATACATAAATATCACACTTAACAACAAGAATAAATCCTTGAAACATATTTTGCTCAGCATGAGAATATATGTAATTTGTGCTGTGTTTAAACCAAAAACATTTGAGCAACGCAAACCGAATGAAGGTGTCAACTAGCACTACAAGTGGCCAAAAGATGAAACACACTAAATATGATTCAAAAGAGGTACGACAAAGATTACAACAATCACAAAACTGAAGATGCACTGTAGAAACAGTTTGGAAATGGTTGTGATTGGTAATGATTCCCTTATTTGTATGAACCTAGTTACTCCTATCAGCCACCAAGCAGAGTAGAGATTGGACGCAGCAGGAGATATGGCACGAATTGTTCCAACTTTTACACATTTACTGGTTTAAATCCACTAAGTACAGCACCATGGTGTCACAGAACTTAACCACATAATGTTTGTAAACACTGTTTGGTGGCCATCATCATTTTATTTTACATCAGTTTTTTCTTTCCATGAACATTTATTCATAAAGCATAAATTGCGGGAAAATTATAAGTACGTTGATGCAAAATCAGGTGTGATGTAACATTGTGGACATATGAAATTTGACGGGAGCAATAAAAAATGTTGTGAACGGCGGGGAAAAATGTTAATTCCAGGAACGTAAAAGGGGGTTATACTGTATTCTGGAAGAATTGGAGAGACACACACACACACACACACACACACACACACACACACACACACACACGAGAAATTTCGCCAAATGACCTACTCGGTGAACAAACTAATGTGAAACACAAGCCTTAGTTACAAAATTTTATTGATATTTTCAACTATAAGAAAGGATCATATGTGTATGACTTCACAGATAACAGATATACAAAAATGCTTCAACAGTAATGTCTATGTAACACACACACCACTGCTGCTCCCAGAGATGAAAAATTTGTAAACATACGTCATCTAAGGATCCCAACATTCAAACAGTTATCAGGAAAAATTGTGTGTTATAAAACTACTTGATTATGATAGTATTAATTCATAACAGACAGTTCACAGTTGGCCCCTGGATGCCATATGATCGTTAACCCCACCTAGATGTATGCAAAAATATAATTTATAAAACTGAATTTATTGATTACAAGTAAGGTGTAAATAAGATCCACTATTCACAGTAGCCAGAGGTGCACTTGATAACGGCTTTGAAAACCAAAACAGGCAAGCAGAAATCTCTAAATATAAGCAAATAAAAATTACATTGCAGCTAATGGATTGACTTCATATAAAATGAAGTATTTTGCTTAAGTTCATGCTGCAAGCCTTACAGACAAAAAAATATTTCCATTGCCATCTGTTCTCAAAGAAGTCCTCTGCAAGATGTTTGCTTTTTGTAATTCCAGTCTTGGATTGTAACTTTTATTTGTGATTGGATAATTAATTTTGGTTGGTAATGACCATCTCTAGGCCTGAGTAGAAACATGTTGCATTATACATACCAAGCCATTACATGTGATGATGCAGTCAAAATCATTAATCATTTCAGCTATGTCAAATAAAACTGTGGTATGTAAAGAGCACCATTGAAGCGAACATACTGCACATGAAGAGAGACACTGTTATAACATGTTCCACATCCATGAGAATCGTCTCATTTTTTGGATCTGTGGAATGAAAATTTAATCTGATGTCTCTCTTAATGTGCAGTATATACACCTCAGTGGTGCTCTTTACATACCACAGTTATATTTGTTTGACAAAAGCAAAATGGCTAATGATTTTGACTGTGCCATCACATGTAATGATGTGATATGTGTAATGCACTAGACTCTAACTAATGCGGCCCTCAGTAATCCGGCACACATCCAAAAAACACATGCGCAATGAATTATCATGCACAAAAATGCTTAGTTAAACAATGCTTTATATACGGGATTTGAAATTGTAGCTTTCTTTACAGTTTGGAATCGTGTCTTCTGAAAGGAAACAAAATACGCTAGACTTAAAATAGAAACAAGAAATTTTAGACAAGTTAAATCAAGGTTCTTCACAGAAAGGCATTGCTGCTGAGTTCAGTGTTGGTCGAGCAACTATTTATGACATCAGAAAGAAAGATGTTATTAGACGGTACTAAACACAAATGAATTGTGAGTTGGGGAAAACAGAAGGTTATGAAGAACTGGATGTAGCTGTTTATAGATGGTTCATACAACAACGCAGTAAAGGAATTCCAGTCAATGGCCCGATTATAAAGGAAAAAGCAGTTGCATTCAACGAACGACGTGGCATTTGGCAGCTGACAGTCACTGGGGGAAAGTTGCTCAGCTAATGATACGGATGCTGATGAACTTGTAAGCAAGGTATGAGAGATAATAGAGGAAAAATTTTTAACTGCTGATGCCTTGTACAATGCTGATGAAACAGGACTCTTACAAAATGCTTCCTTCAAAAACATTAGCTACAAACAAAGAGAAGGAGCCTCGTGGTTACAAGCAACAGAAACAGTGCGTAACATTAATGGTGCGTTGTAATGCAAACATCCATGTTGTTTTCAACACATTGACATAAATTGTGCTCAGAAGAAAGCGTGGATGGACAGACAAATATTCTCTCGGTGGTTCCAGGAAACATTTGTAACAGCAGAAAGAAGAAAAAGCTTCCACTGGGAGCTATCCTGATAGTTGACAATGCTTCCAGTCATCCTTCAGATGTTTCTCTAAAGTCTGATGGTGCTTGTAGCACTCTTTCTCCCACCCAATGTGACAGCCCTAATTAAGCCCATGGACCAGGAGATTTTGGAATCAATTAAACGTCACTGTTGACATTCACGTCTCGTCTCCTTGCTGAACGAAAGTGAAAATGACGCTATCAAGACTCTGCTGAAAGCGTGGAAAGCAATTAACATAACTAATGTTGTTTTCCAAGCAGCAGAAGCATGGGATACAGTGGAGAGCACTACTGTAATGAAGAGCTGGAGAAAATTGTGGCCATCCATTGATGTTGAGTAGGATCCAGTAGTGAGCGACAACAATGAGCCAGTCAATTTGGAATTATCAATTACTTTGTACACTGACATGGTCCATAACCTTCCAGGAGGAGAAGAAATTGATGATGATGTTACTAAGTGGCAGAAAAAGGAAAACTGTGATCAGACCAAACTTTATGTAACAGATGAAGAAATAATGAAAAGCATGCAAGAAAGTAATGATGAAAGTGATGAAGAGGGCATAGGAGGAGAGAGCATGAAGATTTCTGACAGTGCTGGTGCTGAAGCTGCCGAAGTCTTCCTCGAGTACATTATGCAACAACCAGATACATGCAGTACCGACGTAATGCTTGTAAAGCAGTTGCATGATAAAGCATGCCACCATTGCATACCATCACCGCGACAGTTAAAAATTACAGACATGTTTCATAGTAAGTGATAAAACTGTACAATTATGTTCAGTATATTGTACACTTAAGGACTAAGTTTTCTTTGAAAATTAATGTATTTTTGGATTTAATAGAGTATATCCTCTGTTTTAAAATTGTATTCTTTGGTTTAATAAAGCATAATACACTTTACCCCCTGTGTTTTCAAAATAAATCAAAAACAAAATAAATGAATATAATTTCAGACACTCAATAATCTGGCACTTTCACTAATCCGGCACCAATATGTGCCAGGAATGGCCGGATTAGTGAGAGTCTAGTGTATAACATGTTTCTATTCAGATCTTAAGATGGTCATTACCAATTGAAACTAACTGCCTGATCAAAAATAAACATTGTAATTCAAGACTGGAGTTATAACAATATAAATGTTTACATGGATCACTGAAGACTTTTTTGTGACTGTTACAACTTGCTAATTTGCGAGATGTGTAGTAAGTCACCACTGATTTCATAATGAAATATTATCCCTATTGCTACAGATGTATTTGGAATATAAACTTTTTGATTAAATCTTCATCTGATTGTGCTCCAGTTTTACCTTGGCCTGCATTAACAAGAAATACAATATTGCTTTAGCACATTACATGTTTTTATTTATGGTACACTCATAACTTTTGAAGTAGGTGTTCCATATGTTGTCCTCTCATGAACTGAATTGTGAATTCTTTCAAATAGCCTGAGATACAATTCACTGTTTCAGTTCTTAGAACATCCACATTTGAGGTGACCCTAAAGAGCAAAATCCAGAGGATTGAGGCTTGTGATTTTAGACGCCAAGGTACAGGCCCTGCTTGAAATAAATATCCATCCTGGACCATATTGGCATATTAGACGTCTTCTTTGATCAGCAGCAAAATATGCCAGTTCCCCGTCATGCATATACCACTTCCCTAACCATGAGGTGAAGTAAAATTTGAGCTCAGTTTGGTGTGGAATGAATAGAAAAGTTTATGTTCAGGTACACCTGTACTTACTAGGTGAATGTCCCATGCTGAAGTCAGTGGCAGATTGTAATAACATGCCCACAGTTCTCTCGCAAATGGCTCGTTTGTGGGCCCATGTTTGCTGGAATGGTTTTGCTTTTATCATTGTATACTTTCACGCACGACAGTTTTCTTTATCAGTTATTGATAGGGTACATTCGGAGACCTTCTGCCAGATTTTCGTGAACAAACCAAACTGGCTCTAATGACAGAACGTCTCAGTTTTATAATGTTCTTGGTTGCCTGTATGGCATTAGTCTAAAATCTCTATCATACAGGCCTCCTTGAATAATTCTCCATTCTTTCCAAACTTTGCAAGTTCTGGACTCCGGAGTGTCACTTGTCCTGTATCGACTTAATTTTCCTGTGACACAGCCTTTTATATTGTACTCTGGAAAGCTTTTGATAGCTTGAAGTCGTTTTCAACAGCTTTGTCTCCTTATGCCCTTAGCTGGTGGGGAAATGTACGAAGCTTTCAGAAGCCTTTTTAAAATTGTTCTTCAGACCACCTTTAGTTGCATATTCTTTGTAGACAATAAGTTCTCAGTTGGTGTTACAGAGAGCAGGTTAAACCTGCTGGTAATATAGTACCACAAGGCAGCCATGTATTGTTAACATTTTGAGCAGCATCAATTATCACCAGCTTTTCCAAATGTTGTGCCGGGTTGTTGTCCAATTTTGAAGCATTTTAAGTAGATGGACAATAGGAGTGATATTAAAGGGCAGTTTTTAAAAATTTTATATTTCATTGTGGCTAGCAGCAGACCTGTACCAAGTGTGGATAGTTTTCAAATAATAGGAAATTTTATTTATTTTAACTGGCAAATGTAAATCTCTTTCTTTCTGTTGTAGCTCTCATACAATAAAAAGAAATGACAACTGTCTCTTTAAGTTCACATTGTCACTTTGTATACTGATGCTAAAAAACTGAACAGAAGCTGCCATTACCACTTAAAAGTAAATGTTGTTTTGACCATATTATTGCAATTTACTTCCAACTCTTTATGAGCTGACTGGTACCCTGTTGTTCACAGTACCATATATGTGATGATTTATCCAAGTTACTCCGGACAATCCTGTAACAGAGGCTTGATGAAATACTGCAACTGCAACAGTAACAGAGCTGCAAGTCTCTTAATAATACAAAATTACTATACATAATGGCAGGAAATATGACTGACATTGTGTGGGTACACCAAAATACAGCAAGTGTCTACGAGCTAGAGACTTTTCATCTCTAGTCCTAGTTGACTCAACTGCTTAAAGATCTCCCACGTACTATCTCAACATAGAAAAGATGTGATTGTTCACATAAATAAGAAAAAACAATGAAGGTCCTGTGCAACCTATCAGAAAATGATATCCACAAATATTTTGAGCAACAAAAGCAAATGCAGACATGTACTGGCACAAATGAGTCCTTGTTTGAAGTGACATCCTCTAATTGAATATATTTGATGAGTTTATAAATTTGCAGCATACATCACACATTACATTTTCTGGTGGAATGCAAGAGCATGTCTGTAGTAAGCTGCTTCTCCAGTGCCACCATGTTGATCAGCTTTGATCAAACTAGTCACAGGATAAAGATGCCATTCTTTAGTAAAAGCAGCCACACACCGATATTCCATGTCAAACAATTTTTTAATAATGTCTGCAGTATTGCTTCCTGTGTATCAATGTAGTATACATGCACGGTAAGTTAAAATTGGGGAAAATATTTTGTGCAGTGATACACACTGAGCAACAAACAAAATTGTTTTTCCTATATGTTTCTGTGTCAAGAAATGGCTGTAGAACTTATTTTCATAAAATCAAGAAATGTGAAGGAAGATTTTGGTGTTCTGTGTGCCTTCATAAGCCAGAATGAAAGATTGGCGAGATGGTACAACTTGGTCACATTTTAGTACAGCAGTCTGCTACTCTTTCCATGTCACTGTTGGCAGTGTGTAGCACACAAATTCTTTTAATGTTGCGCCGTACCATATGGTGAGTGAGTTTTTTTCCTGTGTCTTCCTAGTACTGGCTGCAACATGTCAGGTATTTAGTGTGTCTTGCAAAGCATCTGCGGGATATTAAAACATGTACTGTCCTTGAGGCTCTTAAGTGTTTCGCTCAGTAGTTAACTTTTTTCTTTATTGTGTAAACTGTAAGTCCAGGGGACGAAAATATGACAATCGTATTTGACTTAAGCATAAAAGTATATGATCTTCAGAATATTTTCCCTCACTTATGATTCACCATGCATATCAGCTTATATTGCATTGACACGTAATAATATGGCCTGGGAACTCTTGTGAGGAATGCAAACAATGGCAGTGATGGTGTTAAGTGGTTTATAGAAGATTATATAGCTTTTTAGTCCAAAATCTTAAAACAATTTCAGACTTTTTTTACACACCTGTCAACTGCTCAACACCACAGATGTACAGTGAATGTTTACATTTACTCTCACTGTTCCTCACAAGAATATTATGCATTTAAAAAAAGTTTCAACTGAAATGTGTCTTTCACAGCCAGCACATAAAAACATAAACTTACACTTTGTCCTCTTATATAGGCTGTGGAGTAGGTTTCATTTTGTGGTACTAAAGCCTTTAACAAGCCCCCATCGGACAAAAATAAAGAAATTCAATACCTCTGCAGATCAAAACTTCATTAAAACATTTCTTATTAAATGCTCCTTTAATGATGTATATGTGTATCTAGATTTGAGAATTAATGACTCCTTTTAGTTATGTGACGTGTAGCAAAGCTTACCGTAAACAGTCCTATGTTAGCTACATTTCCAACTGTGGTCCTGTGGTAAATGTCAATATATTCATATAGATATTAAGTTCACTGTAGATGGTAAGAGCAAAAACTTACCATAACTTAGGAAACATTTTTCAAATTAGGGCCTAACCTCTCAAATTTAACCTCTGAATGTATACAGCATACAGATGAGGAAAAACAATTTGTTTGAACAGTAAACATATGTATAGTTCATAACTGTTGCTTCCCTTTTGTTAATGTATACTTTGACTTATTCTATACATCCTGTGACAGGCTCTGTGGATGACAATGAATGGATGAATGAAGTTGGAGAAACCTATACTTTGATATTGTCATGTCCACTGCATGTGTGACCAGTATCATTACTAGGCGAAGTCTTTAATCCCCCTATTTTCCTCACATCCTATTATACTATTTTGGTGCCTGCTTTTTCACCCATTTGCAACTAAGGTGCTATCATCTCTTTTCTCTGCCACTTATATCTTTTGTCTCATCAATGTTGGTGAATTTTAAAACTTTAAAACTTTATTGCTGAGCTTAATGTAAGTTTGTTCTGATAGTTCATGGGCATGTAATTTTACATGGGAAGTTTGATGAGTTTCATTAACCCCAGAAATATGTTGTTGTTAAAACTATAAAATTATTTTTTAGAAAATAAAATGTCCTCTGTTCTCTCCACACTCCTGACACTAGGCTAACTGATGACAAGCTGTAAAAATCCACTGAAGTTCACAAAATTCTTCTGACAGGCAATGAAAAGGGAAAAGTTACAAATAACTAAGGCTAGAGCTTGAACAGCCTTATAACGATACTGCTTCCGTGTATCAGTGAGCAGGTGTAGCTGTGGCTGAAATCATGTAAAATGGAAAAGAACAGAGCTCCATGTCCAGACAGCATATTAGGGCAATTGGTAAATTCATTTAGTATCTTGTATAACTAGATCAATCAATGTATGCACGTCTGAAAATATCAGAATGTGCCACAATGAAAAAGGGAGAAGATAAATATCCTTAAGCTCATTAGATCACACTGGTCTAACAAGTCATGATTCTGGAAGAAATACTAAAAATATAAATGCTTTATTTACCTTCGAACATATGTAGCATGTCGTCAGAAAAGTTATATATACTCAAAACTAAATACATTTTTAAAGTACTCTGGGAACTGTCACTATGTATAAGAATATACAAGATAGATAGATTACATAATTAGGTAAATGATACTAACAATAAGTAATTACATAACATATCGAAAGATAGATGCTCTACATAGTTGACATTAATAAAATAGTTATACAAAATGACTTTTTTTTCACCATTTAGAACTGATTAATATATTGCTGTGGATTAAGTTATTCCAGATGCAATTAATACAGACTTAATTAGGTTGATGTGTTACTGGGGATACAAAGTTGACTGGGTAAGTTCCCTTAGGGGTACATGAAGAATACGTACAAATCACACTTGTGTACACAAACATAATTATGTTTCACAGCCTGTGAATAGGTAAGAGACACAGTATCTTTTAGTTATGAAGTACTGTTCACATTCACACATTGGTACTTTAATTTCACAGTTAGTCCTTTAGCCAAAACTATAAACATTCTACAACAAAGTTCACACTCCTGAGGAATGCTGGAGGCAACAATTCAACTTCTCTACCTTCAGTTTTGAGTGGAAACAATCTATTGTTTCAGTGGTTTTTAGTCATTATCGTTGATTCCACTCAGTTATTGCATCTCACCATTATTATTATTGTTTCAGTCAATGCTTCTTACTTAGTGCCAATAAGTAGCTTTTAGTTCTATTTTTTGCCTACGTTTATGGATAGTGCCTTTAATTAATAGTGTTGTATCTAGATCAAAATTCCAAAACACTCAGTTGTGTAAGGATATTACAAAAACTGACAGAAATGTGATCTCCATGATCTGTAAATAGAAAATGTTTTCATATTACATACAATAATTTATGGCTAATTCATCAAAAGGTCAACTTGCTCGATGTGCTACTGCCACCATGTGTACTTCATTTGTGTCTGGCCACATGATGTTCATGGATGTACCAGGTATGACTGTTATACAACCTGGTTTCACAAGAATTTTTGACTGAATCAACAATGGTAAACTAACACTCTAATCAGCCAAGTACAGCAGCCCCACAAGCACCGAGAAAAATGCCAAGGGAGATGACAAATTTTGGTACTATAAAAAAAAAAAAAAGCACAATCTATTCCTTGATACCATTTCTAAGTGTTACGTACCATTTTCATTATAGCAATGCCCAAGTGGCAGCAAAACACACACATAAAAGAAAGTTATAATTAGGTGAGCTTTCGGAGCCAGTGGCCCTTTCTTCAGGTGGAAGGGGAAGGAAGAGGGGTGAAGGAAAAGGGGTCGATGTAATACGACATGGGATTCATGACGGCAAGAGAGGACTGTTTTGGAGTGTTAGAAATTGTGGGAATGGCAAAAACGATAAGCAGAGATGGATAAAAGAGAAACATAAGAAGAGCAAGGAAAAAATTTGGAAAAAATCAAAAGAAAAAAACGAAAAAATTCATACAAAAATGGTGAGAACAGACAACGGTTCATAAGAGTCAATGAGTGGACAATCTACATGATACGAAAAAAATTGGAAAAGAAAAGAAAAAAGAAATAATTGAGAAGGTTGTGAAATGTGACAAGATTTTAAAAACTGGGTAAACAGAAAGTCATAGGAGAAAATGTAAACTACTTAGCTTGGCAGTTAAGGTGATATAGCAGACGCCAGTGAAAGTCGATCAGAGTGGTTTGGTGAAAAACAATGCACAAAAAAAAAGTGAAACAATTACATATAACAAGATAAATGGAGGGTGGGAAAGAAAATAGGTGTCAAATTTGCAAATAAATCGGTGAAAGATGATCAGGAGAAGGGCCTCCATTGTAGTGAACTACAAATTGTTACATGCAACTTCATAAATAACAATGGAACTGTTATATGCAGATAAAAGTGAACCCGTCTACATGCATGAAAACCAGTACTAGAAAAGATGTAGGGGCAAAGTGTTGATACAGATAAATAAATGAACGGATTAGTGCGCAAGGTAGAAAACAGACAGTTTGAACAAGACAGATGACAAGAGGGTTACCTAAGCTGGAATGATGGCCACATGGGCTCTTTTGACAATGAAAACAATCAGTTTTGACAAAATAAATTAATTGGATAGTTAAAAAAAATCTACTCACTAAGCAGCGGCAGAACAAACAACAGTCAAGCTGTCGGAAACGGTGACTCCTTCAGGCAGAAGGGTTGAAGGGGAAGGAAGAGGGGTGGAGGAAAAGGGGTGGAGAGGTGTAGGAAAAATGGCAGATTATGGGAAAGTCACTCAGAACCACAGGTCAGGGGAGTTTTACCAGATTGCTTCGGATGAGATTCGAAAACCTGGGAGCTTAAAAGTGGAGGACACGGTGATATTCAACACAGAGACTACTGCTTAAACATCATACATGCATTAATAAGAGTGAAAAAAAGTGGGAGGGGGGGGGGGGGGGGGAATACATGGGTAAGACAATGAAAGATGTAGAAAACTAAAGTGAAGATTAGCTATTGTGGAGAAATGCTGAGCTGGAAGAAATTAATGTAAATTAAGGCCAGGTGGGTGGCGAGAACCAAGGACACATTGTAACGCTGGTTCCCAACTGTGGAGTTCTGGGAAACTGGTTTCTGGGGGAAGAATCCAGATGCCATGTCTGGTGAAACAGGCACTGAGGTCAATATTGTCATGTTTTAGAGCTTGCTCTGCAGCAGGATATTGTGTGTTGCCAGTATGTACCCTCTGCATATGCACATTCATCCCAGTTGATAATTTAGCGGTAGTCATGCTGACGTAAAAGGCCAAACAGTGTTTACTTAACACTGGCATATGACGTGTCATTTCACAGGTGGGTCTCCCTTTGATGGTATACGTTTTGCCAGTTACAGGGCTGGTGTAGGTGGTGGTAGGAGGTTGCATAGGGCAAGTCTTACAGCAGGGTTGAACACAGGGATATGAAGCATATTGTGGATTGGGAGGGTGACAAAAAGCTATTCCAGGTGTGGTGGGCAAAATCTCAGACAGAATGGATCTCATTTCAGGGCAAGGTTTTAGGAAGTCGTGGCCTTTTTGATGTAGCAGACTAATAGATTCCAGACCAGGATAATACTGAGTGACCTGTGGTGTACTCCGAAGTTGTTTTTGGAGGGATCAACAGTACCAGGATTGGATGTGATGGCCTGGGAAATCTACTTTTGAAATATGCCGATGGGGTAATTATATTCAGTTAAGGCTGAGGTGAGAATAGTGGTGTATTGCTGTAAAGAGTCTGCTTCCGAACAAATATGTTTGCCTCGAATGCCAAGGCTGTACGGGAGGGAATGTTTGACATGGAAAGAATGGGAACTGTCAAAATGTAAGTACTGTCATTTGTTAGTAGATTTCATGTGGACAGATGTGTGTAGCTGTCCTTCAGTGAGGATGAGATCAACATCAAGGAAAGTGACACAGGATTTGGAGTGGGACCATGTGAAATTTAATTGTGAGAAGGTATTCAGAGATTTGAGAATTTTAACAGGTCAACCTCACCATGAGTCCATATGGTAAAGATGTCATCAACATATCTAAACCAAACCAGGGGCTGAAGATTTATGGATCCCATGAAAGCCCCCTCCAAGCGACCCATGAAAAGATTGGCATAGGAAGGAGCCATCCTGGTTCCCATGACTGTACACCTGATCTGTCTGTTCGTATCACCTATGAAATTACACGTCATATGCCAGCTGTTATGTAAACACTGTTCGGCCTTTTATGTCAGCATGACTACCATGAAATCATCAATTAGGATGAATGGGCATAGGCAGAGGGTGTATACTGGTAATGCACAATATCCTGTTGCAGAGCAAGCTCTACAACATGACAATCAAGACCTCAGTGCCTGTTTCACCACATGCGCCATCTGGATTCTTCCCCCAGACACCAGTTTCTCAGAACTCCAGAGGTTGGAACTAGCACTGCAACATATCCTAGGTTCTCACCACCCATCTGGTCTTAATTTCTTCACAATAACTACTCTTTTTCTTCACTCCGTTTTAGTTTTCTACATCTTTCATTGTCTTACCCGTGCATTTTTCACAGTCCCCCTCCCACCACTGTTATGCACAATTCACTTAGCTTTTCACTCTTATTAACTCGTGCATAAGGTTTAAGCAGTATTGCATATTACCCTGTCTTCCACCTTTAAACTCTCAGGTTTTCAAATCTCATGTGATGCAGTCTCCAATCCGTCTTTCCTTCTCATCCTGTCCGGTAAGTCTCCCAGGCCAGCAGTTCTAGGTGTCTTTACGAAATCTACCCCTTTTCCTTGACCCTGTTCCTTACCCTTGAACCCTTCTGACTGAAGCAGGAGCCACTGGCTCTTGAAGCTTGCCTAATTATTTATTTGTTTATTTATTTATTGCGTCATCAATCTTATGACTGGTCTGATGTGACCTGCCATGATTTCCTCTCCTGTGCCAACCTCTTCATGTCAGAGTAGCACTTGAAACCTATATCCTCAATTATCTGTTGGATGTATTCCAATCTCTGTCTTCCTCTACAGTTTTTGCCCTCTACAGCTCCCTCTAGTATCATGGAAATCATTCCCTCCTGTCTTATCAGGTGTCCTATCATCCTGTCCCTTCTCTTTCTCAGGGTTTTCCACATATTCCTTTCCTCTCCGTTTCTGCACAAAATCTCCTCATTCCGTACCTTATCGGTCCACCTAGTTTTCAGGATTCATCTGTAGCACCACATCTCAAATGCTTCGATTCTCTTCTATTCCCGGTTTTTCCACAGTCCACATTTCGCTACGATACAATGCTGTGCTTCAAACATACAGTCTCAGAAATTTCTTCCTCAAATTAAGGCCTATGTTTGATAGTAGTCGACTTCTCTTGGCCAGGAATGCCCTTTTTGCCATTGCTAGCCTGCTTTTGATCTCCTCCTTGCTCCGTCCATCATTAGTTATTTTGCTGTCTAGGTAGCAAAATTCTTTAACTTTATCAACTTCGTGACCATCAATATTGATGTTAAGTTTCTCACTATTCTTATTTCTGCTACTTCTCATTATTTTCTCTGCCTTCGAATTATTCTCAGTCCATATTCTGTTCATCCCATTCAACAGATCATGTAATTCTTCTTCACTTTCACTCAGAATAGCAATGTCATCAGCAAAATGTACTATTGATATCCTTTCACCTTTGTTTTATTTCCATAATTGCTTCTTCGATGTATGTTATTCAGTGTTTTGGTATTTAACTAATTTGTAAATGAAAATGATAATCTTATTTTATTACATTGAGTAATTACTAAATAATTTTTCTCCCGGTTAAAGATTGGGTCAAGTTGCTAAAGAACTCCAAGTTAATGTCGTGTTAAAGTGTTGTCTGTAAGTTGTGTAAGTGTCACTAAATCACAGTTCATACAACAGATTCTATACAACTATTGATTATGATGGAAGCAGTTATCTTCAGCAAAATGATCATTAAAACCACCGAATATCAGCCGCACGCAACACTGATGTATGTTACCTGAAACAATATTCTTTGCAACTCATGCTTAATTAATTTTGGCTCCATACATCAGCTAGAAAAGTTTGTTATAAGGATCGTGCTATGAGCACTGTTTTTAAAGAACCAATCTGATTCGAATTATTTTCATTAAAATGAGTTCGGGACCACCGGCGCACATTTATTTTTACACATTTGTATTACATTCGGCATTTATGTCTCCAGAGTTGCGTAATTTGAATTTGCCGCTGAGATCATTGTTAAGATGGCGGTAGACACCTGATAGAGATTTTCTATTGTTAGAGCAAATAAGATAAGCATTTGAAATGCTTATTAAACTTTACTTTCACTTTGTGCGCTATTTAGACTTCATCAAGTAAACATTTGATTATTTTCTATGGAAAACACAGACAAAAACGCGATACAAATCGCTATCATCAATGGCTGTGCTCCTTGCAGTGGAAAGAAATAATTAACACAGATAATGCTTACTGAGAGAGGAATTAAAGTTACAAATAATTATTCACTCATATTTATAATAATAATAATGAACTCTATTCTCAAGTAATAATTAACAAATAATTACAATTTCTTAACAGACCTCAATTTGATATGCGTCCACAACCTACAAAAGCCAACCAACAAAAGGTAAAAACAAAGAAAGACAAACGCAGATCTTAAAAGGAATTTACAATTATCATTGTCTTTGTGCGATACATATCGATATGTCCAATTACATCATAAAATATTATTAAATAATTAATATTTATCATCATTTTCACTGTTTTTCTTTTTTTTTTTTTTTTTTCTTCTTTTTTTTAAATATGTCGAATAGATAATATTTATAACTGTTAGAGGCATAATTTATCTCGTGGATGTTACACTTTCCTCTCCGTTTCTGCACAAAATCTCCTCATTCCTTACCTTATCGGTCCACCTAGTTTTTCAGGATTCATCTGTAGCACCACATCTCAAATGCTTCAATTCTCTTCTATTCCCAGCTTTTCCATAGTCCACATTTCGCTACTATACAATGCTGTACATCAAACATACACTCTCAGAAATTTCTTCCTCAAATTAAGGCCTATGTTTGATAGTAGTCGACTTCTCTTGGCCAGGAATGCCCTTTTTGCCATTGCTAGCCTGCTTTTGATCTCCTCCTTGCTCCGTGCATCATTAGTTATTTTGCTGTCTAGGTAGCAAAATTCCTTAACTTGATCTACTTCATGACCATCAATCCTGATGTTAAGTTTCTCACTATTCTTATTTCTGCTACTTCTCATTACTTCCTCTGCCTTCGATTTATTCTCAGTCCATATTCTGTACTCATTAGACAGTTCATCCCATTCAACAAATCATGCAATTCTTCTTCACTTTCACTCAGAATAGCAATGTCATCAGCAAAACGTACTATTGATATCCTTTCACCTTTGTTTTATTTCCATAATTGCTTCTTCGATGTACAGACTGAACAGTAGGGGCCAAAGACTACATTCCTGTCTTACACCATTTTTAATCTGAGCAGTTCTTTCCTGGTCATCCACTCTTATTATTCCCTCTTGGCTCTTGTACATGTTGTGTATTACACGTCTCAGAATTTCGAACATCTTGCACCATTTTACATTGCCAGATGCTTTTTCCAGGCCGACAAACCCTATGAACATGTCTTTATTTTTCTTTAGTCTTGCTTCCATTATCAAGGGTAACGTCTGAATTGCCTCTCTGGTGCCTTTACCTTTCCTAAAACCAAACTATCGTCATCTAATACATCCTCAATTTTTTTTCCATTCTTCTGTATATTATTCTTGTCAGTAACTTGGATGCAAGAGCTGTTTAGTTGATTGTGCGATAATTCTTGCACTTGTAAGCTCTTTCAATCTTCAGAATTGTGTGGATGATATTTTTCCAAAAGAGAGATGGTATGTTGCCGACTCATACATTCTGCACACCAATGTGAATAGTCGTTTTGTTGCCACCTCTCCCAATGATTTCAGAAGTTCTGATGGAATATTGTCTATCTCTTCTGCCGTATTTGATTTTAAGTCCTTTAAAGCTCTTTTAAATTCTGATTCCAATACTGGATCCCCTATCTTTTCTAAATTGACTGCTGTTTCTTCTATTATCACACCAGACAAATCTTTCCCCCTAGAGGCCTTCAGTGTACTCTCTCCACCAATCTGGTCTCTTCTTTGCATTTAACTATGGAATTCCTGTTGCACTCCTAATGTTATCACCCTTGCTTTTAATTTCATAAAAGGTTGTCTTTACTTTCCTGTATGCTGAGTCAGACGTTCTGACAATCATTTCTTTTTTGATTTCTTCACATCTTTCATGCTGCCATTTCACCTTAACTTCCCTCCACTTCTTATTTATTTCATTTCTCAGTGACTTGTATTTCTGTAATCCTCAATTTCCCTGAACATTTTTGTACTTCCTTCTTTCATCTATGAACTGAAGTACTCTCTCTGTTACCCATGAGTTCTTTGCAGTTACCTTCTTTGTACCTATGTTTTTCTTTCCAGCTTCTGTGATTGCCCTTTTTGGAGATGTCCATTTCTCTTTAACTGTACTGCCTACTGAGCTATTCCTTATTGCTGTATCTATAGAGAAATTCAAGCGTATCTTATCATTCTTTTGTACTTCTGTATCCTACTTCCTTGTGTATTGATCTTCCTGTCTAATCTCTTAAACATCAGCCTACTCTTCATACTACTACATTGTGATCTGAGTCTATATCTGCTCCTGGGTATTCCTTCCAATCCAATTCGGAATCTCTGTCCGACTGTCCGACCATGATGTAATCTAACTGAAATCTTCCCATATCACCCAGACTTTTCCAAGTATATGCCCTCCTCTTGCGATTCTTATAATCTCCTTTTATGTGTGTGTTCTGCCGCCACTTGGTGAGTAGATTTGCATTTTCTTTGGTGGATGATACCAAATTTATCAAACTAGTTAAGACACTAGGAGCATGGTATTCTTTGTCTTCTAGGAAGAACCTGACAAACAGGTCTTTAAATCATCGTTGTCTTGAAATCGGGGAAGTTACAGGCAATAAATGGGCTGAAACCAAATATGTTATAGTGGTCATGGGCATGTAGACCAATGTTAACGCACAGTGCACTTTGTTGAGCAGCACAAAATACAATGTGCTATTACCGACACTGCTAACATTCCGGAGCAGTACATTTCATAAAGCATTACTAAGGGTATTAAAGTAATTGTTTCTTATGGGGAATAAGTGAAAATGTGTATTTTCTTGTCACTGAAAGTGCAGTTGTTATTTTGGATGTAGTAAAGAAAATGATGGTTGTTCATTTAGATTGCACTTTTCAAACTCTTAATTAGTAGTGTGACACGTGTTCAACCATCCTGAATCAGGAGCACTAAGCTGCTTGAGCAAGAAATGTTGTAATTAATTATTGTTTTGTTCAAAATCAGTACTGTAGTCACTGCCAACTTCAGCTAAACAAGAAACAGTTAAAGCTTATGACACAGCATGTAGTGTTGGTCAAAGGTGGCTTCATAATGATACTTTCATTTGTTAACTGTGAGATTCCAATGGCAGAAGAGTGTAGTGTTTTGGAAGACTGCTTTTTGATGTTCTGAAAACTCTGTTCAAAGTAATGGAAGAAATGCCTAGGGAGCAGTTCGCAAAATCTCCTATTGTGCTTCCTTTGGTCTCAAGATGCCAAAGATTAGTGTTATGGTGCTTAGTGTAGGTGCCAAACAATGTGTGTCTGAGTGGTAGACATGCATATAAAATAAAGTTCTGTTCATGAAGGTGCATGAAAACTGAAGCACAAATCAAACACTGGAATGAATAAACAAACATCACTGTAAAATATTTATATTGTGAATACTCAACTAATACATTGAAGGTGGGCATGTGCAATACAAAGTCTGTAGCCTACTGATGGCATTGACATGCACAATTGAAAGTCTCTGTGCACTAGCTCTGTTGTCCTGACTGAAGTTAAAGTTCCACAAAGATAACTGCCCTTGCTGTGAGTTGATGTCTCTGAGGCGAGGTAAACACTTAACAGCAATACATGTCACTGTACTACTAAGTGGCTCCACTGGTGTCATCATGGACAAGACTGGCTGAGCCCCAAAGAGTAACTGGGGAGTAACCAGCAAGTAACTGGGCCTGCTGCTGCAGACGGTGTCTCTATATGTTACTAAGTCTCGCATCCTAACGGCACTGCTGCACAGGGGGTGTGAGCGTGGCATCACTCAGGGTTGGATGGCACCTGTTTCAGTGGCGACTGCTGGTGGATGACATTTGCACTTCTGCTGCCAACTTCAAAATGTTCGATGACGGCACCCTGTATGATATCGATTGTGCAATGATACCCCATTCCTTCCTTTCAAACATCCTCATTGTCATCATACTGTGGGCAAAACAGTGGCAGGGGGATGCTTGGTCACAGGTCTTGCTGATGAGGCAGGGGCTAACACATCAGCCAGTGTAGCATCCCTGCTCACATTCCAGCATCTGCTTTGTGAATACCCAGAAACATTGGCCAAAGAACTAAACATCTCTGTGTCCTATGGTTTGCTGAAATTGTGATGACTGGCAGATGGATGATCCTGATCTGACTGCAACAACTGATGCTGCAGGCACTGTGAAGATGTCATCAGGTCAGTGTCCAGCAGTGTTGCTAAGACCAAGGGAGACGCTGATGGCCGTGACTGTAAAATCCTGCATGGCCTCACATCTGTAACTGAAAAATCTGTGGCTTAATCATGCTGCAAACTGTGCACTCTGTCAGGACACTGAATCAGAAACATTGAACAACCTAGCAATTGGAGAATTGTGCCATGTTCCCATTTGCGGCTGGCTCCAAAGACTCTGTAAAATACAATGTCATTAATCTTATACTTTTTATTGCAAGACTACTTTCTTGCCTGCTGTGGTAGATGTAGCAGATACAGGAGAATTTGATGGCAACCACTGTGTAGTGACTGCTGGTGATTTTCCATCACGTGCCTGTGATTGGTAGGATTACAAAGAAGGTCTGAAGAGCTTGTTCCTGAGTATGGAAAACATGAAGTCTTTATAGCTGTTGTTTGAATGTTTGGAAAAGGTGTTTGGCCTTACCGTTGGATGAGGGATGAAAACAGTGCAGTGTTAAATGTTGAATGCTGTTGCCTTCACAAAATTGCTGAAATTCTCTTGAAGCAAACTGTGGTCAATTTTTGGGAACAACAAACAGGAATTTACTGAAGGCGTTCACCACTATCAACTGTTTGATACTCTAAAATGGTTGTGTGAAATCAGTATGCTGTGTCTACCACAGGGCAGTTGGTTGAGGCCACTCGAAAAAATACTGTGGGGGAGCAGCTTGGTGCTCCACAAAGGCCTGGCAACTTGCAGTCATCTTCTCAATTTGGTCATCCATTGCAACCCAAGTACAATGGTGTTGGGCCAGCTGTTTGGTTCTGACCCTGCCCCAATAACCACAGTGCAGTAACTGAAGCACTTCCTGTTGCAATGACTTGGGAATGACTATGCGTGATTGAGCCGACTCCGTGTGGAGGAAAATCACCCCTTTCTGTATAGAAAGAGCCTGCTGGAGTGTGAAGTAATGACAAACCAAAGAATTTGGCATTGTCTTGACAGACCTGTGCCAAGCAGTGTGGATGTAGTGTAGTAAACTTGCAAAACTTGAGTTTTTGCTGTTGCCAGGACTACCTTGTGATGTGTAATTGGGAATTCTTGAAGTTGTTTTGCTGCTTCCTGAGCATCCACAAAGAAACATGACTCTTCCGACTGGTCAAGTATTGTATCAGTCCCAACAGGAAGTCATAAGAATGTGTCAGTGTTTGAGTGCTTGCTTGTTAGATGGTACAAAATCTCATACTGATAATTTGACAAAATGAACGGTCATTGCTGCAATTTCGGTGTGGTGTTTGGTGGGGTGGGGTGGAACAGGCTGAGCAGAGATGTCAGTGGCTTGATCTGTCACTAGGAAGAATTTTCGCCTATACAAATATTGGTGCAACTTTCTAACTCCATCAATGATGGCAAGAACTTCTTTCCCAAGTTTTGAGTGATTGCACTGAGCCTTGCTTAGTAGTTTCAATGCAGGGGTGATCAGTTGACTGGCACCTTTGGGACGGTGAGACAGAACTGCCCTGATCCCTAAAGACAAAGCATCGACCGCGTTAACGACCGCTTTGGATGGGTTGAAATGTATTAGGCATGTGTCATATAGAAAAGCGTCTTCTAATTTCTTGAAGGCTGATACATGTTATTTTGACTGCAAAACGGAAAATTCTTCCGAGAGATGCGATGCAGGGAAGTTGCAATCTGGGAAGCATTCAGAATAAATAAAATATAGTATGTCAGTTTGCCTAACATAACCCGTAGTTCCGGAACACTGTGTGGCTCTGGCAAATCAGATAGCTCTGAGATGGGCCTGTGTTGGATGAATGCCTTGCACATTGCTCACATGTCCCAAAGTAAGTGTTATTCTGGTGTGCGAACAGCAGCTGTAACATAATGGTACTTTGGCTGTTAGCCAATGGGAGGCGCTGAAGTGCTGCTGGAAGGTTAACACAGGAATTTGAATAGACGCATGAGCGTGTTTGTGACAAAAATCTAATATGACTGCTTGTCGTCTAAGGAAATCCAAAAGTAGGCATCTTTCAAATCTGCCTTGCCAGCACCTAGTCTGTTCACGAGTTCCTCTAGCCTGGATAATGGGTATGAATCCACAATGATCTGTGGGTTAACAGTGGACTTAAAATCTACACAAATGCATAACCTGCCATCCGACTTGGTTAGTACGACTAAAGGCAAAACCTGTTGGCTTGCTGTGATTGGTGCCACCACACCTTGTTCTTGTCACTATTGTAATTATTTTGCTACTGTGTCCCTAATGGCACATGGGACTGGCCATGCCTGGAAGAATTTCGGTTGTGAATTTTGCTTTCAGAGCAATATGAACTTCAAATTAATGGCCTTGCCTGAAGAGTGTTGAAAGAGGTCCTGAAATTCATTGCACAGTCTAGATACCCGCCATTAGGTATGATTGTCCTGAATTTGCAAACCAAACAAGTCAAAAGCGGCCATGCCAAAAATATTTGGACTGTATTTTGCATACAGCACCACAAATAACGCTGTTTTAGTTATTTTTTTTTGTTTTTTTTAAAGGTAGGCATACTACACACAGCAAGAATCTCAGAATATCACCTTCATTCTGCGTAAGTGGACAGCACAATTAGTGACTATGAAAGTTTTGGCTGACTATATCAGTCATATGTACACCAGTTTAATAGAGTGACTGTTGCTCCTGTGTCTAGTTGCATATGCACCTCTCGCTGACAAATGTTCAAAGACGTGAATAACTTGTTAGCTTTCCTCTAAACTGATGACAAAACTGACTTAGACTTAACACTGTTTGCCTCAGATGTGGTTTTCACACAATTATGTTCACACTATTCTCTTTCCTTTTAAATGAATGAACATTGGACTTTTTCTGAAACTGATTGAACATGTCCATATTTGCCTCATTTAAAGCATTGTGCCTCCCTACAAAGACAAGCTTTCCACTTATGCTCCTTGAAGCATTGAGGACATGACTTCACTTTGTTTACTGCTTACTTATCATGGGGCAGATGTTTACTACTGCCGCCATGTTGCATGGGCCAGGCCAGTTTGCACTAGGCCATGGCACATAACCTGTATGCACAGTCTGTTTACTACTACCACCAGCCTGAACAACAGAAATTTGCGGGGACTCAAACCCCAACACCGCACTATCAAATGTGTCTCGGTGATCCAACCAATCAAAAACCTGCTTGAGAGTAGGATATTGGTATCTCAGAATTTGATATCTTAGATGACTGACTGATCCATTATGGGTAACAGAATCATACGACATGTCATCACTGTAACTTTTGCTACAGTCACAACTAAACTTCCACTGTCTAGTTAAACCTCTCAAATCTGTAATACATTGTTTGTCAGTTTGCACTGGCTTCATACAACATATAACAAATTTAAACCTCATGGCAGCTACTTGAATCTCTTTGTCAAAATACTTCTCTTAGCTGCTACTAAACTGTCACACACAACATTCTTGGGGCCAGTTGTAGAAAATAATTTACACCAAAATTGGTAAGTTACAGCACAAACACTTGAGAGAAATGAGCAAGCCACTCTGTTCCTTTTATGTGGTGGGCTGAAAGATGTGCTTGCAGATGTACAAATTAATCAGTCCAATCTTCTTGCTGAGCATTGAATTCCTGGAACCTAGGTGCACAGGCTGATGCTGCAGCATGACCTGGGTAGCAGGAAGCAGTGCCATTATGTTTGACTGGAACTCTGAGTGTCTGTTCATATGTTCAATAAGTTGTTGAATATGTTGTTCTTGAAACTGAGCAATTTGTGTAAGTGACATTTTTGGCATAGCCATGGGATACACAAATACAAGTAACGGCACAAGAAATTACCAATTCTAAGCAAAAGTGAAAGTGGAGAACCGCACAACAACAAAATATGCTTTATACACTGGAAGTAGCTTCTTGCCAGAAGTCTGTAAGTGAGAACATGTCAGTACACTTACATACTGTGGACAATGGCCAGATCTCAGAACAAATTTTTTAAAATTAATTAGAACCGTCAAAATCATTTTTCCTTGTTGCCGGATGTTAAGTGCTTAGCGTCAGTGCCAAAGGATGTGTGTTCAAGAAGCAGATACGGGTAAAAAATACAGTTCTTTTCAGAAAGGTGGATGGGATTTGAAGCATAAATCAAACATGGAATGAATAAAAAAAGTCACTGAAAAATAGTTGTATTGTGAATACTCCACTTATATACTGAAGATCTACATGTGATACAGTACAAAGTCCTTTGCCTACTGATGGGGTTGACATGCGGAATTGAAAGTCTTTGTACAATAGTTCTGTTGTGCCTGATTGGCATTAAAGTTCCAGAAAGATAACTGTCCTAGTGTTAAGTTGATGTCTCTGAGGCACGGTAAACACTGAATTGCAATGTACATCACTGTACTGCTAAGTGGCTCCGCTGGCATCATGGACTGAACTAGCTGGACCATGAAAAGTGACTGGGCCCGCCACTGCAGGCAGTGCCACTTTATGCATCAAGTCTCACATCTAGGTGGTGCTGCTGCAGAAATGATGTGGGTCTGGCATCGCTCGGGGTTGGATGGCACCTGGTGCAGTACCAATTGCTAGTGGATAGCCTCTGGTTTTGTGCTGCCAACTTCAGAATCTTTGATAATGATGTCCCCCCTGTGTGATATCGACTGTGTGACAATACCACAATTAGTGAAACACAGAATCCCAACTCTGAAGCCATGCATCACCTCGAGAAAAAATATACTACAGGCCCTGTCAAAAAGGCTGAATTGTTATGAAGAAGACTGCACAGACATCTGTTCCAAAATGATTATTTTGGACACTCAGCACAAAAAGTGTGGTTTTGGAGTAGCTATAAGTGCTGACAACGTTGTGAGCAAGCTCATAGCAGAGAGCAGCCAAACTCCAAACAGTGGCACCACAATGATGGATTGTATGGTGGCTCAAGGAAAGGGAGACCAGTCACAAGTTAAGAAGATCTGGACCTTTTGCAGGGAGCAGAAAAATAAAAGTAATTCAGTATCAGGGAGGCTTACTTGTTTGCAAGAGGACATGTGTTTATATATAAATTCTCCAAAAAGCTACTAGACATACATTTTATTTATTATTTATTTTATTTATTTTTTGGGGCAAAGTACCCCAAGCCCATGTTATTTTTTATCTGGCATTGCATTAAAGTGTTTGTGTGCCCTTGTAACTTTGGCCCTCTCAAAGTGAGGCTGGACAAGTCTGTAAGATGAGGAGCCAGTTGAAATTGAAGAATGTGGACAAGATGGTGTTTTTAAATGCTAACCAAAAGTACATTGTTAAATAAACAATCTATAGTACCACCATCCGACAGCTATGGTTTGATTAAAATTATTAAGGCTTCTTTTGTAATGGAAATGGATTTTAATAATATATTGCACTTTCAATACAATCAGTGTTATCCACAGGTTTTGTGTTTTATGAAATCAATCAAAACTATATGAAAATCCAACTGAGTGAGTACCTAACGTATCCCCTCTGCTAACGAACTGAAGTGTGTTTGTGCTCATAGTAACAGTGAGAGAGTACACCACAGCTTATTAGAGCAAGAATACAAAATGTAACATAATAATTTAAGGTATTATTTTGACAGTGTGAGCGCACTGGAATGCATCAGTGTATTGGAAGGTGAGGTCTGCCTCAGTTTGATTCTCCACTGTTTCGAGTTGGTTCTGCTGGCCAACCTCAGTGAGGTTTTTAGGAGATTTACCTACACTCGTATAGGTGAATGGTGGTCTAGTTAATCATTTTCATGATACAAAAAAAGTTACAAGACAAAAAACATATCTACAAAGTATGAAGGAGACTAAAAAATTTTAGAATGTGATTCTTTCTAATGTTTGGGAACTTGACTGCCATGCAGTTTCTTCAGTTTGCTCAAGTAGTTTAACTATCATCATTTAAAGATATTATGTACAACAAAAAATGGATTTGACTACAACATATCTGGTTTATAATTTTGTATGATTTTAAAACATCATTAACACCAAAACAATGCATATATCATTTCAGAAATTCATTCAGCAAACAAGCCCCATCCAGGACAACAATTTATAATTGCTACAGCAGATTCAAAAGAGATCTCTTTTTCTTAGTGATGAAGGACACCCAAGAAGTGCTGTTAGTGATGAAAATACTACTGCTGTTCGGGCAATGCTTGCAGAAGATCAACGGATGTCTTATGAACTTATTCAGGCAACATTGAGCATTGTCATGATTTAAATTCAAATTATTTTACTTCAACAATTAGTGAGAAAACATAATTGTCAATGGATTCTAGATAAACTGACTCTCGATTGAACACAACAATGCAAAGATTGCAGCAGAAAAGCTTGGGGAAAATTTCCCAGGTGGCATTTCAACTTGGTTTGGAATATTGTTACTGGATATCAATCTTGGATTTATTGTTGTGATCCTGAAAAGAAAAGTGAATTGGCTTAAAGGGTTTTTGGAATGGAGCTTAAGTCTACAATTGATGTTTGTGGACTCGTAACACTGCTCCATTCACTGCCACTGCTTTCTAGCATGGTATGAGATCTGAAGATGGTCAAAAACTGACTAAAACTTTTAGCCACAAAAATAAAGGTTTCTTGAGGTTGAGACTGTTTGTATTGATTTTAAAATAAGGAGAAAAAACGAATGGGAGAAATCGTGTGATTGTATAGAAAGTGATCCTCAATATAAATTCAGTGCTATGTGCAATATCTACAAAGCTGATTTGTATTTTAGAACTATATAAATTAAAGAAATTAAAAGAATATGAATGACAAACACTATTTTTGTAGAAAAAAATAGTTCCAACTAGTGGCAGCATGTACTTAAAATACAAGTGATTAAGTCACTAAACATAAAAAAATTATATCCTATATGCTTTCTGTTCACATCACCTCAGCATTTACCAAAATACACTGTGTGATCAAAAGTATCCGGACACCCCCAAAAATATATGTTTTTCATATTAGGTGCATTGTGCTGCCACCTCTGCTAGGTACTCCATATCAGCGACCTCAGTAGTCATTAAACATCATCAGAGACCAGAATGGGGCGCTCCATGGTACTCATGGACTTCGAACATGGTCAGGTGGTTGGGTGTCACTTGTCTCATATGTCTGTATGCAAGATTTCCACATTCCTAAACATCCCTAGATTCACTGTTTCTTATGTGATAGTGAAGGGACACATACAGCAAAAAAGCATACAGGTCGACCTTGTATGGTGACAGACAGAGACCGCCGACAGTTGGAGAGAATCATAATGTCTAATAGACAGACATCTATCCACACCATCACATAGGAATTCCAAACTGCATCAGGATCCACTGCAAGTGCTATAATAGTTAGGAGGGAGGTGAGAAAACTTGGATTTCATGGTTGAGCAACTGCTCATAACCCACACATCATGCCAGTAAATGTCAAACAAGGCCTCACTTGGTGTAAGGAACGTAAATATTGGATAATTGAGCAGTGGAAAAACAGTGTGTGGAGAGATGAATCACAGTACACAATGTGGCAATCTGATGGCAGGGTGGGGTATGGCAAATGGCTGGTGAACGTCATCTGCCAGCGTGTATAATGCCAACAGTAAAATGTGGTGGTGTTATGGTGTGGTCTTGTTTTTCTTGGAGGGGGCTTGTTCCCCTTTTTGTTTTGCATGGCACTATCACAGTACAGGCCTACATTTATGTTTTAAGCACCTTGCTTCCCACTGTTAAAGAGCGATTCGGGGATGGCAATTGCATCTTTCAACACGATTGAGCACTTGTTGATAATGCATGGCCTGTGGAGTGGTTACACAACAATAACATCCCTGTAATGGAATGGCCTGCACAGAGTCCTGACCAATCCCCAAGAAACCTTCCAGCACCTGACTGAATGTATGCCTGTGAGAGAGGAAGCTGTCATCAAGGCTAAGGGTGGGCCAACACCATATTGAATTCCAGCATTACCGATGGAGGGTGCCACGAACTTGTAAGTCATTTTCAGCCAGGTGTCCAGATACTTTTGATCACATAGTGTAGAATAATCAGTGTTGGGGGGCAACCGGTGGGAAGAGTGAGATACAACTTCAATAAATTTAAACTAAAAAACAAATTTTTGATTATTTAAACATAAATTCAGAATGCAGCACCAGTTATTAAACTTCTAAAAACCAACCAAAGATTGATACATAATGTTAGAAGTGCAAAAAAATTTGTATTTAACTAAATAAAAACAAATTTTGAAAATATTTAATTTTTAGAAATATATCTGATTGAAATAAGATATGTTATTTGTCTTTCAAAAAGTTGGTAACCCTTGTTGTATTATGTGTAACCAAAAATGCTGAAGGCTGTCCTTTGTGATGGTATTTGGGGAACACAATGTGTGAATGAATGAATTAATCAAATATGAGAATGAAAATGCTTCTACCAAGAGACTGAGTGAAAACATTCATATAAATTAACATAACTGTCAGAGACTTGCGTCAGTCAGTTGTTCCACTTTAATTGAAATCATTCAAACCAAGAGTGTGTGTGAAAATCATCCAAATAGTTGATATGGCTGCAGAGATTAATTTCATTTGACTACAGAGGTAGGGAGGGGAGGCTGACTGAAAAATAGCTGACTGTCCAATCAACTGCTAAAACCAGTTGATTTTCCCATGATTGTTGAACACTCTGTATGAGATGACATGTTTGTTCTTGACACTTTGTGAGTAAGGAATGTGGGATAGCTGGTGCCTATCCTCAAGCATCTGCAGCTTCAGTTGCACTATGTGAGTCAACTGCACCTGTGACAGTTCATGCCATATATGTTTGCTGCCCAATTTCATTTGTGGAAATGAATGCTTGAGGTGGTGCAGAACCAGGAGACACAGAAGCAGACCCAATGGGTAAGCAATACATAGAGAAGGCAAGTCATCATTTATGGAAAAGAGAGCATATTAATTATAAAGCCAGCTGCTTAATTACTCAAATGATAGCAAAACCCACGGAGTGGGTGACACTCTAACTGGAAAAACCAACCAGAGAAAGTAACAAACAAGGGACAAGACATCCAGATATGGAACTTTTAGGCAAGGTTGGACTATAAGTAGTTTGTAATATATAACCGACTAGGCAGTTCGCAGTTGGTCATCTGTGAGGAACAATCACAGCACGGTGCAAGACGAGGGTCGCACTGAGACATCAGAAGAGCAGCAGCACCAAATCAGAGTCGCTGAACTAAGATCTGTGCAGGAGCAAGCATTGTACTAGAAGTCTCTATTCCATTTTGGCAAGCCTAATGATGTAGATAATGGAGTCCAAGAAGTAATGGGTGTCTTTATCTGTGTGTCAGATAATGGTTAGAAGAATAAGGGCAATCAGCACTTGTCTCTGTGAGTGAGTACATACGGGCCACCTCTGGTGGCTAAAAGCCAAGATCGTTAAAGTAACTTTAACAGTTTGTTGGAATATTAATTGGGCCAGGTGTGCCATAAGAGAGAAGCTACTGTAGATACCTCTCCAGTAGAGGGAATATTTGCAAATAAATTGATAAATGGTTCAAACAAATCTGTTTAAATACTTTCTAGTCTGATAAATAACCCTCTCTGTTCCCATAATCTTTCCTATGTTACTGGGGAAGGCTTTTCTACATCTACATCTACATTGATACTCCGCAAGCCACCCAACGGTGTGTGGCGGAGGGCACTTTACGTGCCACTGTCATTACCTCCCTTTCCTGTTCCAGTCGCGTATGGTTCGCGGGAAGAACGACTGTCTGAAAGCCTCCGTGCGCGCTCTAATCTCTCTAATTTTACATTCGTGATCTCCTCGGGAAGTATAAGTAGGGGGAAGCAATATATTCGATACCTCATCCAGAAACGCACCCTCTCGAAACCTGGCGAGCAAGCTACACCGCGATGCAGAGCGCCTCTCTTGCAGAGTCTGCCACTTGAGTTTATTAAACATCTCCGTAACGCTATCACGGTTACCAAATAACCCAGTGACGAAACGTGCCGCTCTTCTTTGGATCTTCTCTATCTCCTCCGTCAACCCGACCTGGTACGGATCCCACACTGATGAGCAATACTCAAGTATAGGTCGAACGAGTGTTTTGTAAGCCACCTCCTTTGTTGATGGACTACATTTTCTAAGCACTCTCCCAATGAATCTCAACCTGGTACCCGCCTTACCAACAATTAGTTTTATATGATCATTCCACTTCAAATCGTTCCGTACGCATACTCCCAGATATTTTACAGAAGTAACTGCTACCAGTGTTTGTTCCGCTATCATATAATCATACAATAAAGGATCCTTCTTTCTATGTATTCGCAATACATTACATTTGTCTATGTTAAGGGTCAGTTGCCACTCCCTGCACCAAGTGCCTATCCGCTGCAGATCTTCCTGTATTTCGCTACAATTTTCTAATGCAGCAACTTCTCTGTATACTACAGCATCATCCGCGAAAAGCCGCATGGAACTTCCGACACTATCTACTAGGTCATTTATATATATTGTGAAAAGCAATGGTCCCATAACACTCCCCTGTGGGACGCCAGAGGTTACTTTAACGTCTGTAGACGTCTCTCCATTGATAACAACATGCTGTGTTCTGTTTGCTAAAAACTCTTCAATCCAGCCACACAGCTGGTCTGATATTCCGTAGGCTCTTACTTTGTTTATCAGGCGACAGTGCGGAACTGTATCGAACGCCTTCCGGAAGTCAAGAAAAATAGCATCTACCTGGGAGCCTGTATCTAATATTTTCTGGGTCTCATGAACAAATAAGGCGAGTTGGGTCTCACACGATCGCTGTTTCCGGAATCCATGTTGATTCCTACATAGTAGATTCTGGGTTTCCAGAAATGACATGATACGCGAGCAAAAAACATGTTCTAAAATTCTACAAGAGATCGACGTAAGAGATATAGGTCTATAGTTTTGCGCATCTGCTCGACGACCCTTCTTGAAGACTGGGACTATCTGTGCTCTTTTCCAATCATTTGGAACCCTCCGTTCCTCTAGAGACTTGCGGTACACGGCTGTTAGAAGGGGGGCAAGTTCTTTCGCGTACTCTGTGTAGAATCGAATTGGTATCCCGTCAGGTCCAGTGGACTTTCCTCTATTGAGTGATTCCAGTTGCTTTTCTATTCCTTGGACACTTATTTCGATGTCAACCATTTTTTCGTTTGTGCGAGGATTTAGAGAAGGAACTGCAGTGCGGTCTTCCTCTGTGAAACAGCTTTGGAAAAAGGTGTTTAGTATTTCAGCTTTACGCGTGTCATCCTCTGTTTCAATGCCATCATCATCCCGTAGTGTCTGGATATGCTGTTTCGAGCCACTTACTGATTTAACGTAAGACCAGAACTTCCTAGGATTTTCTGTCAAGTCGGTACATAGAATTTTACTTTCGAATTCAATGAACGCTTCACGCATAGCCCTCCTTACGCTAACTTTGACATCGTTTAGCTTCAGTTTGTCTGAGAGGTTTTGGCTGCGTTTAAACTTGGAGTGGAGCTCTCTTTGCTTTCGCAGTAGTTTCCTAACTTTGTTGTTGTACCACGGTGGGTTTTTCCCGTCCCTCACAGTTTTACTCGGCACGTACCTGTCTAAAACGCATTTTACGATTGCCTTGAACTTTTTCCATAAACACTCAACATTGTCAGTGTCGGAACAGAAATTTTCGTTTTGATCTGTTAGGTAGTCTGAAATCTGCCTTCTATTACTCTTGCTAAACAGATAAACCTTCCTCCCTTTTTTTATATTCCTATTAACTTCCATATTCAGGGATGCTGCAACGGCCTTATGATCACTGATTCCCTGTTCTGTACATACAGATTCGAAAAGTTCGGGTCTGTTTGTTATCAGTAGGTCCAAGATGTTATCTCCACGAGTCGGTTCTCTGTTTAATTGCTCGAGGTAATTTTCGGATAGTGCACTCAGTATAATGTCACTCGATGCTCTGTCCCTACCACCCGTCCTAAACATCTGAGTGTCCCAGTCTATATCTGGTAAATTGAAATCTCCACCTAAGACTATAACATGCTGAGAAAATTTATGTGAAATGTATTCCAAAGTTTCTCTCAGTTGTTCTGCCACTAATGCTGCTGAGTCGGGAGGTCGGTAAAAGGAGCCAATTATTAACCTAGTTCGGTTGTTTAGTGTAACCTCCACCCATAATAATTCACAGGAACTATCCACTTCTACTTCACTACAGGATAAACTACTACTAACAGCGATGAACACTCCACCACCGGTTGCATGCAATCTATCCTTTCTAAACACCGTGTGTACCTTTGTAAAAATTTCGGCAGAATTTATCTCTGGCTTAAGCCAGCTTTCTGTACCTATAACGATTTCAGCTCCGGTGCTTTCTATCAGCGCTTGAAGTTCCGGTACTTTACCAACGCAGCTTCGACAGTTGACAATTACAATACCGATTGCTGCTTGGTCCCCGCAAGTCCTGACTTTGCCCCGCACCCGTTGAGGCTGTTGCCCTTTCTGTACTTGCCCAAGGCCATCTAACCTAAAAAACCGCCCAGCCCACGCCACACAACCCCTGCTACCCGTGTAGCCGCTTGTTGCGTGTAGTGGACTCCTGACCTATCCAGCGGAACCCGAAACCCCACCACCCTATGGCGCAAGTCAAGGAATCTGCAGCCCACACGGTCGCAGAACCGTCTCAGCCTCTGATCAGACCCTCCACTCGGCTCTGTACCAAAGGTCCGCAGTCAGTCCTGTCGACGATGCTGCAGATGGTGAGCTCTGCTTTCATCCCGCTAGCGAGACTGGCAGTCTTCACCAAATCAGATAGCCGCCGGAAGCCAGAGAGGATTTCCTCCGATCCATAGCGACACACATCATTGGTGCCGACATGAGCGACCACCTGCAGATGGGTGCACCCTGTACCCTTCATGGCATCCGGAAGGACCCTTTCCACATCTGGAATGACTCCCCCCGGTATGCACACGGAGTGCACATTGGTTTTCTTCCCCTCTCTTGCTGCCATTTCCCTAAGGGGCCCCATTACGCGCCTGACGTTGGAGCTCCCAACTACCAGTAAGCCCACCCTCTGCGACTGCCCGGATCTTGCAGACTGAGGGGCAACCTCTGGAACAGGACAAGCAGCCATGTCAGGCCGAAGCTCAGTATCAGCCTGAGACACAGCCTGAAACCGGTTCGTCAGACAAACTGGAGAGGCTTTCCGTTCAGCCCTCCGGAATGTCTTTCGCCCCCTGCCACACCTTGAAACGACCTCCCACTCTACCACAGGTGAGGGATCAGCCTCAATGCGGGCAGTATCCCGGGCAACCACAGTCGTAGTCCGATCAGGGGATGCGTGGGACGAGCTGGCCGTCCCCGACAAACCCCCATCCCGACCCCCACAGTGATGCCCATTGGCAACAGCCTCAAGCTGTGTGACCGAAGCCAACACTGCCTGAAGCTGGGAGCGAAGGGATGCCAACTCAGCCTGCATCCGAACACAGCAGTTGCAGTCCCTATCCATGCTAAAAACTGTTTTGCTAAGAACGTCTGAACTAATCTACAGAGAGCGCAAACAAATCGACAAAATTTAAACGGTTATTAAAATACAAGATTGCCTAGTAAATGCAGTAATGCTGCTACTTGCGCACTGCTGACACTGCTCGGCGGCGGAAGGAGACTAAGCGAAATTACACTATTCAGGTACTAAAACACGATGCTACACTCTCAAATACTATAATACGCCCGAAATTTATGAATTAAACAATGCAAGAACCAAAAGCACGCAAAGAAATTAAGAGTTAAACTATGTAACAAATGAGTGAGCTAGGAGTATACGACTTGCTGCTCAGCTGCTTATCCAACGGCGGCAGGGAGCACACTGACTGCGACCAACCGACACTGGCCGTTCAAAACAAAACAGTAGACAAACGACTACGCGAATTTACACTATTCAGGTACTAAAACGCCATGCTACAACTCTCAAATACTATAATATGCTCGAAATTTATGAATTAAACAATGCAAGTACCAAAAACACGCAAAGAAATTAAGAATTAAACTATGTAACAAATGAGTGAGCTAGGAGTATACGACTTGCTGCTGCAGCTGCTTATCCAACGGAGCCAGCCCACAAGTATCTGTCACCCAAGTCCTGTTAGCATCTAGTCGGGATGTGAAAAAAAAAATCATTTTTTTGGTGTCAGGTGTCTGGTTTGTTAAGATGTTTTGATACACAATTTGAAATTATGTGAGAGAACATAGGAGTAGAGAGTGGGAAGGATAGGATATCTAGTCAGATTCCCAAATGGTTACAGGAAGAAGACAAACTCAACCCAGACTTGTATAGGTAACTTTTTTGTGGCGGCATTCGTAGCGACAAGCAATTCGCTGTAGAAACGGCTTCAATGATGTTCATCACAGTCTCTAATGACGGGGCAGGCAACTTTAAGATAGCAGCACGAATACGAGAATCTGCAATGTTTTGAGTAATAGCGTCTCGTAACATGACATCACTGTAGGAAGCTCCACACACACAATTAAATCGGCACTGACGGGTGAGGCCCCGTAAATCTGTTAACCACTGTTTATTAGATTGATGGGGCAGTTTCTTTAATCTGAAGAACTTGAATCTGGCTGCTGCCACATGAACTCGCGTCTCGAAATACTCAGCAAGCTTGTTAACAACAACGTCATAGTCTAAAGCTTCTGGCTGGGATTCCGGGAACAACTTACAAAGTAGTCGATAGACTTCCACGCCTGCAGTGGAAATTAAATAAAGCTGCCGCTCAGTACCTGTGATTTTGTAGACTGTCATGTGCGCCTGCAACTGCGCGAAATATTCTCGCCATTCTTCTCGTGATGCATCAAAAGCACGGAAAGGTGGTGCTGCCTGTGCTTGTTCCTTTTGTGTTGGAGGATTAGCCACTTGTTTGGCGATTGCTTCCACCAGACATTGTATTTGCTGACTCTGTAACAAGATCAACTGTTGTAATTCGGCAGACAGACATAGTGAACACAAATTAAACCAGCCCCCAAAATTGTATCTCTATAATTAGTAGAACAAGAACAAGTTGAACCAGCCCTGCACACGAGTTCGGAAGTCCTCGTCGCCAGTTTTGTGGTGGCATTCGTAGCGACAAGCAATTCGCTGTAGAAACGGCTTACGAAGTCACCGCCACACTTTTAATAGCGGGCCGACCGGTCCGCTGGAACAGTGAACAGAAAGATGAAAACCCAAACACTCTGATTAAATAAAAGTCGGTACCTATCTTTATTAACGAAGATACAGAAACACAGTAGTGAACTCCGTGTCTACAGAGATCTGTCTAGTTCGAGTCGGAGCGGCTAGGTCAGCGTCGGCTGACGACAAACAACAACTCTGCTGCGATGAACACACAACTGACTAGCACGTACACAATTCGGTGGCGAGTATACAACTGAGCGGCGAATACAGAACTGTCCTAGCGCTCGCGACTCCAGCGCTTAAGAACCCAGAAGCCAGCGGTGGCCGCGCAGACTTGCGGCGATTTCCTGTCTCGCTGGCGCTGCTTATGCGGACGGCGTCCGGACTTTGATGCTGCCAACCTTTTGGCAGCGGGCTCGGGTGGCATTACTGGCTAGGATATAACAAACTTAGTTTGAAGAAGCAAGAAGAAGCCTGTCTGGAAGCCCAACCGAGCTTGTCGAAGCCAGACAAGCTGAGATAAAATGGAGCAAGTCCCAGCAGACCATGTTAAATGAAGGAATCATAGACATCATAATTTCCATCATCATTCCCATAAAAGAATACAACAGCAAGTGACAACAGTGTTAATATTAAGTTCACACACACACACACACAAACACACACACACACACACACACACACACACACACACACACACACACACACACACACCACATGACTACAGTCTCTGGCAGCTGAAGTGAGACTGTCTGGCTTTGACTGCCAGAGACTGGGGTCATATGTGCATGAGATGCATTTTCGTGTGTGTGTGTGTGTATGTGTGTGTGTGTGTGTGTGTGTGTGTGTGTGTGTGTGTGTGTGTGTGTCTGTCTATTTTTGACAAAGGCCTTGTTGGCCGAAAGCTCATTTTGTGACTGTTTTTTTGTTGTGCCTATCTGCGACTCAGCATTTCTGTTACCTGGTGAGTACCTACTATCCTTTTCATAATATTGTTGAGAGTTAAGAGAGTTTCTTGAGTATGTAAATGCAGCATTTGACATTGTGTGGAATGAAGATAAGACATTATTGTTTCAATATGTGAAGTCCAAAATTACTGGGGGTACAAATCCTAAGTTAACAATATGTGACAAGACTAATGTTTGGATCCAGGCAAGCCAAATGCTAGAAAAGAATTATTCTGATAAAAGAACTGTTGATTTCTGCACATGCTGTATGTTTTAAACCAGACAATGCTCAAACAAAACAATTGCACCAGGGAAAACAGAATTGATGAGCTGTCCAAATGATTCAGAATGGCTGCTGTAAAGGTGATAGGTGGATCACAACTAAAAGGTGCTTTAAATTTGATATATGCATTAGGATGAGCATGTTTTGTTCATAGCAAGTTATCAAATTGAAATGACTCTATGAAAGCACAGTGAAAATATAAGTTTAATGGATGCCGTAGAAGCTGCACAACAGAAAAAGAGTGCACTACTGTTGATGGAGGAAAGGTATTAGGTACCAAGGGTTACCCGCAGAGAAATCGAAAGAAAAAAATAATATAGTGGCAAGATATTATAACTGAGTACAAAAAAATGTTCAAATGTGTGTGAAATCTTATGGGACTTAACCTAAGGTCGTCAGTCCCTAAGCTTACACACTACTTAACCTAAATTATCCCAAGGTCAAACACATACACCCATGCCCAAGGGAGGACTCGAACCTCTGCCGGGACCCTGAGTAAAAAAAGATCAGCTAGCAGTGTATTGCTGGAACCAAAGAAAAATGTGAAAACACGATGGGTAACACAACACCACCCACACAGGCACAAGAGGCGAAAAGTTTCAGAATTTCTGTTAGCATTGTGATAGACTGGGGCATACAGATGCTGAGTGTCGAAAGATAGCTACCAGCAAACAATCCCACAGATGTGGGCATCGAATGAAGGATTATTGGACACCTAAATGCTACAGTATGGGCATATTACGCCTTGGTGTGGAGAAAAAGTGATACAAAATTTGGTGGACAGATAGGGAAATGAACAATTTGGAAAACAAAGCAGTCATGTGTTACCACAATAAAGTGGCCAGAAATTAGAGCCATAGAGTGTGAAGCTAAAAACAAATAATTGTCATGCAATGCTATGACTCAGATAAAGAGTTACAGTTACTGGCTGATACAGGGGCACATTATGTGAGACTTGTGAAGGAAGAGTGGCTAGACAAGAAAAGAGGTATTAGTTGTAAAGACATTCATAGGTTGAAAGGGGTCACACAAAGTATAATGGATACACCGGAGGTCCATGGATCTCTGTGACAGTTTGTAGCAGAGAAACTGCAAGTAATACTCAAGATCCATGTCAATGGGAAAGGATCTGATGTCTCTTATGATGATTTAATAGGATGTGGTGTTTTAAAATGGCAAAGGATCACAATGAATTATGATGACAAAGTGTTCAGAACATGGGGTTGACATATCTACCTGCTGATGGTGCCCAAAGTAGTGACACAAACGGATGAAGTAAAGCAGTAAATTTCCAAGGAACCCATAGGTCAGGTGAAATAAGTAAAGAATACAAGACTACTAGTCAGATGGAAGCCAAGACTGATATGATAGTCAGCCATAGCTTGAGAAAATTTGGAGATATATGTAGAAAGAAAAGAATCCCTCATGATTGGAAAAGAAATAACTATTCCCGAGCAGGAAATTGATGGTACAATGAGGAGAATGTGTTATAAGAGTACTGAATATGAAAGAGGTGAGTGTAAACTGAGTTCAGTGAGAGTAAGGATGGAAAAGCTTGCAAAAATAATACCAATTAGGAGGATACAGGAAGGAGCAGGCAAAGTAAACACATATGAGAACTGTATGACTCAAAGCAAGAGCAGCAGTCTGCATGGGGTGTTTGAATACAGAAGAGAAATATGATTTAGAGAAACTACGCAGCAAGTATTGTTACATATGCTACTTCAAAGGTGATAAGTTATCTTATACCGAAACAGTGAAGCAAACTCTCCCTATGTTACCCGAGCATAGCGGGGAGGTTGTGTATGTATGTATGTTTTTTACAGACTACCAGAGGTACAAAGAAAGTGCTGCAGAAAAAATAGAGCCCAAAAAATGCACCAGTGTTGTTAGTGTCAAAAGACACCAGAGTATTAATAAAGTATAGTTTTGTAACAGATTAGAGGAAGTTAAATGAAATTTCAGTTGGAGAGCCTTTCTCAATACCCAATGTAAATGAGATCTTAGACCAGATGGGAAAAGTGAAGTATTTTTCCACTTTAGACTTGACAAGTGGGTACCATCATATCTTGGTGGAACCAAGGTATAGATAAACAAATGGTGATGTGACAAAAAACTGCACCAAATACATATACATCAAAGGTTAATGAACGTAGTATTGTCAGGACTGCAGGTAACGAGATGTTTAGTGTGCCTAGATGATATTATTTGTTATGGAATCTGGTGAAATAAGAATAATGAGAAGTTCAAGAAATCTTTGAGAGATTAAGGGAACACAGGTTGAAACTTCAACCTGACAACTGTGAATTCCAGTGAAAGGGGATAACATTTTTAAGGCAAAAAAATAATGGATAAAGGGGTAGAATCAAACAGATGAATATAGAATAGTGTGGTATCACATATTGATACCACCCCATGGGTGTCAAAATTGGCAACAGAATTGCAAGTTTATGTCAAATGCCGTTAGTGGTTGTACAGGATCTGGCAGACCCAATGGAGCATGCACACTTAGCCATGTCTCCAGTGGCTCCGTACAAGGAGCACCCTCTGCCACTACAATATAGCACAGCCAGCAGCAACCAGATAATCCCACTTGCACTTGCAGTCTCTTCTCTATGTGACACTATGCGGATGCCACCCAGTCACAGCTGTGACACCATCATTCGTGTTATAGTTCAGAGAGCCTAATCCTTGTTGACTTTGAGAGCTGGACTCTGTTTCTTGTTGCATTATTTGTAACAAGTTCTCAAAGGCGTGGAGAAATACAAGTTAAGTAAATCTTCTGTTTACGGTGTTAACTACTTCACTAACCATTCCGCAATGTCCAGCTTTCCTACAATGACAGTTGCCGCACCACTCTGCAGCCCACTCTTCTTACCATTGAGTATGAAGTCACACACAATGTACCTGGCGATGAGTGATTGTGCCTGTGTGTGGCCATTTTCAAGTTGACTTCTTCCTGTTCTGTCAACTTTTTGCTTGTTTTTTGCTGTTATTGTCTTCTGTGTCACTTCTGTGTCTTCGCCTGTTGCATTGCCTGCAACTGATCTAACTCAGTTTACTCAGTTTCAGAGTCAACAAAAGGCACAACTGCTTGAAGTAATAAATCACTTCGTGACAGTGCAGATGACTTCACACAAGATGCTGGGTCCAATGGCAGTACCACCAACTGCACCACCTGTGTATGTGCCGCCATTTCATGAGTTTTATATGGCGAAGGAAGACTGGACAGCATACCTCGCACAATTCAATGTACACATCGCAGGAGTGACTATTTATAAGCTGTGCGCCAAGTTATTTCCCTCATCTCCCCCTTGTGTAAGCAACAAGGACAAACATACTGTCAGTGGGTGACTGAATTGCAAGGCCTTACTATACCTCAAATGTGAATGTGGCAAATATTACAGTGATACAATGGTTTGTTATGCCATCACACACAGTGTAGCTGACTCTCGAAATTGGGAACAGATTCTTAAATACCTGGATCCTTCATTGCAATAGGTTCTGCAGATTCTAGATTATCAAGATTCCTGTGAAAGTGCAGCAGAAAGTTTTGAGGAAGTACCTGTTTCTTTGATAGATAGACACAGCAAACAGGCCTTCCAGCCAGCTTGCAAACAGTGGCATGGCTGGACACAGTGCTCGTGTAACTACATGTCGTGCCCAGTGCAAGATATGAAGTTGTCACATTATTGCTGATTTTGCCCCTCACATGAAGTGCCTTGCTTTTTTGTGGCAAATGAGGACATGTGCAGACTGTGTACTTACAAAAGCACAAGGCACTCCCTTCTGCTACTCCTCCATGCAAATCTAAGTCGCAAACAGTGTATAATGTGTTTTCAAAGACTCAAAGTGTTGTTAGTCAAAAATGACAGTGTAATAGCCATTCTAGAAAGGCTCCCAACTCATCTCAGCGCTACATGAGGACCATAAACTTTTTGTGTCTCTTACTGTTGTTGGACAATCAGTCCATTTGCGTTTGTTCAGCTGTAGCACTTATGAATTGCCTGGCAAATTTAAGTTGTGCATATCATGCCATATGTTGATGGCTTATAATGGCCTGTCCCGGACACTTGTAGCCTTCCTGCAACTTTCTGAAATTTGGTGAAGACACTGACATTCACAATGACTTTCTCCTGTGAGAATGCTAATAATTTGGTCTTGACTCTTTTGATCTGTTTGGGTTAAGTATTTAGGACAATGTAATTTCTATTTCTTTCTTTGATCCTTGGGGCAGTGTTGCTAAGTTATTTGTAGAATTTCAGGATTTGTTTCCTGAGAGTTTAGACAAAGCCAATAATTTTGTTTCCTGTGTCACAATGCACAGCCATGTTTTGTTAGAGCTTGTCCTGTCCCTCTGGCTCTTCGAGAACAGATGTTTCAGGATCTTACTGCTTTCCAAGATTGTGGGGGCTTAGCACCCATTACTGCCATTCAGTGGGTGTCCCCTCTTGTTTTTCCAAAGAATCTATTTGGCAGACTGCTGTGCACCAATTTTAAGAAAACAGTGAATGCTCAGTCAGTCATTGACAGTTATCCCTTGCCATGCTCAGAAGAACTGATGGACAAATTAGGTGCCAGTAGTTACTTTTCCAAAATTGATTTGTGTAACACTTACTTGCAAATCTCTCCGCATGAGCAGTCACTAGAGGTCTTGTCATTGATGCTCATCTACGTTTCTTCAAATTTTTGAGATTGCCATTTGGCAGTGCTTCCACACCCACCATATTTCAATGCTTTCTGTAGCACCTGACTGCAAAAGTTTATTTTTGCTTGAATTACTTTGATGCCATTGTCATCTCAGGTCACACTCCTGATGAACACATCAGCAATCTTTGCACTCTGTTTTAAGTGTTAGGTGCAGCTGGTCTCAAATGTAACAGACACAAGCTTATGTTTCTTGAAACTGAACTTGAGTACTTAGGATGTGTCATTAATAGCCAGAGTGTTCACCCACTGCAATCACATTTGCTTGCTGTCTGTGACCTTCCACCCTCACACAATGTGCAGGAATTACGGTCTGTATTATGGAAGCTCACATATTACATCTGATTACCCCCAACGCTGCTCACAAATCATGGTTCCATTCCAGTGCCTGTCCAAGGACTATGTTTCTCCTGTTTGGACACATGAGGGTCTGTTTGCTTTCCAGAAGTTGAAGGAGGCTTTGCTTGGTAATCGATGCGTTGTTCATTTTGATCCAGCCAAACCTGTGGTCTAGGCTGTGCGTGCTTCCTCTTATGAATTTGTCTTTGCTTCGAAGCTATTGAAAGAAGCTCAACATAATTATTTGCAATCTGAAAAGGAGGCTCTTGCCATTGTCTATGGTGTCACCAAGTTTCACCAGTATCTTATTGGCAGAAAATTTTACCTGGTGTCTGACCATAAACCCCTATAATCTTTGTTTAGCCTTTCTCAGTCAGTTGCAACTCGCTCAGCACAGAAGCTACAACAGTGGGCTCTTCTTGTGTGAAATTACCAATATGAGATTGTGCATCAGCCCACTTCTAAGCATGTCAACACAGATGGCCTTTCTCGCCTCCCTGTTGTCCCACATTCAACTTCTGATGAGTGCTCTGCTTCTTGTTGCTACATTCATGTACAAGACACAGACGCCTTTCACAGTTTTCCACTTAATCACTGGAAAATTGCCCAGGCCATAGCAGTCCATAGCAGTGGATCCTGATTTACAAGATTCTGTTGCACTACATTTGAAATATTTGGCTGCATTAGCCAGACAGATCCATAGCTCTGTGGTTTGCTGATATTTTGCCTGTTGGCACGCTCTTGAGTGCAACAAGATGTCATTTTGCTTTACACCAATAGTGACCAGTCTCATTTTGTGGTTCCCCACAGCCTAGCCTGACACGCTTTATTTGCAACTCCAAGGTCACTGGGATGTTGTTCGCCCCAAGCAGTTGGCACAATGTCATTGCACCTGGCATGGTCTGGATGAGCAAATTGAACAGTTGACTTCTCAGTGCCAAGCCTGTACTGAACATCAGTCAGCATCACCTGAGCAGTTCTTTGAATGGCCCAAACCACAAGCACCTTGACAATGCTTGCACTTGGATTTCAGAGACCCTTACTGATATACATGTTGGCTCTTTGTCATTGACACTTTCATCATGACGCCTATGCAATCTGCTATGATTCAGTCCTTGATCCAGGCCTTATCACAGATATTTTGCCTCAAGAGATTGCCTTAAGCAATTGTGACTAACAAAGGATTTCAATTTGTTTCCACCAAGTTTGAACAGTTTTTCACTGCCTATGGCATCAACCATATCACGAGTGCACTGACTGTCCGCCCCCCCCCCCCCCCCCCCCCCGCCCCGCCTCCAATCCACTGCCAAAACTGAATGCTATGTACAAACACTTAAAGCAACACATGGACAAACTTCATGCCTCCCACACATGGGATCAAGCTCTGTCGCTCTTCTTGGCTTCCTACTGCTCCCACACATGCGACGGGCCATCACCGGTGGAGTTGTTACACTGACGACGATGCCGCCGCACCTCGCTTCAGCCGCTGCACCACAATGTGCGGCACCCACTCTTTCCAGACAGGTGAAGTATCACACTAACAATTCAGTCTTTTACAGATTGTATGGCAGGCAGAGGTTCTGGAAGCGAGGCACCACTGTAAATTTTCTTGGATGTTCTATGTTTCTCCTGCAGGGACTGAGAGTCCTGTTGAGGTAACACCAGAATCAAATTTGTTTATGTGAATTGCATGATCCTGCCACAGGGGTTGTGCTTTCATATTCCATGACCACCTGGAAGTAGCAGTCCTCACTTCACCACGTACAAAATAACAGGTATGGAATGCAATGCTTACTTTTTGTCCACCATTGGCCCTGACAAGTATAGCCTCTATGTCAAATTATGTGCTGCAACTGTTCTTGACAAAATCATGTTTGAGAACCTTGTGAAATTGTTAGAAGACTATTTTGACTGTCAAGTCTATGTAACAGCTGGATTGTTTAAATTTTTTCATCTGAAGCAGCAGCCTGCTCAGACAGTTAAACAGTGGATACCAGAACTTATAGGTCAAACTGAGCATTACGAGTTTAAATGTTTGTGTGGAATTAACAATAGTGCAATAACGTTATGTGAGGCTTTTATACATAATGTATCTGATGCATGCATCGATGCTGCAATTCTATAACTGCCAGACCCTGATTTAAAAACAGTGTCTATAGTGGAATCACAAACAATTGTGAACTCAGCAGAGGTTGATTTTCAGGCTCCATGTATTTCTGTTGTTCATAGTGCACCAGACACTCAGTCTCATGTATAACATAGTGTTCAAGTAATTAAGAATAGTGCTCAGACAAACAGCAAGAACAATAGAAGTAAACATTTTGTCTTGTAGGGAACACAGTATGTGTTTTTCTAGACATGAACGGAAAAATTGTCCATGTCATAATGCTCAAACTACATTGCACTTGGCTGCAATTATTGACATGTCAGCACCTCGTAACATTAAGGACCTCCAGTCAGTCATGGGAATGCTCATGCCAGAACACACTTCAGCAATTGAAAGAGGCATTGTTAATTTGTAGATGTTTGATTCACTTTCATGCAGCTATGTTGTGTTAGCTGTGGATGCATCTTCTTATGGGATTGGAGTTGTGTTCTCCCATCAAATTGGTTATTCTGACAGGCCTATTGCTTTTGTTTCAAGAGCTCTTCACAAAGTACAGTGTAACTAGAGTCAGCTTGAAAAAGAGGTGCTTACAAATTTTTACCAGTATTTGTATGGTCAGAAATTCTGTTTGTTGATAGCTCATCAGCCTTCAACAGCCTAGTTTGATCTTTTCAAGCCTGTATGACCTCGAATTGTGCAAATATTACAATGTTGGGCTCTGACATTGTCTAATTATCAGTATGAGATGTCATACAGGCACAGTGCCCAACATTTGAACACTGACATGTTGTCTTGCTTATTGGCCAGTAATGACATGGCATTTGATTTGTCTGAGGTACCATGTATTCAGATCAATTCTCAGGATATTGATTGTCTTCACAATTTTCCTCTCGACTTTTGGCATGTTGCCACAGCAACTCGTGATGAAGCAAGCTGGGATCTCCTTACTTCCTCTCTTGTTTTGCCATCTGCCTCCCTGGTTTCATTTTATTTCCATTTTTGCCTAATTACCATTAACATACATGAGTATTATCTGCATTTCTGCAAAAGAGAAAGGTTGACCCTCAGTCTTAAGAAGTATAGCACCAGATCTAACTTTGTGCATAGTTTTGTATATATAATCAATTTCCTAATTTATTTTGACCATTCCTAGTTAATATATTTTGTTATAGGATGATATCAGTAACTGTTTTGTGGCTTAGATTCTGTTGTTGACTTATAAACAGATATAAATTCTGTACTAATTATAAACATTTGGAAGAACTACTAGGATTCTTTTAGTATTTTTTGACTCTTTTCGAAAACATGTTAGCAAAGCTAGCCCTTATTTAATTCCAAAATAAATACCAGATTTGTCAAAAGCATTGTTTGCATAACTATATCTGTTAATTTCATTATTTAAACAAATAATTTGGCCTAACCTTGGTGGTAGAAGAAACTGTTAAAAAGGAAGAATTTTTCTGATGTATTCAGTTATTTGAATAAGTTATGTTTTAATTGTAATTTCTGCAAATAAAATCAAACAATGTATAGTTTCAGTGCCCATTATTGTAAGGATATATAAAGGATGGATTTTTGGTCTCGAAATAGTCAGTCCTTGCTGATTTTCAGATGGGAAGTCTGTATCAGTTAGAGGAACAATAATGCATTAACTTAACAGTGGAATTAGTGTAACACAAATAGGCCACGTGTTAAAACAATGACAGTTCTGTTCAATTTATTTGAAATATGGTGTCACATGTACCTTATTATTCTGCAAGAACTGTGAACTGTGTGGTTAGGTATTTACTGCTCACAGATGTTCAACAGCAAACTATTGTGGCAGTATGCTCATGTTTGTCTGTAAACTATTAATGAACCTTATCAGAAGTTACCAATAGTGAACTGGCCATATAACTGTTATCATATTAGTGGGTTGTAAACAGTGAAAGTAAAGAACTGTGAAACACAATTGTTGGCTACATCATTTACAGTAGTCAGTGTTGAACTTCCATCTCCTGTTTTTCAGCCAGTATAACAATGCAGTACATTGACAATGAGGACTATCAACGAAGAAATAAAGCAGGTGAACGTCACAAACTGCTTCTGATGCAGCTTTGTAGGTTGTTTTGCCATATGTGCATGTTGGATGGCCACACAGTTTTCATGTCAGCACGCACTTTCTGTGCAATTAGGCATTCTGCTTCTATGCACACAGAACAATGATGTGCATGTTGTGATTCCTCAATTCACACAGCGGAAATTCTTGTTTTTATTGCACCAAGGCCACTAGAGCATAGTTCACATGAAGCAACTTGCCTGCTGTCATTATACTTGGCAGGGCATGGACAATCAAACTGAGCAACTGACTGCCCATTGCAAAGTTTGTGTGGAAAATCAGTCAGCTCTGCTACAACATTTGTTTGAGTGGCCATGTCCATCAGAATCATGGCAGCACATTCATATTGATTTCACAGGTCCGTTTTGGAACACTTACTTCCAGTAAGTTTCCTTTTGTTATCCCCACAACATTCACCACTACTGCAAGTGTGGTATCAGCTTCACTTCGCAGGTCTCCCAAGGTCATTGTCTCAGGCAATGGTCCACAATTCGTATCAGCTGATTTCCAACAGTTTTGTGCCACCAATGGCATTCACCACGTGACCACTGCACCTTTTCACCAACAGTCTAATAGTGAAGGTGAACGGTTTGTTTATAACATTCGAACATCACTTATAAAAAACCATGTTCCTCCTACATGTGGGACCAGGTTGGTTCAAATGGCTCTGAGCACTATGCGACTTAACTTCTGGGGTCATCAGTCGCCTAGAACTTAGAACTAATTAAACCTAACTAACCTAAGGACATCACACACATCAATGCCTGAGGCAGGATTCGAACCTGCGACCGTAGCGGTCGCTCGGTTCCAGACTGTAGCGCCTAGAACCGCACGGCCACTCCAGCTGGCGGTGGGACCAGGCATCATAAATTTTTCTGTCTTCACACTGCTCCTTGCCACATGATAGGAAGCTGCTGGCAAAATTGTTACATGGTCAAAGCCACCATACTCTGTTCCATGTTCTGTGGCTGCCATGGAAACCATTCATTCCACCAGGATGGACAAGTTTCAGCCCCAGGATGAAGTCTTTTAGAAAGTCTTTGGCAAGAAACAGCATTGGGGCAATTGAGTCATTATTATCAAAGCAATCACAAGCTCATCTTATATCATCCACTGTTTTGCTGGGCTACTGCAGTGCCACCACAAACAACTGCACCCCACACATACGAGCACGTTACTGATTCCACTACCGAATGTATGTCCACAGGCTTGGTGCATTGCTAGGGTCACCATATGCAGTCACAGTAATCTCTTGGCCAGTCATGGCGGGCACCTTCCCCAGTGGTGCCTGTGGAGATCGACACCTCACCATTGCTGCTGACATAACCGGCATTCCAGCCACCCAAAACAATGTCCATGGATCAGTTGCCACTGGAAGGTCATCACATTGCTCCAGAAGATCACTTGCTGGATGCGGCATGCACCCTGTGTCTGTTTTTCGGTTGGTGTTCCTAGATACCCTTCTGGTGGATACTGGAGTGTGAGCAGGGAGGTGCCAACAGGCACAGTTCCCCTCCATTACCTCCTCATCGGCATCTGGATCTGGAAGAGGAATGTTGTATTGCACAGAGATTACGTTGCCACACCAAAGTTGGTAACATGGATCGATATCACAGACATAAGTGGGGGCTTGCTACAATCCACAACAACAAATAGGAGGTTTTCCTGAAGACCATGCCCCCACTCTCGGCTCAGCAGCACCCTCACACTGAAGTCGGTATAGTGTCAAACTAGCAAGAGCTCTACCACAATTTGAGACCTCAGCTACAGCAGTTACCATCATCGTGTAGGACCAATGAGTAATTAAAGTTTCAGATGAACTTTAGTGTTGTTAATGTCCTACATTGTACCTCAAGAGAACAGTTTGTTAATTAGTGCTCCAAGTGATGCTTTGCTAGCCAACGAAAGTTTTGAATTATGCAGTACTCCTGTGGCACAGAAGTGGGTCAAAGTTCAGTAAATCTTTTACTCATTTGCATAATAAAGTTAACAAATATATCACATGTTATAGTTTGATGAGCCTCCTCCCAGATCAATCAAAGAACTCACAGTTATGGACGGATGAAAGCAGTTTCATCAGGACACAAGACAAATAGCACAGAAGAAAGTAGTTGTCTCACATAAGGATAGTTAGAGAAGAAGAAGAATGAGATGCCAAGGTTGAAGAAATTAGTGCAGAAGAAAAGACAAAGATTATGAAGGAGATGCATGACAATCTATTAGGCAGACACCAAGGGATCTACAGAATGTTGGACTGCATAAAGAAGTATAAAACATAGAAAGGCATGAAATAAGACATGGAAGAATATATCAGGAGAAGTGACAAGTGTCATTAGAAGAAATTTACAAAGTGAATATGCTGTTAGTGATTACAGACATGGTATATACAGTATTTGAGAAATGTAATATATACGTAGCTGGTCCACTAGTTGTCACATGGCAGGAAACAGATATATCATGACATGCCAAGATGAATTAGGCAAGTTTATGGTAGCAGTAGCGATCAAATGTCAAGATGCTGAGACAGAGGTGCAAAAATGTGTGGAAGAAATTGTACTGAGATATGGGATTCTGTCAAAATTACTAACTGACCAAGGGCTGAATTTTTTGAGCGATGTATTTAAGCAAGTATGCAAGCTACTACATGTAAAAAAGATACAAATGAGAGCTTTTCATCCACAGATGAACAGAACACTAGAAAGGAGTTTCAGAACATTGGTAGAATATCTGAGGCATTTTATAGGTGATGACCACAGTAATAGTAATTGTTAAAGGGGCAATTGAATCAACTGAGATTTATAGGACAGAGAGACCAAACACATTTGAAACAGGAGACAAGGACCATTAGAAGAGGTAGATCAGAGAAACAAGTCACACTTCAGAGGAAAGTGTTAAGTGGCAGCAGTGAATCTGGCAGACTTAATGATCAAAGTACACAGAAATAAGAGAATGAAAGTACACGATAACTGACTGAAGTCCTGTTATTAAAATGATATATACAGGAATGCTGAAGAGGAATAGTCGATATTCAGGCATATGACATGAATGATTGTTTTAAGCAAAATATTTGTATGGAGATAGGGCATATTCCAAATGGTTTCTGAGATAGAACACATTTAATGAACAATTGTTATTTATTTTCTGTATTATTAAATACACTGTCAGATTTAAACATGTACAACAGTTAGTAAACATTACATGTGTTTTACAAAGTGTCAGTTCAAAAAATATGTATTTTTAACATGTTCACCTCTAAGCATTCATACACATCTCCTTTACTCCTGTTGCACAGTGCACAATAAATGTTTGAATATCCTGTCATCAGCTTCAGTGAATTTGTGCATTCTTTGGAGAACATATTGAGTTGCTTGTCTGAATGCATCTGTGCATTCCCTAATGAGGGTGGCAGTGTCCATGATGCGAGCAAGTGGTTCATCTCACATATTCACCTGTCATTTGTACACCTCAGACTTCATCCTAACCTGTAAAAAAAAATCTAGTGGCACAAGGTCTTGGTGGCAAGTTAATCGTATTAACACGTCCAATCCAGTGACTAGGGTAAGTGCAGTCGAGATGTTCCTTCACACATCTGGTAAATTATCGAGGGACTCCATCATGCTGGAACCACATTTCAGTCTGTGTAGCCAGTGGAACATCCTCAAGGTGTTCAACGAAAGAATTTTCCAAAAAATGCAAGTTGTTCTTCCTGTCATGTACTCTTCTAAAATGACTGGACCTATCAGCACATTACTGATCATGCCACATCAAACAGTGATTAAAAAGTGAACTTGGAATTTGGTTTCCACTATAGTATGTGGATTTTTGCTGTGAACATTGATGGTTATTATGTGTGGTGTTGACTCCATTCCATTTAAAAACTGCTTCATCGGTGAACAGTATTAATGGAAGCAGTTGACAATTTTCATTTAACCAGTGGCAAAATTCAAGTTGTGTGGTACTGTCACCAATGTAAAGATAATAGATGCACTGTGTGTGATATGGGAACAAGTTTTCTGCATGTAATGTTCACCACACACGTTTGTGGGACAGCGATACATGCAGAAAGTCCCCATGTGCTGGTAGCAGGACTATACTGCACCATTTCAACAACATGTTGCTGTTCCTGCACAGGTTGTTGAACTACAGATTCAGAAGCAAAATGGTAACTTGAAAGGATACCTGTTTCTCATAGTGTGCTGAAAACTCAGATAAGCACTCTGTGATCAGGAAATGGACTAGTTGGGAAGTGCCAATGATATTCTCCTACAGCAGAAGAAGCACTACCGTTGCAGAAGCCATAAGAATATACCAACCTGCATATTCTTATTAGTGTAACGTGTGGTATTTTAGCCAGTATGTGTACAAACACAGTTAACTGATTGTCCTCTCTGATAAAGTCTCAGCCCCTTGCACTACTTCACTCAAAACACACCATGGACAAAATTAAACTAAATTAAATTTCCTACTAAAAAGGTTCTATTCATTTTTTATGTAGGACTAACAGTTTCCATGCTGCAGGGGATAGAAAAATCACAAATCATTAAATATATTGTTCAAAGGGTAAAAAATTAATGTTTATCTTTAAATGAACTAGGTTAAAAACAAATATTAAATATGTGTACAACATCTAAGTACAGCAGAGCCATATTAGGGGATAAATTGTATTATAGAAGTGTAACGGGGGGAGGGAAGAAGTGCGAGGGAAAGTAGGTCACAGGATTGTGTTCATGCCTTCCCTCCTTCACATGTCTGCAAACTGAAGGTTATTCCCTGCTCTATCCACCCGACTTTATTTCACAAAGCACCTTATGAATCACCTTTGATGTAGCGCCCAGACATGTCTGGGGAATGTTTATTTTGCACAAAATGCATTAATACTACATGGAATGCAGATATGAGTTACTACTAATATCGATGCATGTAATGCAGATTGACAGAATCTACGTCAATCTCTGCACGCTGGTGTGTACTGTTAGAGGAGAAATTGATTCTTAGTTATCCTATATAGCAGCTGTAACATTCCTCCAGGAAGGCAACTACGCACACCATGAGTGCTGCTCACTTTTCAGTTTACAAGCAGACTATACCTCCCCTGCATTCTTGTTCAGTTCTCTTATGTGGGTAGACAAAATAACTTCACTGTGCTCATGTTGATATAGTGAAGTTATTTTCAGTTTATTAAGTGGGTACTTAATTGCAGTTGTTAAGTGAACTATTATTTAAAGAGCTCAATAACTGGAGCAGTTAACTGTCTACCACACTGAAGAGCCTTTTCCAAGTGCAACATGCTGTCAATATGCATTCAACAATGTCAATTGTATTGTCTTCACAATCACTGTTTAGAATGTTTTTCACAGCATGATGGATATAAAACACATCATTCTAACCTCAGCTCTCCCAAATTCTGAAGAGGCCCACAGGCTTAAACTGTCTCCCTTTCCAACAGAAGTAGGTCACCAAGATGTTATAGAACTTCAGATGTTTCAACATAAGTCAAGCAATAAGACGATGGGAAAGAGTTATACACTCCACCATAAACGCAATTTATGGTGAGAGAAGTGGAGTAACTCTTTGGTCAATCACTAATTCACCACCAAGCATATTTACAATATGCTCGAAAAAATCAATCTCTTGTCTTTAAACCAAACTGGTTTTTGCAAAGGCATGAGTACAGAAACAGCAATCACCCAATTCATCGAAAACATTGTAATAGTACTTGACAGAAATAACAGTACAATAGGAATAAACTTGGACTTAACGAAGGCATTCAGTACTGTTGATCACGATATCTTGCTGGACAAACTAGAAGCTATAGGTATACGAGGAGTTGCATTAAAATGGTTTCAGTCATATCTCCACAATAGAAAACAGGTAGTAGAAATTACCTCAGCAAACAATAAAAACCAAAGCATTATGTACAGATTGGACATGCAGACAGTACCAATCGGAGTACCTCAGGGCAGCGTTTTAGGACCTTTCTTGATATCAAGATCCCAATCAGTGGTACCCACATAACTTTATTTGCTGATGACACAAATATTGTTGTAACAGACATAAGTAGGGTATTGCCAACATCTGCAACCAGGGTTTTGGAATACATACAAAACTGGTTTGAACAGAACAGGCTAACCTTAAATATTTCAAAAACTAATTTTATACATTACAGGAAAACTAAGTCTCTTCATGATGTGAACATCAAAATTCAAAATAAACACACTGAAAGGGAAGCTGCCACATAATTCTTAGGTGTGCAAATTGATGAAAATTTAGACTGGAAAGCCCACATTCTCTACCTCACTAACAAGTTAAGCTCTGCTTGTTTGCATTACGCATAATTAGTACTGTGTGTAGTAGAGAGTGTAGCAGAACTGTCTACTTTGCTTACATACATTCTGCCATCACCTATGGCCTAACCCGCTGGGGTCATAATAAGGCAAACATGAAAACTGTCTTCACCTTACAAAAACGAGCTGTTAGAATAATTACAAACAGTAAAAGGCTAACGCCTTCCAAACAGTTATTTCAACATCTAAATATTCTACCCTTACCATGCCTCTGTATAAAAAAAAATGCACATTGATAAATACAAAACAACTCAGATCTTCACTCGTACAATACAAGAATGTGCAATGACATCCACATAAAAAGAGTAAACAAGGCTTTAACACAAAAACAAACCAACATTCAGGGTACTATTTTGTACAACAAACTTCCAACTCAGCTAAAAGAAATATAAACATTATCTACATTCAAGAAGCAATATTTAAATTCTTAATGACCAACTGCTATTATAGTGTAAATGAGTATCTGCAGTAACCTTGTAGCAAGTAACTACATTCATTTACTACATGTTAATAGTACCATAAATCAAATGCTTGCCACAGCCTCAATGTAATTTTTCTGAACAAAAGTGTTAAATCAATTATTTACTTGTAATGTATTTCATGTGGAAGATCCTTCTCATACTTTTATATTATTACAGTAATCAAAGTTGTACTGCCCAAAAATATTGTGATGGGTACAATGAACCATTGTATTATGTAGGAAACTGTACAGTCCTATCTTATTTTTGTTATACTATGTTCTTTGACGAAATCCATACAATCTACACTGTTGTTGGATAATAAACTATTATTACTATTACTACTACTACTACTACTACTACTACTACTACTACTACTACTACTACTATAGACAGCAGCAAGGTGTATACCAATACAGTACCTTTCCCACCAACACTATATAGGCTACTAACATCATCACACTTACATATTAAATACATGTGTTTTACATAAAAGTTCACTTAACAACTGCAAATAAGTAGCCATTCAATTAACTCAATGTAACTCCACTATGTAAGAATGTGCTCAGTGAAGTTATTTTGTGTATTCGCATAAGAGAACGGAACAGGAAATGTTGGGAATGTATACAGTCTCTAAGTAAACTGAAACCCGAGTAGTACTTGTGAATGAAGTCACCTCTCCCAGAAAAGCTGCCATACATAATGACTAAGAATGAATTTCCCCTCTAGCAGTGTAGAACAGTGTGCAGAAATTTACACAGATTTTGTTCATACATTTGTGTTGGTACTATTAGAAACTCATATCTGCTTTCCTAGTATCATTAATGCACTTTTCAGAAAATAAACACGTCCTCAGGCACATCACCAGTAGTTCATAAGACACACTGGGCTGTCCATACGTCTTGCTAAAAATCTTATAGTCACTTCTTGTGATGTAGTGGGAATCACCTGCTCGACCGACAGCTTGTAGATTTATGAAGGAGGGAAGAGCATGAACACAATCTGGTGACCTACATTCCCTCCCAGTTCTACATGACACATCTCTCCCTATCCCCTCTTAACACAATTTACTCTTAATACAGCCCTACTGAATTCAGATGTGGTAGACACATTTAATATTTGTTTTTAACCCAGAACATTTAAAGATAAACATTAATTTGGTACAATTAGAACAATATTTTTAACAATTTGTGATTTTTCCACCCCTTGCAATGCGGAAACTATTAGCCCTACAGAAAAAATGAATAGGACAATCTCTGTAGGAAATTTAATATAGTTCACTTTTGTATGGGGAAAAATTTTGCGAGAGGCCATGGTTTTTGAGTTATTCGAGTGAAACATAAAGAAGTGACCTTTAAATGCCCCCCACATCCCCACTCCAATGCTCACACCCTAACAGTCAGGTTTGTGACACTCCCCCCTAACACTGCAAAATTTGCGGTGACTACATGATTTCTTTCCCAGGTCAATTTCCTAAAAAGGGAATATTAGTATTAATGGCACTCTGTTTACTGCTCATTAAGTATTCTGGGGAGGAGCTATCATGGCAATCCAATTTGACTAAATTATTAAATGTCATTGTCATGAGTGTGCAACTCCATTTGTATAAATGAACGCTTGAGCCAGTGCAGAACCAGAGGACATGAAATCAGATGTGACAGGGTAAGAACTACAAGGAGAAAATAAGTCATCACTTGTTGATACAGGTATGGAAAGAAGACAGTATGTATGTCACATTAGCATAGCTGGGAGCTGAAACACATAAGAGATAATAAGCCATTCAGATTGATCATCTCTGTAACGATAAGTGAAAGGTTTTTGGAACTTGGGAAAAAGTCAGAGATAGTGACAAATAAGTGACAAGAAACACAGGTGCAGAATTTTGGGAAAAAGTCAGAGACAGTAACGAATAAGTGACAAGATGCAGAATTATTAGAGAATACTGTACTATAAGTAATTCATAATATGTAGCTGACAAGGGAGTTCACAATTAGTCAGGCACAAGGAGCCATCACATCACAGTGGAAGATGGGGAGTTACTGAGGTGCCATTTTGGGGAGCAAATGACTTAGGTAATAGAGTCCAGAAATATTGAGTGTCTCTGTGTGTCAGATAATGGTTAGAAGAACAAGGGTAGTCAGCACTTGTTTCTTTAAGTTTCTGTACATATGAGGGTAGACTGTAAAGTTTATGACCTCACAAAGAAATACATTTTTTCATCAAATTTATTTTTATTTTTCAACATTATCTCCTTGTAAGTCTATACACTTCTCCCAGTAATGCTCCCATCTCTTTAACCTGTCCAAATAATAGTGTGTTTCTCTATAGTTGTTTACGAAGGTGATAGCCTCTTCATTTGACAAAAATTTCTATGCTCAGAGCTCAACTTTTAGCTGAGGTAATAAAAAAAAGTTGCTTGGGATTAGATCCGGTGAGCAGCTGAAACTGTAATTTGTGGATTTTCACTACAGAAATCACTTAGGTTTGAGGCAGCGCATTGTCTTGGTGAAACGATTTTTTTTCTTTTGCTACTGTGGTCATTTTTCCTCAATCTCTGCTTTTAGTTTGTCAAGTAATGTCACACAGTATGAGCCTATAATAGTTTTCCCTTTTTCTCTAGCACCATTTGGTGAACTTGAGCAATGTTATCATCAGTGGTTGCTGTTTTTGGCCGTCCCAAATGTTTACCATCATCCGAACTGGTATAGCCACTTTTAAATTCAGCTGCCCAAAATTTCATGGTGGAAAATAATGGTGCAGAGTCCCTATACACAGCATCCAACTCGTGTTTAATCCATGTAGGCTTATTGCCTTTCAAAGATAAAAATATGATGATAGCTCAATAATCAGTTTGTCCATTTTCACAAAAAACACTCACTTTGGCTCACTAAAATGACTGTCAAACAATAACTGTGCATCCAAAATGGCTGTAATTTTGGTGTATGCCTTAATATGCATGCGTAAACAAATTATCCAACTTGACAAGTGCTGCTTCCTTATGATGAGGTTGGAAACAACTCAAACCACCTTTGTAAATAAGAATGCATCATAACACAACACTCTTCTCTAGTGGCAGTTAGAAGCCAAGACTGCCAAAGTAACTGAAACTGTTTGTGGGAACATTAATCAAGCCAGTGGGCCACAAGAGAGAAGCCACAGTAGACACCTCTCATGGTAGTGGGAATATCTGTTAAATAAATGATTCAAGTGTAACTTGTTGAAATACTTAGTATTCTGATAAATTAGCCCTCTCCACTCTCATCTCCTTTCCTAAGTAACAGAGGAAGGCTTTTACTCCCTCAAACTTCCTGCAACTTTATGTAGCCAATTCTAGAGCTATTCTTGCTCAAGGCCTGTCAGCAACTAATGGGGACGAGACACCTCTGTACTCCCTCAATCTTGAGGAATATTGCAGGATGGATGCATAAGAATTTTGAAAGCAATCTTCTTTGTAGACAGACTGTATTTTCCCAGTACCAATGAGCCAACTCTACAATCTGCTTTACCTACAATTGATACTATGTGATAATTCCACTTCATTTCTGCACAAATTGTTACTTTGATGTTTGTATGAGTTGACTGATTCCAGTTGTGACTTTGTGATGCTGTAATTTTAAGACACCAAGTTTTTGCATTTTGTGAAGAGCACAGTTTTGTGTTTGTGAACATGTAAAGCAAGGGCCCAATGTTTGCACAACTTTGAAAACCTGTCAAGTTGTTAGCAACAATACAAGTAAAATGATCGATTGCTACTCAAAGTAAATATAACACAATGAGTTGCAGACAGCCACGAAGAAAGACTGCCATCTTTGTGATGAGTAGCAATCTATGTTTTTCCTTATATTGTTGACATTCCAGCCTGGAGTTTCCAAGTTGTTAGTTACTTTCAGGTTCCATGTATCATTTGCACAATAAATCATAACGATGTTGAAGGAGTCATTTTACATTTGCATCACAAATTAATTTGTAAATGTGGCTACATGCTAATCACTTATAAGTATTTTATAATAATAATAATTATTATTATTTGTTATTATTATTTAATATAAAGATCTGAGCTAGTAATTCCTATCCACCACCTTTTACACATCACAATGATAGAAATTCTTCTATGGATTAGGATGGATTGTTAAGGAGAAACATTTTCAGTTTGTTTTCAAATTTTCATATGCTGTCTGTCAGAGACTTTATATCACCGGGTAAGTCATCAAAAATTTTAGTTACTGTGCAATAATGAATGTCTTTTTTTTGGTATTGTAATTATGTAGTACATCATTGTTTCTTTTGAACTGCAGTGGATTATTTACAACAAACTTCAAGGGGGAGTAAAATATACTGTGCACCTGTAGTCAGAATGCCCGACAGCTGTGTACAAGATGATCATGGATGAGCACCACATATTATTCTTGCAGCACATTTTCAGGCAATGAAGACTTCCTTTCTTAGAGATAAGTCACCCCAGAATATTATACCATATGACATAACTGAATGAAAATAAGAAAAATATGTCAACCTACTGATTTCTCTCCACAAGATTTGCAATTTTTCTAAGTGCAACTGTGGCTGAACTAAATTGATTTAGGAGTTCCAAAATGTGCTTTTTCTGGTTTACATTCTCACCAGTATGAACACCCAAAAATTTCGAAATTTCCACCCTATTTATTATTTCCTCACCATGTGTTACACTTATCATTTGTATAGTATCTCTAAATGTACAGAACACAAGAACTGCCATAGTCAGACACAAGACCAGTTGAGAAAAATTTGGGGGGCGGAGTAACACCTTGGTTCACCAGGCCCAGGTGATACTACCTAATGAGGGTAGTATGGTGAAGACTTCAACAACAGCGAAGATGGAAATGGAGACCATCAGAATGGTGGAGCTAGTGGATGAAGCAGTCCTGTGTTTCTGAGCCAACACCAAAATGGATAGAGGAGGAACCTCCTTTTTGTGGTTCTCAGTGGTTGTCGAGGTGGATGATATCATGCCAGATGGACCAGCTGTGAGAGCGCAACTCAGTGGCATTTTGAGTCAGTGACACTCTGTTGCAGTTGCAGTACTAGAACCTGCATGTCACATTTAATCTGAACTGTAGAGTCTAGACCAAAGATCCTAGTGTGTGGGTCACTTCCTTGCAAGCTGTGATCCACCTTAACCAAAATCCTGCTTGTGGGACTTTTTCCTGCTGTCACACCTTCAACTCAAGTCCAACAGTGATGGGTAAGGATAGTGGAGGGAGATTTTCAGATGAAACTGGAAGCCTCCAGTTTAGATCTGCATGTTGGCAGCAGATGTGTGATGATCGTCTTTCTGAGTTCCCATGACTACTCAGGAATTTGGTCCTGCATCTGTGTTTGGGCAGGCCTGTTTAGGATTACTGCTGCCCACTCTGAATGGGGAAGGCCCTAGAAAATGTGATGAGAAGGATGTCCTTGTCACCAGGACTGCAAGATGCATTGATGACTGCTGGGCAGATCATAAGCTTCTTTACTGCTGGTGGAGGATTTAGTCTGTCGCAAACCAAAAGAATCCATCCACAATCTGCCCAGGCTGAAATTCGATACGTCTAAACTTCAAATTAAATCCACAGGTACAGATTACAAAACACAATCTCAAATAACCTGGCTAGTCATCCAGTCAGCACTAATAGTGCTAATCAGGAATAGGCCACACTTCAGGAGGTCATTACCGAATCAGCTAAAGAAACAACTGGTTTTGTGAAGAAAAAAGACAAGACTGGTTTGATGAAAATAATGGAGAAAATATGCATTTGATTGATCAGTGCTAAACAGGAAGGCTATCTATCCTTACTTCATGATCCATCTTCCAGTGCGAATAAATCACATATCATGGAACTTAAGGGGAAATGCCAGGCACAAATCACGAAAATAAAGAATAACTGGTGGCAACAAAAAGCTGGAGAACCACAAAGATTATCTGACCTGCAAAGCTTCTATGCAGCCATAAAGGAGATATATGGCTCACTCCGATCCTCTTCAGTAACACTGAAGACTGCTGACAATTTCATCACTTTAACTAAGAATGCGAAAATCTTAGAGCATTGGAAGGAACATTTCTCTGGGCTTCTAAATCATGGCTCCAGTGTTGCTGAGGACTTTCTTCAGATTATCGGTCAGCAAACCCAACAACCATGGATGTCACATCCATTCACATCCAGAGGCTTTATCAAAGTACTCAATCAACTAAGACCAAGAAAGACTCATGGTCCTGATAACATTCCTCTGGAACTGATACATAATGAAGGTAAACCCCTGAAGAATAGACTTTTTACACTGATCCTCTTAATTTAGGAAATTTGAGAAGCACCTGATGACTTGAAGAATGCTACCATCATCACTACTTCAACAAGGGCAACAGTATTGTAAGTGGGAACTACCGTGGTATATCGCTATTGTCAGTTGTAAGTAAAATTCTTGCAAGGATTCTATTAAATCAGCTCCTAATTATTTCAGAGAGGATTTTGCCCAAATCTCAATGTTGTTTCCAGATCTCCAGAGGCACAACAGATATGACTTTTTGTGCAAGACAACTCCAGGAAAAATGTGGAGAGCAACGAAAGCCGCTATATTTAGTTTTCTATGGCTTGGAAAAAGCCTTTTATACTTTCCCCAGATTACATTGTTTTAATTACTAAGTATAGCTTTCTGCATTCTTTTGGTTAGGTGTCATTACCCATTGGTTGGCTATACCATTAATTCCATAGAATTTCAGTTTGTCCAGGAGCACATAGTGGTCAACATAGTCAAATGGCTTAGATAGATCACATGGCTGGATATTTGTGTGGTGTTTTCAGATAGTTCTTCATTATCAATAACTACATCATTTGCAAATAATCTGAGGTTACTATCAATAGTGTCTGTCAAGATATTAACATGAATGACAAGCAAGGGTCCCAAGACATTTCCCTGGGAAACACCTGAAATTACTTCTATGTAGCTGCTGACTTTCCATCCAAGATAAGATACTGCAATCCCCCAATGGAGAAATCCTCCAAATAGTTACAAATTTAATTGATACCCTATGTGACCATACTTTTATTAACAAGTACTGGTGTGGTACTGCATCAAAAGCTATCTGAATGCTTTTTGGAAGTAAAGAAATATGCCAAAATGTGTAAAAAGGTTTGAGCTGGATTTCACTTGACTGATGTTTTTGGAATCTGTGCTGAACAGCATGGTGGAGGTGAGTCCATATGAGATGCCTTATTACCAAAATATATGTGGTAATATTCTATGGTGCCTACTGAGCATAGTTTTTTGTCTGAAGGATGTATGGTGTATTATAGGTAACAAAGGTGCCAATCCTGCTACAAAATCTGTACTGAATCTGACAAGGATTCCAATGACACCTTATTTAATTTTTATAAAATCAGCAGTTTCTCAACACAACTGACTCTAATACGTACATGACTTATCTTTACAGTGGTGTGAGGATTAATTGTGGACCATTAATTGTGGAACTAATCCTGCTCCTTCTTTTGTAAAGGACTTTTTGAAAATGTTAAGCATTTATGGCTTTACATATGACCAGAATTTCATGAGGTTTTGGGAGAAGTCAGTCAATAAGAATCTTCTATGGTAGATATTTAAGGATTCACTCACTGCCCCTTTCACAACTAAACAGGATTCATTCAGCATCTCTTTTTTCTATTGCCCTGTGCTTTCTTGTTTCCTTAGAAGCTTTTTTTACATGAAATGTGTACCATGGAGGGTCCCTCCTGCCATGAGCTGTTTTGCTACATACTAGTTAACTATGTAACATGATTGCTAATTTTGTGAATTATTATGAGAAAAGCAGCTCCACTGCAGCAGTATGTGATTTCATAAACAAGCCTGTATACCTACCTCAAGGTAGCTAGGCTGAGCCATGCAATTTTGACGACTTCACAGAAAAACAGTGCTACTACCAATGGCCAGAGAGGAGTTTCCACATTCTTCGGCCATGAAAGTGATGATCTGTACACGCTCGGAAGCAAGGCATCTGCCCAACAAACATGCCATTAATCACTATAAATACCATTGAGTCTAGCACAGTATGCGCAGTCTGGCAGTACCGTCCATGACACCACAGCCAGACAAGTCTGGACCGTGTTATGGGCCAGTGAGCAGCCGATTTCGATCTGGGCAGCCATCTCCACCAGACTATCTCTTGGGGCTAAGTTTGCACCCATGGAATTGGAGCAGTATAACACATGAGTTGACTCCAGGTTCTACACCAGCAGTTGAACTTCTGCCTTGGAGAGCAGCAGTTCATAACCAGGGCAGTACCACTGCCATCCACTTGCAATGGGACAAGCTTCTCTTCCAGTAGGTGTAGACCTCTATGAGAATCAGGGCAGACGTTTGCATCACTGGCACTTCTTACTTACTGCCACACAGTGCTAACTGGAGCATGCACTGCTGAGTGAAGCAAGCAATGCCAGTAAAGTAGGACACTGATGTCAGACATCCAGCATACTGCCACAGCCTTCTGCACCCGATGGCAGCTGGCAGAACAAACGGCTGCAAGGAGGGTGTCTGTGGTATCAAAGAATTTCGAACATTGTAACAAAAGTCCCAATTAAGATGCTTTGCCTTGTAGCCAAGTTGCTATAGCCAGCAACATTGCCTCAACACTCAACATCCCACCACTCCACCACCTCTACACTGTATCAGCCCTGCTCTCCCCAGGTCGCTACAAATTGGTGTCAGAAGTATTTTGATATCAGTAGACCTCGACTGGCAGCTGGTGCTACACAGTCTACCTCCATGCAGCATGGCTTTGCAACCACAGCACACAGTTTTGTCACACAGTAGGGTGAGTGAGCAGAATGTTGGTTTTTGTGGTTGTTTTTCCTGTTTCTGGGTAGATGGCATGGAGTCTAAATGGGAGTTCCACAGAAATTTAAGGGCTACACTTGTATAGCCATTGGAACAGGCTGATATTTCTCACTTCCAAGGTAATACGAAGGAGCAATATTTACAGTTTGTGAGATGTGGTCAGAATAATTTTCTAGGGCATTTTTCACCACATGCAGAATCAGTACTGGTAATTTGTGTTAATTTTCATAGGAATGGCATATGGCTAGTCAGTGAACAGAGTCAAGATGATCAATGATAAGACATAAGATGTAAACGTTATATTGAGGTAAGCAACCTGTTATAAGTGTATTCTCTGTTATGTGGTGCATTTTGGAGATTCAGATTTCACAGTGACATAGTCTCAGATACAAGATGTCACTGATTGGGAGGCAGTTAAGGTGTTCATTAATTAGATAGTGCTACTGAGGGCATATAATACAAACTTGAGTAATGAGCTTTCAGCTAGAAATGAACAGTTAGAATTAGCCAAGCAACCTAGCACTTTACTAGATTTAGACATCATCAGTTTGATCATGTCTTTCCCTGGAAAGTTAACAGCCAATGTAATGTCCTTTTTTGATGACCTGCAGTTAATAGTGAGAATTGTCAAAGGATCAGTTACTACTGGTGATGAAGTTACAATTGGTAGGGAAACCTGAGATGCATGTCAGATGTACGGAGGACTAAATGGTGTGGAAACATTTGATAAATTGAAATAAGAGCTGCTACAAAAGTACAAGAAGCAAAAAAGTGCGAGATTTTTTTCACAAACAATTGAGTAGTCTGTCAAAGAAATACAATAAGTCACTTGAGAATTTTGCAGATAGGATACTTAAGGTGAATGTGCTAACAAATCAATTAGGGGAGTGTGATAAGACAAAAAAAGTCATACTTCAGGAAGTGAAACAGAAAACATTGGATGCATTTTAAAGGGTTTGCTGGTTGATATGTCAAGAACAGTGAAAAAGGATACCACAAAGGATTTATACTCTGCAGTCAGATTAGCCACAGAGTTTGATGAAACTGACAAAGCAACAGGAATGCAGGATAAGAGGGGAGTATTTTCTGTTAACATGAAGTGCTGCAGATCTGAGATGGCAAGATATGTGCAGAGGCAATGTCGCCAGTCGCATTGTGATAGATGTGGTGTGGCTGGACACCACCAATGCAATTGTAGGGATCGTAAGGGGCTTACTGGACACAGGAGTGCATGTGTTGGTAGTAAGTAGGGACCTCATGGGTCAGCGGTGTTTGAACCCCCCCAAACTATAATTTTCATGGTATTGGAGATAGCGATGTGGAGTCTTTGGGTCTAGAAATAGTAAATTTTCAGATTGGGTGCAGAAATTTAAGCAGTGTCTAGAAGTAATGCCCCAGTTAAGTGAAAGTTACTGAATGATCTTAGGGTTACATTTTCTGATAATCCAGCATACCAAAATCAACCTTAGGTGATGTATAGTTGAACTTAGAGGAATAATGTTTCAGCTAGGGGATGCTGTTGCCAGTGAAGTAATATTGCAAGGTGCATCAGTCTAAAGGGGAGAACTACTTGAATTGCAGTCAACAACATTAAGGATTAATTTGCATGTTATTGTGCCTCAAGACACAGGGAAGATGGTCTGGGTAAATGTGGAACCAGAACAGCCTATTAACGTATTGTGTTTGATAGGATCAACTGCAGAAAATGATGTATTAGATAAATAACACTGCTTTGTAAGGAGAAGTATTGTAAGCATACAGGAGAGGTTGGATGGGAAAGTAGTACCCACGATTTTGATAATTTTAGTGCTTACAGAGCAGAGCTGACCAAATGAATGCTGGTAGCTAATCTGAAAGTCCTGGATATGTTGACAGGGACTTAGTCAGAGTGCAACAGGGTAATACGCAAAAGTAGAGCACCTTAAGGGTACAAACAGACTGGATATGTAGATGTTATAATTTGAGTTTGAGATTTTTTTTTCCGAGGGCCTTTACCTTTGACACCTATAACACATCTTACCCCTACAGGAAATGAGTCACCAGGGCATCATACACCTTACTGCATACCTTAATATTTGCAACCAGTGTTGGAGAAATTGATTGATCAACTAGCCGGTAGAGTGATATAGTACAGAGTAATAGTCAAGGGAGCAGCTGTGAGGGTTGTGCCAAAGAAGTCACCAGATCAGCATAAGAGATATAGATTTTGTTGTGACTACAGACATCTTAACAGTAAAACTGTAACCAAACTGTATTGGATGCATGTCCAATACGGAACATCACTGTGACTACTGACAGCTTAGGGCAGTGCAAATACTTCTCTACCATGGATCTGAGGACAGGCTACCATCAGATAGAGGTATTTCCTGAGAACCACCGCAATACAGCACTATCAATCCCTGGGCCCACTACCAATATCGTAGAATGCCATTTGGTTCGAAGAATGCTTTGGCAATGCTTCTGCATTTGTTAGATGGAGTGCTGAAGGGACTGAGACCTCACCAGTGCATGGTATACCTAAATGTTATAATTGGTGTCATGAAGGATATGGCAGAATATACACATTTGTCAAAGGTTTATAGAAGGTTACAAGCTGAGCATGGAAAAATGTCACTTCACTTTAGAAGAAGTAGCACATTTAGGGCATGTGACTAGCAGTGAAGGAGTTCAGATGGATCAGAGGTTGGTACAGGCAGTATGGGAATTTCCAATTCCTAGTAGTACTAAGGATTTATGGCGTTCTTTGTGTTTAGCAAATTATTAAACAAAATTCATAAAAGTGTTTGCAGATGTGGTGGGACCACTGTTAAGAAAGGGGGCGAAGTTCAATGAATGAAGGAATGCTAAAACATGTTTGAGGAGTTAAAGAGAACATTAACAACAAGTCTAGCACTAATTTTTCTGAACTCTCTGAAAGAATTTGTCTTGTATTATGCTCCTAATCAAGTCGTAGGATGTGTTCTCAGTCAAATAGTAAATGGAGAGGAGCATCCAGTAGCATATGGCTCTAGGCATTTAAACAGAGTAGTATGATGTATGGAATCACATATTTCTGATGTTATTTGTATGGAAATAAGTTTCAAGTAGTAACTGACCATGCAACTCTTAGGTGGCTGCTGGTACTTAAAGGCTCTTCTAGTAGACTGATCAGATGGTCATTGAGACTGAGCGAGTTCACGTATGAAGTCTTATACAAACCTGGTAACAAGAACTACAGATGTGGATGGTTTAAAGCAAAAGGTGCTGGTTATAGAGTCACTGGGTCATCGCCTTGCATACTGACGAGCAGCACAATGCACTGCTGCAGAATGTAAACTATATGCATCACAGTTGCAATTCACTGTGTGTGATGAGTTGTTGTGTAAGACAATGAGCTTGGGACTGCTTTGAAATTGAAAGAAGTGCATGATCACATATTGTCAGGACATGAGGATTCTTGAACAGTGAATAGGAGAATAGTGGAATGCTACTGCAGGAAGTCAAGGAAAGAAAATGTGGATCTATATGTGAGATGATGTACACAATGTGCAGATATAAGTCATAAGTTAATACTTTTGCAAGGATTACCAGAAGTGACGGAAAATTTCCAAATGATTGGGTTATATATCCTTGGACCATTTAAGTGGACTCTAGCAGGGGTTGATTTGTGTTGACTACTATTGATAATTTTTCCCAATATGTAGAAAAGGTTGCAATCTCTAACCAAAAAGGTGCAATCATAGCACAAGAATTGGTCGACAGCTGGGTGCTCACATTTGGAGTGCCATAAATGATAATCATTGATCAATGGACAATGTTTACTCGGATTTGTTAAAGCAACTGTGTAATTTGTTAAAGGCTAGAAAGCTAAGTATTAGTCTCCTGCACCCACAGGCTAGTGCTAGGATAAAGAGGGTGCATTGCACTATTGGCAGGATGTTGAGTCACTATGGGAACTCATACCATAATGATGGGAGATGTGTCTATCATTTGTTGTGGCCTTGTGCAGTTCACAAACCTATTTTGGATCAGGGTTGCCACCTTATGAGTTAGTTTAAATGAGGTGCAAGCAGTAGCTGTTGGACTGGATAAGACCAAAGGTTGGCAAAGATGGGGAGTCTGTCAAGAATTTTGCTAAAGAATTAAGGACAATATGGAAGTATGCTCAGGTACCAAATGCCAGAGCTCTGGAATGTCAAGATCAGTTTGGAAATTATGTGGACAGATTACCACAGTATAAAGTTAGTCAGTGGATGGTGTTATCCCCAAGGAAAAGAATGAGAAGTTTTTACTTCTAGGTATCAAGGGCCATATCACATAATTGAAACAACATCACCAGTTAACATCAAACTCCAATTTCTGAATAGTAACATGGACGTTTATGTTGGCCACATAAAGCAGTTTCAAGGTGCTCCAGATGTGTTGAAGCAAATGTCGTCATTCGTCAAGGGTAAAATTACGTACAGAGAATAGGAAGAAGGGGAAGTGCAAAAACATTTTGCAAACTGCAGCAGAGATTCAGTTTGGATTAAGGCATTTAGGGGTTAATGTAAAGCATAAATGATTAATGTATCGAGTGGTTGTGAGATAGAGAGAATGAGTTGTGTCTCATGTTATACCTATAGTCACACTTCTGTGTTCATTTGTATGCATATTAGGTATTTTAGGGTTATATTTTCTCTTGTATATCTACATGATGACAGACCTTTCAAAGGGGGGAGGTGAGTGATGGGAATTCCTTGTTCCCAGGTTGCTGTGGGTTGATGTAGAGACGAGAGTAGTCCTTGTTTTGGTAGTGTACCACCTCCTTACCAGGCATGAAGTGGGTGCAAGTATGTGCTAGTCAAAAGCCATCATTGCGCACTGAACCTGACACTGAATACTTGGGCTGTGTTATGAGGCGAGATGGTGAGAAGATGGATTTGTGGAGTTACAGCCAAAGATAAAAGGTAAAGATGTGTTGAAAGGGTGACAAGTGAGTACAGTAAGTTGCAGCAGATGTATGAACAACTGCAAGTGCAGATGCAGCAGATGGTGGAAGTGGTACAGCACATGGATGGCAATGCAAAAAAGGGTGGTTAGAGGCAGTGGGAAGAATACTGAAAATTCTTTTTGGGACTATGGATATTGGTGACATCTGGGAATTAAATGGTACAAGAGGAAGAGAGTGAATGTTGTGGTGAGGAGGAATAAAGCCATCATGGAATGGCACACTACACAGTTAACCAGTTTGAACAAGAGGTATTGAATAACGCACACACATTACAGAGATTAGTAATGTAGGTAACATAGCCTATGAAGAGGATGGTAAATAGAGTAAACTGAGATGTGGAAGACCTGAGGGGTACTTTAGATACATGAATGGCAGTAGTAACAGCTTGTGGTGTGCTTGGGTAGTGGTGACAGAGTTGCAGTAAACAGTTTTACATTAGCTACATCTACATCTACATCTACATTTATACTCCGCAAGGCACCCAACGGTGTGTGACGGGGGGCACTTTACGTGCCACTGTCATTACCTCCTTTTTCTGTTCCAATCGCGTATGGTTTGTGGGAAGAACGACTGCTGGAAAGCCTCCGTGCGCACTCGAATCTCTCTAATTTTACATTCGTGATCTCCTCGGGAGGTATAAGTAGGGGGAAGCAATATATTCAATACCTCATCCAGAAATGCACCCTCTCAAAACCTGGACAGCAAGCTACACCATGATGCAGAGTGTTTCTCTTGCAGAGTCTGCCACGAGTCTGCTAAACATCTCCGTAACGCTATCATGCTTACCAAATAACCCTGTGACGAAACGCGCCGCTCTTCTTTGGATCTCCTCTATCTCCTCCGTCAACCCAATCTGGTATGGATCCCACACTGATGAGCAATACTCAAGTATAGGTCGAACGAGTGTTTTGTAAGCCACCTCCTTTGTTGATGGACTACATTTTCTAAGGACTCTCCCAATGAATCTCAACCTGGTACCCACCTTATCAACAATTAATTTTATATGATCATTCCACTTCAAATCATTCCGCATGCATACTACCAGATATTTTACAGAAGTAACTGCTTTCAGTGTTTGTTCCACCATCATATAATCATACAATAAGGGATCCTTCTTTCTATGTATTCGCAATACATTACATTTGTCTATGTTAAAGGTCAGTTGCCACTCCCTGCATCAAGTGCCTATCAGCTGCAGATCTTCCTGCATTTCGCTGCAATTTTCTAATGCTGCAACTTCTCTGTATACTACAGCATCATCCGTGAAAAGCCGCATGGAACTTCCGACACTATCTACTAGGTCATTTATATATATTGTGAAAAGCAATGATCCCCTGTGGAACGCCAGAGGTTACTTTAACGTCTGTAGACGTCTCTCCATTGAGAACAACATGCTGTGTTCTGTTTGCTAAAAACTCTTCAATCCAGCCACACAGCTGGTCTGATATTCCATAAGCTCTTACTTTGTTTATCAGGCGGCAGTGCAGAACTGTATCGAACGCTTTCCAAAAGTCAAGAAAAATGGCATCTACCTGGGAGCCTGTTTCTAATATTTTCTGGGTCTCATGAACAAATAAAGCGAGTTGAGTCTCACACGATCACTGTTTCCAGAATTCATGTTGATTCCTACAGAGTAGATTCTGGGTTTCCAGAAATGACATGATACACGAACAAAAAACATGTTCTAAAATTGTACAACAGATTGATGTCAGATATATAGGTCTATAGTTTAGCGCATCTGCTCAATGACCCTTCTTGAAGACTGGGATTACCTGTGCTCTTTTCCAATCATTTGGAACCTTCTGTTCCTCTAGAGACTTGCGGTACACGGCTGTTAGAAGGGGGGCAAGTTCTTTCGCGTACTCTGTGTAGAATCGAATTGGTATCCCATCAGGTCCAGTGGACTTTCCTCCGTTGAGCGATTCCAGTTGCTTTTCTATTCCTTGGACACTTATTTCGATGTCAGCCATTTTTTCGTTTGTGTGAGGATTTAGAGAAGGAACTGCAGTGCGGTCTTCCTCTGTGAAACAGCTTTGGAAAAAGGTGTTTAGTATTTCAGCTTTACGCGTGTCATCCTCTGTTTCAATGCCATCATCATCCCGGAGTGTCTGGATATGCTGTTTCGAGCCACTTATTGATTTAACGTTAAGACCAGAACTTCGTAGGATTTTCTGTCAAGTCGGTACATAGAATTTTACTTTCGAATTCACTGAACGCTTCACACATAGCCCTCCTTACGCTAACTTTGACATCGTTTAGCTTCTGTTTGTCTGAGAGGTTTTGCCTGCGTTTAAACTTGCAGTAAAGCTCTCTTTGCTTTCGCAGTAGTTTCCTAACTTTGTTGTTGTACCACGGTGGGTTTTTCACGTCCCTCACAGTTTTACTTGGCATGTGCCTGTCTAAAACGCATTTTACGATTGCCTTGAACTTTTTCCATAAACACTCAACATTGTCAGTGTCGGAACAGAAATTTTCTTTTTGATCTGTTAAGTAGTCTGAAATCTGATTTCTATTATGCTTGCTAAACAGATAAACCTTCCTCCCTTTTTTTATATTCCTATTTACTTCCATATTCAGGGATGCTGCGATGGCCTTATGATCACTGATTCCCTGTTCTGCATTTACAGAGTCAAAAAGTTCGTGTCTATTTGTTATCAGTAGGTCCAAGATGTTATCTCCACGAGTCAGTTCTCGGTTTAATTGCTCGAGGTAATTTTCGGATAGTGCACTCAGTATAATGCCAGTGTGGGCAGCTGTGTCCAGCTCTGTTAATGCCGGATCAGTTCTTCGTAGGCTTGCGGAATGTGTAGAAGGAATTGTCACCAGAATTAGAACTTGTTCCCAAGCCAGATGAATCAAACCTACCACTGTGTTACCCCATAGCAGTGACTGAGATTAGAAGGGATCTAAAGTGATTGTACATATTAGGTCAATTCTGGTTAGCAGTGGGTCAACCCAGTTCATGAGTTACACCCATACCTATTACAGTGGTGGACCTTGGGGAAGTTTGTCCAACTCAAAACAAAAGAGATATTGCTGATCTCAGAGGATGGTGACAGGCATGCGGTGATGTCACTAACCAAACTGCAACACTGTCAAAGACAGAGGGTTACAATCTGCTCAACCCAGGTGGTGCATCCAGACACTGGCACACATGAGATTCAGATGTACTTCGGTAGGACAGAAGGTCAGGATTGCCCATTTGACTTCCTGCAAACTGCAACTTGCAGGGCAGGCTTGCAGGAGCTAAACAGTTAGAATTACATGTGAGTGGAGTAATTATTAACAGAAAAGACTGTGACATGACAGGGCTGACCTGCCAGCCTCTGTTACAGGAGAATCTAAATTGAACATTACGCAGCTGTACTTGCACTGGCCAGCGAAGCCACTAGGGATACTTACAGTAAGAAATTTGACTTGCCTAAATAAAACATAGGAGCCTACCCTAATCCTATCCTTAAACCAACTAATAGACATGGAAGAGGGATGGGTTTCAGTATGGCAAATATTTTCACATGTAGAGCAATATCGGAAGGAGTAGCAACACATGATCACAATTATGACTGTCACAGCAGAAGCACGGTGTTGATTCTGATTCAGTTTTGTGTAGCCTTCATCTACCTCAGGCAGAGGGCTGCTTGTCAGTGTGACCCACCAGTACATAAAATACCAATGCAGTGCAAACATGAAATAGTACAAGGGGTGCAAGAAACTGAATAGTAGTGAGAGAAATTTGTTGTAATGTTAATGATTGTTTGTAACTAGGGGTGGGGGTGGGGGCACTGAGTGATGTTGGGACAAGTACTGTTGCTTATAGTATGAGACACCATAGGGGAACGATTAGTGGATATTGATGTAAATTGTTATTAAATGTTTTTGAATTGTTAATGCTTATGGGGTAACTTAAACAAGAACAGACGTTTTGTGTATTAATGTAAGGAAGGATGGATGAGTCGATGAGCTGAGAATAGCAGAGCGAGTGTGGGACCTCTGAACTTTGTAGCCCATGCTGCTTAATATTAAGAGGGAAACTGTAAATTGCTTATATCATAATTATGTATTTGAAGTCTTTTGTTGCAGACTGGTCATAGGTTCAAACCCGGGGTCCAGGTCTTTCCAAAGAGGGGAAGCACGTAATGGTATTGCTAATTCTGGGCATTACTGTGAGAAAAGCAGTGCCACTGTTGCAGTTTGTGAGGTGAGCAGACAAGCGCTGAGGCATTGGTATGTGATTTCATAAATGAGCCTGTTTGCCTACCACAAGACGGTCACATCAAGCTGCGCAATCTTAGCAATGTCACAAAAAAGCAGTGCAACTACAAACCGGCCTGAGGGGAGTTCCCACACAGTTGGGCTACAGAGCTGTTGCTCTGCGAAAGCTTGGAAGCAATGCATCAGCACAACAAACATGCCATTAACCACTATAAACACTCACTCAATCTAACACAGTTATGCACAGTCTTGCAGCACCCTCATGACACCATAGCCATGCAAGTCTCCACACATTATGGGCCAGTGAGCAGCTGATGCCGGTCTGGCAGCCATCTCCAGCACCTGTGCACTCAGAGAAGTACAATGGATGAGCCTTTTCCAGGCTTTACAGCAGCAGCAACTGAACTTTTGCCTTGGAGGACAGTGGTTCACAACCAGGGAGGTACAACCAGCAGAGCCTTCTGCTGCTGCTGATGCAGAGCGCAGACCAAGCACCTGCAGGGGCATGTCTGTGGCATCACAGCACTTTGATCATTGTAGCGCAAGAGTAAATAGAGATGTTTTGCCATGCAGCCAAATTTACTTAGCCTCTATAGATCAGGGGAGACTTACCAGATGGGATGAGAAGAAAAGACTGATTCTTGAGGACTACAATAGATGAGATTTCTGGGTGACTTTCCTCCAGTCCTTTTTCTTTCATGCATCTTCATTCCCCTTCGACTCTTCTGCCAGGGGAAGGAGCAACTGGCTCTGAAAGATTGTGAAGGTTAAGCCTTTTTGTGTATGTGTTCTCCTGCTGCCACTTGGTGAATAGTTTCTTTTATCTATCCATTTACATTATTTTGTCAATAATTGATTATTCTTGTTGTTTAACTACTTAGTACAGATTGTTTGGAAGCCCACTCACAATGGAAATATGTTGTAGTTGTGATGTTCAGTCCAGAGACTGGTTTGATGCAGCTCTCCATGCTATTCTATCCTGTTCCAGCTTCTTCATCTCCCAGTACCTACTGCAACCTGCATCCTTCTGAATTCTGAATCTGTTTAGTGTATTCAACTCTTGGTCTCCCTCTACGATTTTTACCCTCCCCCTCCAATATTAAATTGGTGATCCCTTGATGCCTCAGAATATGCCCTAACAACCGATCCCTTCTTCTAGTCAAGCTGTGCCACAAATTACTCTTCTCTCCAATTCTGTTCAATACCTCCTCATTAGTTATGTGATCTACCCATCTAATCTTCAGCATTCTTCTGTAGCACCACATTTCGAAAGCTTCAGTATTCTCTTCTTGTCTAAACTATTTATCGTCCACATTTCACTTCCATACATGGCTACATTCCATACAAATACTTTCAGAAACGACTTCCTGACACTTAAATCTATACTTGATGTTAACAAATTTCTCTTCTTCAGAAACGCTTTCCTTGCCATTGCCAGTCTACATTTTATATTCTCTCTACTTCTATCATCTTTAGTTATTTTGCTTCCCAAATAGCAAAACTCATTTCCAACTTTAAGGGTCTCATTTCCTAATCTAATTCCCGCAGCGCAGCATCACCTGATTTAATTCGACTACATTCCACTATCTTTGTTTTGCTTTTGTTGATGTTAATCTTATATCTTCCTTTCAAGACACTGTCCATTCCGTTCAGCTGCTCTTCCATATCCTTTGCTGTCTCTGACAGAATTACAATGTCATCGGCGAACCTCAAAGTTTTTATTTCTTCTCCATGGATTTTAATACCGACTCCAAATTTTTCTTTTGTTCCCTTTACTGCTTGCTCAATATACAGCTTGAACAACATTGGGGAGAGGCTACAACCCTGTCTCACTCACTTCTCAACCACTGCTTCCCTCTCATGTCCCTCGACTCTTATACCTGCCATCTGGTTTCTATACAAATTGTAAATAGCCTTGCTCCCTGTATTTTACCCCTGCCACCTTCAGAATTTGAAAGAGAGTATTACAGTCAACATCATCAAAAGATTTCTCTAAGTCTACAAATGCTAGAAATGTAGGTTTGCCTTTCCTTAATTTATTTTCTAAGATAAGTCGTAGTGCCAGTATTGCTTCACGTGTTCCAACATTTCTATGGAATCCAAACTGATCTTCCCCAAGGTCGGCTTCTACCAGTTTTTCCATTCATCTGTAAAGAATTCATGTTAGTATTTTGCAGCTGTGGCTTATTAAACTGATAGTTCGGTAATTTTCATATCTGTCAACACCTGCTTTCTTTGAGATTGGAATTATTATATTCTTCTTGAAGTCTGAGGGTATTTCACCTGTGTCATACATCTTGCTCACTAGATGGTAGAGTTTTGTTAGGCATGGCTTTCCCAAGGTTGTCAGTAGTTCTAATGGAATGTTGTCTACTCCCAGGGCCTTGTTTCACTTAGGTCTTTCAGTGCTCTGTCAAACTCTTCACGCAGTATCATATTTCCTATTTCATCTTCATCTTCATCTTCATCCTCTTCCATTTCCATAATATTATCCTCAAGAACATCGCCCTTGTATAGACCCTCTATATACTCCTTCCACCTTTCTGCTTTCCCTTCTTTGCTTAGAACGGGGTTTCCATCTGACCTCTTGATATTAATGCAAGTCGTTCTCTTTTCTCAAAAGGTCTCTTTAATTTTCCTGTAGGCAGTCTCTATCTTACCCCTAGTGATATGCGCCTCTATATCCCTAAATTTGTCCCTGCTTAGCCATTTTGCACTTCCTGTCGATCTCATTTTTGAGACATTTGTATTCCTCCTGCTTCATTTACTGCATTTTGTATTTTCACCTTTCATCAATTAAATTCAATATCTCTTGTGTTACCCAAGGATTTCTATTAGCCCTCGTATTTTTACCTACTTGATGCTCTGCTGCCTTGAGTATTTCATCTCTCAGAGCTACCCATTCTTCTTCTACTGTATTTCTTTCCCCCATCCTTGTCAATCGTTTCCTAATGCTCTCCCTGAAAATCTCTACAACCTCTGGTTTTTTCAGTGTATCCAGACCCTATCTCCTCAGATTCCCACCTTTTTGCAGTTTCTTCAGTTTTAATCTACAGTTCATAACCAATAGATTGTGGTCAGAGTCCACATCTGCCCCTGGAAATGTCTTACAATTTAAATCCTGGTTCCTGTATCTCTGTCTTACCATTATATAATATATCTGCAACCTTCCAGTATCTCCAGGCTTCTTCCATGTATACAACCTTCTTTCATGAATATTGAACAAAGTGTTAGCTATGATTAAGTTATGCTCTGTGCAAAATTCTACCAGGCGGCTTCCTCTTTCATTCCTTACTCCCATTCCGTATTAACTTACTATGTTTCCTTCTCTTCCTTTTCCTACTATCGAGTTCCAGTCACCCATGACTATTAAATTTTTGTCTCCCTTCACTATCTGAATAATTTCTTTTATCTCATCATACATTTCACCAATCTCTTCATCATCTGCGGCGCTAGTTGGCATATAAACTTGTACTACCGTGGTAGGCGTGGGCTTCATATCTATCTTGGCCTTAATAATCCGTTCACTATGCTGTTTGTAGTAGCTTACATGCATTCCTATTTTCCTATTCATTATTAAACCTACTCCTGCATTACCCCTATTTGATTTTGTATTTATAACCCTGTATTCACCTGACCAGAAGTCTTCTTCCTCCTACCACCGAACTTGACTAATTCCCACTACATCTAACTTTAACCTATCCATTTTCCTTTTTAAATTTTCTAACCTACTTGCCCAATTAAGGGATCTGACATTCCATGCTCTGATCTGTAGAATGCCAATTTTCTTCCTCCTGATAATAACGTCCTCCTGAGTAGTCCCCACCCAGAGATCTGAATGGGGGACTATCTTACCTCCGGAATATTTTACCCAAGAGGACGCCATCATCATTTAACCATTCAGTAAAGCTGGATGCCCTCGGGAAAAATTACAGCTGTAGTTTCCCCTTGCTTTCAGCCATTCTCAGTACCAGCACAGCAAGACCGTTTAGGTTAGTGTTACAAGGCCCGATCAGTCAATCATCCAGACTCTTGCCCCTGCAACTACTGAAAAGGCTGCTGCCTCTCTTCAGGAACCACACATGTGTCTGCCCTCTCAACAGATACCCCTCCATTGTGGTTGCACCTACGGTATGGCTATCTCTGTCACTGAGGCACGCAAGCCTCCCCACCAACGGCAAGGTCCATGGGGAGGGATGGAATTATGTTGGATCTAACAGCAACAAATTAGTCTCGGAAACTGACATACAGCTGAGAGAGTGGTGAGCTGACTACATGCCCCTTCATATCCGCATCCAGTGATGCCTGTGGGCTGAGGATGACACAGCAGCCGGTTGGTAGCGTTGGGCCTTCATGGCCTGTTCGGGAGGAGTCTTTTTTTGTTTAATAGCAACAAATTGCCAGCCCCCCTTGATGATGCCCACAGCATAACTGGTATCAGTGACCATGAGGCAGCTGTAGCAACAATGATTTATGAAGTAAAACAGTCTTACTAAAATAAGCTGAATGATTTATAGGTTCAGCAAACTAGATAAGGAGCCAGTAGTGTCGCATATCAGTTAGGAAACTGAAACATTTAGCTCTGGACAGAAGCAAGAAGAAGATCTGTGGCACAGATTTAGAATAAGAGCTGACCATGCACTTGATAGATATGTACACAATACAGCAGTTCACGATGGGAAGGACCCTCAATGGTGTACAATCATCATAAAGAAACATCTACAAAAACACAGACTACTGCATAATAGGTGTAAAATCATGGCTAAGGGTTATAGACAGGGAGATGTTGAATGAAATGAGTTTGGCTGTCCAAACAGCTCTGCATGAAGCCTTCAATGACTATTGTAGCAGAATATGGCAGAAGGATCTTTCATAAAACCCGAAGAAATTCTGGTCACAAGTAATGGCCGTTAGTGATACTAGAGTTAGTGTTCAGAACTCATGAATGAGACAAGAACTGCAATTCATGTTAGTTCATGGATTTATTCCAGTAGCAGTATTACTGTCAATGGTGTTGAGAAAAAGCTGAAATCGCTAAAACTGAACAAAGCTCCAACCGCTGAGGAAATCCCTATCTGATTATATACTGAATTTGCGGCTGAGTAAGCCCATCTTTTAATCATAATCTGCTGTACCTCCCTCAAACATAAGACTCTACATAACAATCTACAAGAAAGGCAGCAGAAGTGATCCACAAAACCACCATCTAGTGCCCTTGATGTCCATTTGTTGTAGAAACTAAGAATATACCCTGAGCCAGAGATCACCTCCTCCATGCCAACCAGCATGAATTCCTAATATATAAGTCATGTGAAACACAACTTGTACTTTTCCATTAAATCTCAAAAGTCATGGATCAAAGGAGTGAGCTACAAGTAGTATTTCAAAATTTCTGAAAACCATTTGATTCAGGAACATACCTGTGCTTACTATCGAAAGTACAATCATAAGGGCAATCAAACAAAATTTGTGACTGTATTAAGGATTTCTTAGTAGGCAGGACACAGTATGTTATCTTAGGTGGAGAGACAATGACAAATGTTGAGTTAACATAGGGTGTGTTACAGGGAAATATGTTCAGATCCTTGCTATTCACATTGTATATTAACGACCTTGCAAGACAACAGTAACCTCAGACTCTTGACAGATGATGCAGTTATCTGTAATAAACTACTTGCTGAAAAAAGCTGTACAAATACTCAGTTGGATCTTGATAAGATTCTGAAGTGGTGCCAATAATAGCAATTTGCTATAAATGTTCAGGAATGTAAAATTTTGCAATTCAAAAATGAGTATGCATAGTATCATATGGCTACTATATCAACAAGTCACAACTGGAATCTCAAAGCTCATACTAATGTCTACAACTACATTTATCACTGCAAGCCATCGTGAAATGCATGGCTGAGGGTACATCCCATTGTGTCAGTTATCAGGGTTTCTTCCCATTCTATTCATGTGTGGAGCACAGGAGGAATGACTAATTGAATGCTTCTGTGCATGCTATAATTATTCTAATCTTGTCCTGAAAATCCCTATGTCAGTGATACACAGGGGATTGTAATATAGTCCTAGAGTCATCAATAAAAGTCAGTTCTTGAAACTTTGTCAGTAGACTTTCTTGGGATAGTGTACATCATTCTTCATGAATCTGCCAGTTCAGTTTCTACAGCATCTCTGAGACACTCTCCCATAGATCAAACAAACCTGTGACCATTTGAGCTCCCTTTCTCTGTATACATCCGATATCTCCTGTTAATTCTATTTGGTACAAGCCCCACATACTTGGGCAACATTCTAGAAGGGGTCACATGAGTGATTTGTAAGCAATCTCCTTCATAGAGTGATTGTAATTCCACAGTATTCTACCAATAAACTGAAGTCTACCGCCTGCTTTATCCAAGACTGAGCCTGTCATTGTTTCACTTCATGTCCCCACCAAGTGTTACATCCAAGTATTTATATAAGTTGGCCGATTCTAACCATGGCTCTTTGATATTATAATCATAGGATACTACATTTTTTTCATTTCTGAACATTTGAAGGAAGCTATCAATCTTTGTATCATTTTGTGACTTACCATACGAAAGCGCTGGCAGGTCGATAGAAACACAAACAGACACATACATACACACAAAATTCAAACTTTCGCAACAAACTGTTGCCTCATCAGGAAAGAGGGAAGGAGAGGGAAAGACGAAAGGAAGTGGGTTTTAAGGGAGAGGGTAAGGAGTCATTCCAATCCTGGGAGCGGAAAGACTTACCTTAGGGGGAAAAAAGGACGGGTATACACTCGCGCACACACACACATATCCATCCACACATATACAGATACAAGCAGACATATTTAAGCTTGTGCTGTATATGTGTGGATGGATATGTGTGTGTATGCGAATGTATACCCGTCCTTTTTTCCCCCTAAGGTAAGTCTTTCCGCTCCCGGGATTGGAATGACTCCTTACCCTCTCCCTTAAAACCCACTTCCTTTCGTCTTTCCCTCTCCTTCCCTCTTTCCTCATGAGGCAACAGTTTGTTGCGAAAGCTTGAATTTTGTGTGTATGTATGTGTCTGTTTGTGTTTCTATCGACCTGCCAGCGCTTTCGTATGGTAAGTCACATCATCTTTGTTTTTAAATATATTTTTCCCGCGTGGAATGTTTCCCTCTATTATATTTGTATCATTTTGAAATCTTATCAAGATCTGACTGAAAGTTTATGCAGCTTCTTTCATACAGTACTTCATTATAGGTAACTGCAACAACTGCAAAAAGTTTAAGGTTCCTATTAATATTGTCCACAAGAACATAAACAGCAAGGATCACAAACACACATTTCTGGTGCACATCTGAAGTTAATTCTACATCTGCCAATGACTCTTCATTCGAGATAACTTGCTGCGTCCTCCCTACCATTCTCAATTCAGTCACAAAGTTAATATGATGCACCATATAATTATACTTTTGACAATAATCATAGGTGTGGCACTGAGTCAAATACTTTTCGGAAGTCAAGGATTACTGCATTATCTGCTCCCTAGTTCCAAAGCTTTTGTATGCCGTATGAGAAAAGTGCAATTGGGTTTTACATGATCAGTGTTTCCAGAATCCATGCTGGTTGGCATGGAGGAGGTCATTACATTCAAGATACTTCATTATGTGTCAGCTCAGAATATGGTCTAAGATACTAAAACAAACGATGTCAAGGATACTGGACAATAGTTTTGTGATCATTTCCACTATCCTTCTTGTAGATGGATGAGACCTGCACTTTCTTCCAACTAGTGGGTATGGTTTTTCGTTCAAGTGATCTTGATAGCTTATAGTTGCAACACAAGCTAACTCAGCCACAAATTCAGTGTAGAATCTGATACTGATTCATTGGGCCCTGGTTTCTCAACACCACTGACACTAATACAGATTTCACTCATTTTTTTCAGTGGTACGGTGATTAAGTTGGGGCAGTTGTCTTGGGTTTTCCTATATAAAGAAACATTTGTAAACAGAGTTAAGCATTTCAGCTTTTGCTTTCGTACCCTCAATTTCAGTTCCTGTCTGATACACTAGGGGCTGGACACTAACTTCCATCGACAATCTTAGCCTTTCCATATGTCCAGAATTTGTTTGGGTTTTAAGAAAGATTATTTGACAATATTCTGTTATGATAGTCATTGAAGGCTTCAACATTGCTCTCTTAACAGCCAAATGTGTTTCATTTAGTGTATCTATATCTATAGCCATATGTTTTGTTTTATGTCTATTATGCAGTAGTCTCTGTCTCTCTAGAAGTTTATTTAATAGTTACTGTATACTGGGGAGGGTCCCTCCCATAATGAACTATTCTAATGGGTATGTATCTAACCAAGACATGGTCAACTCTTGTTTTCAACCTAATCCTTAGATCCTCTTCATACTCCAGGCCTGTGCTGAAAGTTTCAAGATCCTCATTGAGATATAACACTACTGACCTCGTATCTAGTTTACTGAATATATCAATATTATGAAAAGGACAGTTGCTACTCACCGTATAGTGGAGATGGTGAGTCACAGATAGGTGCAACAAAAAGACTGTCACAAACTAAGCTTTCGGCCAACAAGGCCTTTGCCAAAAATAGGCAATAGACAGATACACTCTCACAACCTGACACAAGCAACTCACACACACACGGTCACAGTCTTGTCAGCTGCTAGAGACAGTGTTTTTTGTTTTTGTGTGTGTGTGTGTGTGTGTGTGTGTGTGTGTGTGTGTGTGTGTTTTGTCTACTTTTGACAAAGGCCTTGTTGGCCGAAAGCTTATTGTGTAACAGTCTTTTTGTTGTGCCTATCTGCGACTCAGCACCCCTGCTATATGCTGAGTAGCAACTATCCTTTTCATAATATTGTTACATTCCATCCTGGATTTTCCATTTTTTTATTGAATGTGTAATACATTGTTGATATTCCCTTGTGGAGTTTCCACTGTTCTGTTCATTTTAGTTGTCCTTTGCACTTTGGTAACCATTGTTGCAAAACCGCGTCAGGGTCACCGATATCAATTTCAATGTGGACATCCTCAAAGAAGTCAAGTCCATTTGTTGCCATTAGATCTAGTATATTTCCATCGTGGGTGGGGTTCTGAACTGTTCGTTCTATGTAGTTTTCAGAGAAGGCATTTAGTAATTTAGGTATTCCGTATGCTCATACCTTTGTTAATATTCTGTAGTGGGGCACAATGTCAAATGCTTTTTGGAAATCTAGAAACATGGAATGTGCCTCTTGTTCTTCATCTATGATTTGCAGAGTATCATGTGAGAAAAGGGTATAGAGAATTTGACATGAATGATGCTTTCTAAATCCATGCTGATTTGTGGACAGAAGCTTTTCTGTCTCCAGGAAATTTGTCACATTCAGACTCATAAGAAGTTCATGAATTCTGCAGCAAAACAATGTTAAGGATACAGGGTCCATTCTTTTGCTGTTTTTATATGCAAGAGTTATCTGTGCTTTATTCCAGTCACTTGGGATTTTGTGTTGGGTGACAGATTCACTATAAGTGCAAGCTATGTAAAAGGTCAATGACATAGAGAATTCTTTATAAAAAAGAATTGGGATTCCATATGGATATGGTGACTTACTAGTTTTCTGCTCTTTCAGATGCATCTTTAAGACAAGGATGCCTATTACTATGTCCTCAATATGGGAATCTATCCGATGGTCAGTTGCAGTATGTCTGTATCATCCAGGTGTGTAAACAATATTTTAAACTCAAAATTTAAAACTTAAGCTTTCCTTTTATTATGATACCAGACAGGTCTGTTAGTAACTGGATAGAAGCCTTTGATCTGCTTATTGATTTTATGTGGGACCAAAATTTTCTTGCATTCTCAGAAGGATCTTTTGCTAAGGTATGATGGTGGTAGTACACTTCAGTATTGATCCTTTTATAGACGCATGAATCCCTACTAACTTTTGCCTGTCATCATTTGTGCATTTTCTTTTGAATGTGAGTGCAACCATCTCTGCTTCCTCAGAATTTTCTGAATTTTGTATTAAACCACGATGGGTCTTTTCTGTCATTGCTCTTCTACTTGTCTCACATTTCTCCAGAGCCCGATTTATAGTTTGGTTAAACTTTGCCCATAATTCCTCTACATCCAGCATACTGTAAGTAAATGATGTCCATTAATTCTCTGACTGGGATTCTAACAACTGCTTATTCACTCCTTCTAGCAAAATTACTCTCCTTGTCAGGCGCGGCTCGTGCTTTCTATACTGGGGAAGGCTGCGATATTTATCGATCGGAGCCATCATAGACCTAGGGTTACGCTACAGATTAGTCTGACATAAACAACTAAGAATTCAGGGGGGGGGGGGGGGGATCACTCTCTACCCATAATTTTACGTACTGTATCTTCTATAATCAGGTATTCAATATCATTAGAAACTAACTTCGAGTTACAATCTTTGGTTAGTGTTTTTAAACGTCATTACATTTTCTGACACTTTGCAGCAAATCATATGAAAAGACGCGTTTCGGAGAGATCTTTAATGCGATGAATGTTAACTTTGCGGCTGCTTAATATTTTAAATGTTTTCAGTTCTAAACTTAAGGGCGTTTATTGTGGTTTACCTCCAAAGCTCGAAGTTTATGAGTTCGCATGACGATACTGTGATGTTTTGGTGACGTTACAGGTCTTGTGCAAGTAAAACTCACTAAAATCTTGCAAAATACAGTCCGAAAAAGAAACTTGCTAATATCACACGATATCAACAAAAGCAGTCAGCATCAGCAAGCAAGGAAAGTAAAGTAATGGGACAAATTTCGCGCGCTTTGTCCCTTAATCACTTATGAAACTCTCGCTAGATGGCAGTACTGGTATGTTACTGTAATGTAGTGCACTCTGGCGGGATATTTGCAAACTTATTCTAATTGTGGATAAAATAGCCAATGGCAGAAGCAAAACAACTATGTAAAACATTATCAAAACAATAATACTAAACGTCGATTAATGACGCATCGAAGCGTAGTAGAGACGTGCAGAGACAGAGATTGGATAGCAAAGTTTCGGCCACTCTACATTCCTTTATTACATAGATAGTGGAACGTGAAAAACGTGTGGTGGTTGGTATGACACCCTTAGGCTGCAAGCTCTGAGCCTCCGGGTCGCCCATAAAGAGCAGTACTATGTAGAAGCCACGCCCCCAAACCGCTACTACATGCAGCTTACGGACGTTCCAAGGCGCAGCCTAAACACTACTAACCGTTCGGAAAACATCCATCGATAGAAACAGTTCCAAAAAAGGTTGACCGTCGTTATTTTAATTGGAATGGGAATCATGCGAAATTCGTCCTGATAAATTAAATTATGTAATACGTTCTTGCGAAATTTACTTTAACATATATTTTGGGGCGGTTCCGCCTCAGAGCTTTTAATTACGAGCCGCGCCTGCTCCTTGTCTTCTTGGTTGATTCGTTAATATTAATAACTATCATCACTATGATATTATTAATCTCAGTAGCTATACTAACACTGTTGATAATGTCAGGCCTGTCTCTAGCTACAAGGTCTGAAATATTTCCTTTGCATGTGGGCACTCGAACCAGCTACTCAAGACAATATTCAGAAAATGCATTCAGAAGTACTTCACAAGACTGCCTGTCCATATCCCCTGCAGTGCATCCGTAGATGTCCCAGTCCATACTCTGTAGCTTAAAGTCTCATCCAACTAATATTGCACAATCTGTGTCTTTACATGCTACTGACCATAGATTTCCTTTGATTGATTCTAATACTGTTATAGCAGAATTGGGTGGCTGTTAAAAACATCCGACAGTTAACTTGTTTTCACATAGACCTGTTGTATGTGTAGATAACTTCACAGTCACACTCAAATTCTACCTCAATGGAGATAATATTTGTTGACAGCAATGAACGTTCCCACTCCAATGGTATCTAATCCGTCTTTCTGATATATGTACCATGAATTGCTAATAATTCATTTGGGGGTAGGAAAAGACTTTTGATAGGTTGCCAGAAACAAATGACTCTACAGAAGTTTCTCCTTTATAGGGATTTGGTTAGTAAATAATATTTTTCTACTTTTGAACCATAAACCTTGAAGTTGGTGGGGTGGCTTGCATGCCCCAGCGATACAAATAGCCATACCATAGGTGCAACCACAATGAAAGGCTATCTATTGTTAGGCTAAACAAACCTGTGCTTTCTGAAGAGGGGAAGCACCCTTTTCAGTAGCTGCACAGGCAACAGTCTGAATGATTGACTGATCTGGCCTTGTAACATCAACCAAAATGGCCTGGCTGTGCTGGTACTGGTGTAACTGTTCCCGAGAGAGTGCAGCTCTACTGTATGGTTAAGTGAAATGGGCAACCTTCTGGGTAAAATATTCTGGATCTCGAGGAAGGGACTACTAAGGATGACATCATCATGAAGAGGAACAAAACTGGCATACAACTTAGTGGACCAAGGAATGTTAGGTCACTTAATTGAATAGGTAGTTTAGAAAATTTAAAAAGGGACATGGATAGACTGAAGTTATAGTGACAGTGAATTTCGGTGGCAGGAGGAACAGGACTTCTGGTCAGGTGAATACAGGGTTATAAGTACAAACTCAAATAGGGGTAATGCATGAGTACGTTTAATAATGAATAAGAAAATAGGAATGTGGGTAAGTTGCTATGAACAGCATAGTGAATACATTATTGTTGTCATGATAAACACAAAGTTCCCACCGACCACAGCAGTACAGGTTTATACGAAAACTATAGAACTGAAAGATATTGAAGAAATAAATAATGAGATAAAAGAAATTATTTAGAAATTAAGGGAGGCGAAAATTTAATTTTGATGGGAGCTGGAATGGGACAGTACGCAACGAAAGAGAACATATTTGTTCATATCAGTTTCAATGTGAACATTGTCAGAGAAGTCGTGTCTATTTGTTGCCATCAGATCCAGTGAATTTCCTTCATGAGTGGGGTTCTGAGCTGTGTGTTCTAGGTTGTTTTCAGAGAAGGCATTTGGCAAGGTTTCACAGGATTTCTTATCATGCCCACCCCACCACTAACAATACTGTAATTTTCCCACTTGATTGTTGGGTTATTAATGTCTCCACCAATGATCACAGCTTGATTGGAGAACTGAGGTTTCGTCTGAAGTTTTTGGTTATGTCAGGAGATGAGTCTGGTGGGTAATACAAGGATGCAGATACCATTTTAGGCCCACCCCTGATACTGAGTCTTGCACAAACAATCTCACATGCAGCTCCAATTTCTATCTCGTTGGATTTGAGTTTCTTGAATACTGCAACAGGTTTCAACCAGCTTTCTGTACCTAGTATCATGTGAGCTTCACTGCTTTTCTGGAGCTCTTCGAATTCTGGCACTTTGTTGTTAATGCTTTAGCAGTTAATCACTAGGATTTTAATACTCTCGCTTGTGAGAGGAATTTATTTCGATCTTACACTGATACTCCTTGATTTCTTACAGCTATCGTTATTTGGACTGAACGGAGAGTCACTTAATCTTAAAAAAAAAAAAAAAAACACCCTTGTGTGCACTCCGCACACAATCAACTACCGTATTTACTCGGATCTAAGCCGCACCTGAAAAATGAGACTCGAAATAAAGCAAAAAAATAAAAATAAAAAAAAAAAAAATCCCGAATCTAAGCCGCACCTGAAATTTGCGACTCGAAATTCAAGGGGAGAGAAAAGTTTTAGGCCGCACCTCCAAATCGAAACAAAGTTAGTCCATTGTAATACGAGACACAATTTACGTCGAATGAATGACGATACAGCGACAGTAGTTTGGTTTGAGTCGTAAGCTTAGCAGTTAAGCTTTACCAGGTAGCCATTGCTATGCGTCAGGCGCTCCGTCCGTATTTATGCGAGTACCATTCCTTTTTCACGTGCTCTGTCTGGTTTGAATCGATTGCTTATTTTGCTTTGATCTGATAAGTGCCGTTTTCTTTGTTATAGGTGTCATCCTAAGCTGAAAATGCATTACTGTACTGTCATGGATTGTTTGTCGCATTCTGACAGTGCGTGTTTACGGCCTGTCGCCTCTCGCGGCACGGCTTGCTTTTGTGCGCGCTACCGCCGCTTACAATTAAAAAAAAAAAGAGAGGGGGGAATCGTCTCATTAGCGAAACAATGGCAGGAGACTGCTATTTGTTGTTACTTACACTGCTGCTTTCTTTGATAATGATCAACAAGAACCAAATAATAGACTGCGTATTTCAGAACATGTTCTGAACGAGAGTTCGGCGAAAATTTTTCTCCGTTTGAAAATCTTTGCGGCCGCTTCTGTAGTACATCAAATTCTGAACAGAAATTAGAGTCATCTTAGATTTAAAAATCTAGTCAGTCGCCATACTTCATTTCTGACTGTATCACATTAGGCATAAGAATAATACGAATATAAACATGACACGATACGTATATTCTTCCGCGTTTGCTGTTGTCTCACTCTAGTTTCGTAGTTTATTAGGCAGGATTTAAATGAGATAGCAGCAAACGCGAAAGAATACATGGCAAAATGTTTATATTCGATTATTCTTATGGTGAAGAGAATACTGCATGTGATTCACATTTCATCAGGTTCCTATTAGCAACCAACTCTTCTCACTGGTAGGAAAAAATTCAGAACGTAGAGTTGGCCATATTGACAAACATCCTAAACAGTCTTGCCAGTCGGATTTTCGTAGTACATTGAAATTCTGTTACATTCGAAGATGAACAATACGGAATTTGTATTTACTTCGTTGGATAATGTATGAAAATGCAGTGGTCGAAACTCGGGGCGGAGAAAAAAAAAAAGCTCGTCTTCCACCTTTTTTTTTAAATTTATTTACTGACACAGAGGTTTTGGCGAAAGTATTTATCTTTGTGCCTACAAAGCATACCTGTGTAGCGCTACATATATTCGACAGCAGAAGTTATAGTTGTACCGGCACCTACCAACGTTTTTCAGAACTTCCGCTTCCTTTGCACTCGATTCTAAGCCGCAGGCGGTTTTTTGGATTAAAAAAAGCGGAAAAAAAGTGCGGCTTAGATTCGAGTAAATACGGTACTTGGGTAGCAGCCTCTGATGTATACTATATACCTGACACTTTTAGGGGCACCCTACAGCCCTCAACCCTATAGCGCAAATATAGGATGTACAGCCTAGCTTGACACAGAACCTTTGATGTCTGTGGTTCAGTTCTTCCACTTAACTCAGAACCAAAGGGCCATGATCAGGCCTGGGGATGATGCTGCAAATTATGAGCTTCATTGAAACCCCTTCTGCAAGTCTGGTCTTCTGAACTTTCTCTGCCAGTCGCTGGAATGATCAAAGTATGACCTTGGAGCCAAGATGACATGAATCATTTGTTCCAATGTGCACCACAGTCTTGCAATTGGTTGTACCCTGTTCCATCAATGGCTGCCAGAATAGTCTCTTCAACATGCCACATGAAACTCCCAGGCGCACATACACTTAGTGCCTCTGGTGTCTTTTCCTATCCATTGCTGCCATCATTTGCTATATGTCTGAACTGCTGACAATTAATAATCCTCTACCCTTTGGCATTTGCCCCCTCTTGACAGCAGAGAAAACAGGTTTCCCCAGAAGATCTGAGTCCCACTGACACAGCTTCAGTGAACGACAGCACCATGAACTTGTTGGTTAGGATGATCCGTGTAACACCCTGAGTCCTGGACCCCGTCCATCCTGTATAGAACTACTAGATCAACAATTGAGACACTACCTGCTGCCAAAAGGATGAGCAATGTCAGATCCCTCACTTCCTGCAGAGGAGACAGGATCCACAGGTAAGGATAGTGTCTGAGGTGCCTTTGGTACCTGTACCACTGGTACATGACTCTCAGGAGTTCTTTGAACACACTGATTTGCAGCAGCTGCCAATTGTTTGATAGTAGTCAGGGTGATTTCCAATTGCTTACAAACATCAAACAACTCATTCTGTGTTCAAGAAGGGCATCCACAGTGGGGCTGCATTTTGGCTGGTGCAATGTATTACAGGGCAGTGAGCAAATAATTTTAGACTAGGCCTGCTGATTATGAAACTTCCTGTCAGATTAAAACTGTGTGCCGGACTGAGACTCGAACTCGGGACCTTTGTCTTTCGCGGGCAAGTGCTCTACTGGCGGAAGTAAAGCTGTGAAGATGGGGCGTGAGTCATGCTCGGGTAGCTCAGATGGTAGAGCACTTGCCCACGAATGGCGAAGGTCATGAGTTTGAGTCTTGGCACGACACACAGTTTTCATCTGCCAGGAAGTTTCATGTCGGCACACATTCCGCTGCAGAGTGAAAATCTCATTCTGGAAACATCCCCCTGCTGATTTTCTTTTAATCTGTTGAGCTAGAAAAATACTAATTGCCTATATGAACTGAACAAAGAACGAAACAAGATTTCTGTTAAGGCAACAGAAAAACCTATGGTAAAAATAAATAGTTTCCTAAAACTTTTTGATTTTAGTTATAGTTGTTAACAAACTCGAAAATGGAGTTAATGTATGAAAAATGTAGATCATATGTACAGTACCCATATTTAAGGGAAAACTAGATGTAACACAATATGTTAGTTACTATATCTGCTACAGTAACTAAATCACAAACGCTGATTTACTAGAAATTAGATTATGCATAGGACAATGGTAACTTCTGGAAATTCTCAAAAATGCATGTTCATTTGTGTTGATGTACAATGAAATACCTGTTTGTAACAATCAGTAGGAATATAAAATGGAACAGATATGCTCCCAGTTGTGGGTAAAACATTTCAATTTATTGGCAGAAAATGGGGGAAATGCAATTGGTCTACAAAGGAGATTGCTTACAAACCACTCGTCTGACAGGGGATATTGGATGTATTACGGATGATCACAGCTTTTTTTGACACATGGGAAATTGTCACAGAGAGGCTAAAGAAACTGACTTTGTAGATATTTGAAGACAGATGCAAACTATCCTGACGGAGCCTACTTACAAAGTTTCACTAACTTTCTTTGAACTATCAGGTCAAAGTAGATTCCAGAGGGTGCCGTTACCATTAATTTGCAGGCAGCCTCATTGGGGACACTGCTCATGAAACTGTAAATATCCCAATTGATTGTCAGATGACTGAAGTCTGCTTCAGTGATGACAGTATGAGAGGGGGAAACATACTAATGAACTTGAGTTTTTCACTATAGTATTTGGTTAGATCAGTGGGAGAGTCTGATGATTGATTGTTGTTGTTGTTGTGGTTCTTCAGTCCTGAGACTGGTTTGATGCAGCTCTCCATGCTACTCTATCCTGTGCAAGCTTCTTCATCTCCCAGTACCTACTGCAACCTACATCCTTCTGAATCTGCTTAGTGTATTCATCTCTTGGTCTTCCTCTACGATTTTGATGATGATTGATAGAAAGACATAATTAGAAGTTGTCCACTCTTGATACTGAGTCTTGTTGAAACAGAGTGGCATGCAGTATCAATTTTTATCTTGGTGGATTTGAGTTTCTTGCCTATTGTGAAAAATCAAACAGCTCCATTTCCGATTAGCCTATTCTTTTAATATCCACTTAGATTCATAACAAAATCACAGTTTTCAATTTCATAATGTACAGAAAGTTCTGGCTAAGAATTTCGAATTATTTAGGAATAAAGGAGGCGACATACCAAAAGGCAGAAGCGCTGCATCATCGACAGGTATACAAACAAAAGGGAAAGAGCTCGCTAGCTTTTGGAATAAAATTCCTTTTTCATGCTTGTAGGAGAAACGTGCACAGAAACACACTCACACTCATGCATACTCGTGGCTCCCTACATTGTGCTCAGTCAGCTGCCAGCTCTTTACTGCCCCACAGTGACTGTATTGAGGTGAGGTGGGGTGCAGGGTGGTTGGATGGTGGTACAAATTGGGGCAGGAATCCAGTCAGTCCCAATTCTGACCAACATCCAACTGTGACCTTCCCACACTCCATTCTAACCATCTCCTGGTCACCTTCCAGGAATTCCCAACTTCCAACCCGGCCTCACCATCCTTTCCCAGGTCCCTCCCTGAGAACAACAACGAATCTGCAGAAGAAAGGACTGCCCCATACAACCTAAAAATGGCCAACATTATTGTGATGAACTGGAGTGACTACCTGGCAGAGGGCCTCTGTCACCTCCACCTGCAAGCTCTGCCAAAGTGACCCCATCCCAGAAGTCCAACGTAACCTCCAATCACTGATGAAATCTTTAGGCCCTTCCCAGAACCTCTCCCCTAAATCCATCTCCCTACTCACCCGAACAACAGCCTGCACACCAACCTTCTACATGCTCCCCAAAATCCACAAACCAAACAATCCTGGGTGCCCCATTGTAGCTGATTACAGTGCCCCCAGTGAAAAAATATTGACCCTTTTTGACCAAAATCTGCAACCAATTGTCCAAAACCTAGCCTCCCACACTGCTGATACCAACCAATTCCTGCACCAGCTCTCCACTGTGCACACCCTTACCTCCCGTGTTCCTACGCGTCACTTTACATGCAGCCTCCTTATACACCAACATCCCTAATGCCCATGGCATTTCTACGATTGAACACCACCTCTCCCAACACCCTGCAGATTCCAAACCCACCACTTCATTCCTCATACACCTAACCAAGTACTTCCTGTCCCATAACTACTTCATGTTTGAAATTTGTGGCACAACCATGGGCACCTGCATGTCATGCTCTTATGCCAACCTCTTCATGGGCCAGTTAGAGGAAGCATTCATAGCTTCCCAAAACCCCAAACACCTGGTCTGGTTCATGTTTATTGATGACATCTTTATAATCTGACCCAAAGCCAGGACACTTTATCCTCATTCCTCCGCAATCTCAACACCATCTCTCCCATTCACTTCATCTGGTCCTCCTCCACCCATCGTGCCACCTTCCTAGATGTCTATCTTCTTCTCTCAGATGGCTCCATCCATGTCAGTTCACATCAAACCCACCAATCACTAGCAGTACCTGCAGTTTGACAGCTGCCACCTCTTCCACCCCAAAAAATCACTCCCATACAGCGTGGCCACCTGACGCATCTGCAGTGATGAGAACTCCCTTGCCCAGTATGCTGAAGGTGGCCTTTACAGACAGGCAATACCCTCCAAACCTAATACACAAAAAGATTTCCCATGCCATATATCCCCACATACACCTGATCCTCACATCTATCCCAAAAACCAGTCACAAAGCAGTGTCCCCCTTGTCACAGGACACTGCCCGGGACTGGAATGACGGAACTGTGTCCTTTGTCAGGGATTTGATTATCTATTATCATGCCCTGAAATGAGGGACATCATACCCAAGATAGTTCTGTCCCCTCCCAAGGTGGTGTTCTGCCACCCACCCAACCTCGACAACATCCTAGTCCATTCCTATGCCACTCCCACCCCAAATCCCCTGCCATGAGGATCATATCCTTGTGGAAGACCCAGGTGCGTGACCTGTGCAATCCACCCACCCAGCACCTCCTACTCCAGTCCCCGTCACAGGCTTATCCTACCCCATCGAAAACCAGACCACTTATGAAAGCAGCCATGTTATATACCAGCTGTGCTGCAACCATTGTGCTCTGTTTTATATTGGTATGACAACCAACCAATTGTCAACAATGATGAATGGTCACTGCCAAACTGTTGCCAAACACAAGGTGGACCACCTAGTGGTAAAACATGCAGCAGAGCACAACATGAGAGATTTCAATGGGTACTTCAGAACCTGTGCCATCTGGATCCTCCCCACCACCAACAGCTTTTCTGAGCTGCAAAGATGGGAGCTATCCTTATAGCACATCCTTACTCATGCAACCTCCCTGACCTAAACCTAAGGTAACTCTGTGTGTGTGTTTTCTCCTACAAGCATGAAAAGGAATTTCATTCCAAAAGCTAGCAAAGCTCTTTACCTTTCTTTGTGCATATGTCGACGACACAGCACTTCCGCTTTTCAGCGAGACATCTCCTTTATTCCTAAATAATTCATAGTTTTCAATTTCAGGTTTCAGTCCGTTTGCTGTATTACATGAGCTCCACTGCTTTTTATTAACGCATTAACCATCAAAGACAATTTATTGCATTCTGCCAGTGAAGAAGTTATCAGTTTAGTCAAAAATCTAGCTCATTATCCATTATGATGTTTTTACTTTAGTAGATGTCAACTTAGTGCTGAATCAAATACTTTTGTAAGTCTAGAAACAGCAAAAGCATCTGGTTACTTCTGCCCGTAGTTTCTAGACCATCATATAGGACATGAAATGTGGGACTATCATTTTTCACTATTGGAGTTTACAGATTCCATCTTGGCTGCAATGGAGTTTGTCTTTTTGCTACAGGTAAGTTATTATGTTTGAACTGGGAATGTTCATAAAGTATGGTACTGATAATTTAGGTAGCTATTTGTATGCTCCGTACATCATTTGTACAATTAATTGTTATGAAGTGGAACAAGTCATTTTGCATTCACATGTAATATGATACAAATGTTCATCTACATTTTTTTCCTTCAGTACTTTTGCTAACTAATTATTCTTGCCTGTCACCTTGAACATATTATAAAATTAGAAATTCTTCTATGGAATGGATGGAGGCATCAAGAAGAAACTTTTTCAGTTTGTTTTAAAATTTAACTTAGTTGTATGTCATATATTTTTTATCCCTGGGTAAGTGATGAAAAATTTTGGTGGCAGCATTGTGCACCCCTTTTTGTGCTAAAGATGACCTTAATGTGGAGTAACAAATATAATTTTTTTTTTGATATTGTAATATATACATAATTGATCCTCTTGAACTATAGCAGATTATTTACAACAAACTTCCTGTAGGAATAAATACAATGGGAGGCAGTAATCTAAATGTCTACCTTACACAGATGTCTACAAAATGTTCATCGGTGAGCTCCATATATTATTCTTAATGCACATTTTTGAGCAATAAACACTTTCGTTCTTAAAGTTGATTCACCCCAGAAATATTATTGAATAAAATACACAAAATATTTCAACACACTGATATGTCTCTCCCCAATATTTTCAATCATTCAGTGTCCAAATGTGGCTAAATTAATTGTTACAAATTTTTACATTTCCATCCTAGTTATTATTTCCTCACCATGTGTTAACACTTGTATTTGGTGTAGCACTATTACCTTTTTATGGGCAGAACTGAATCTTTTGTATCTTTTTGAAATTGAGAGTGAGACTATTTACAGAGAACCACTCAATAACACTTTTAAGCATCTTATTTACCATTTACTCTGTTGCCATATATATGTTTGGATTGATTACAGTCCTAGTGTCATCCACAAAAAAAGTAATCCTCCTTCTTGTATGTAAGATGGAAGGTTGTTTACATGTCTGAGAAACAACAGAGTACCTATGATTCATACTTGTGGACCCCGTAAGTGATTTCTCCACTCAAGAATCTCTCCTGCTTACATTGGTTGAATTTTTAGATGTAACTTTCAGCATTATATTAGTTAGATAAGACATTACCCTCTGGTTTACTGTACAATCAATTCTATTCCACCCCAGTTTCTCTGGGAAAGTATTTTATTTCACAGAGTCAATGGTTTTCGATACAGTAGTTAAGGATGCCTTTTTGCTGATGGATATGAAAAAACTGTTTTCCAACTAACAATAGTGATAAATTACAGTTAAAAACGGATGTCACACCCAGCGACCCTTGTCTCCACGTGCTATGACATACTTAAATCATACATTACAAATAGGAAACAATGCACAGAAATCAGACATACTAGTGGGGGAAACATAACAAACTACAGATCAGAATTACAAACAGTTAAACACGGTGTGCCGCAAGGGTCTGTGCTTGGGACAATACTATTTATACTCTACGTAAATGACTTCCCTAGCTATATAAATCAGAAACTTATAATGTATGCTGATGACACAACAATCATTTGCACAGCTGACACAAAGGAGGAGCTTGAGAAGGAAGCACTCCTGACTATCGAAAATGCAAATAAATATTTAACACAGAACAACCTGTTTATGAATCAGTCTAAAACAATAAATGTAGTATTTCAGACCAAGCATAGTGAAAATTATATATAAATGTTAATATAAATGGAAAGACTATTAAAGAAGTAACCAGCACAAATTTTCTAGGAACTACAATAGACAAACATTTGGCATGGGGGGAGCACATAGATGCACTGTGTAAAAAGATAAACAAACAGATCTTCATCATGCATAAAACAGCTAAGACTGTGGATGATAAAGTCCTCAATCAATGTATTATGGACTTGTCTTCCCACATTTGTCTTATTCAGTTCATATATGGGGAAGTGCACAAGCTGGCTACCTAAAAAGAATATTCACAATTCAGAAAAGGGCAGTGAGATGCATTGCAAAAATACCACCAAGACAGACCTGTAGGCAAGCTTTTGTACACTATAATATTATGACAGTATATTCACTGTACAATACCAAAGCATAATGGTGGTAAGGTCAAGTGATAAACACCTCCTAAATAAAGACGTACACAAACACGGTACAAGAGGAAATGAAAATTACTACATGATAAACAGAAATCTAAAACTGTCTATGACTGCCCCAGAAGAAGCAGGCAAAAGGTTTTTTAATCAACTCCCCAAAATCATTAAAAAAGAAACAGACCTAAAATGTTTTAAAAATCATTTGAAACTATATCTCACAGAGAAATGTATATACAGTTTGAGTGAATACTAAGATGGTGTTTAAATATGTTATATCGTTACTGAAATGTACCTTTAAAAATTATCATTTCTGTATGTTGTTTGGATTTGTGTGTACATATAATGTGAAACATGTAATACCTTTGTATGATTATGGACTATTTCTGTTTAATTATTTGTTTCATTTATATATAATGAAATCAAGTTTGATGTTAATAGCCTATTATATGACACACCCAATACTCTCGCTGGATTTTCAGCTGGAGTCCATGGGCAAAGAATAAATAAATAAATCTTCTACACCCGATGTTTTTGCTGAAGTACCAGGAACAGCTTTTAAGAAACACAGCAAACCTGTTATTGCTGTTAATGAATGTGAAGTTTATCACTAATACTTTACTTGCCTAACCAACTGAGTACATTTCTTGTGTTCTGGGTGCTCTATGTACATCCTGGATACCAAGTCACTAATAATTAAACCACAATTATGTGTTTGCTGGTAGCCATCTGTTTATGAGATCTTAGAGATTAATTTTAACAAGTGCCACTATTGGTTGTCAAAAACCATTAATATAGCAGTCAGGAAACAGTGTGTGTATTGTATATCGCACATTAGGAGTTCTGTACATCCTCCCCTACCTCTTATTCCCCCCTGTGACGTTATTTCTGTAACTATTGACTTCTTGTAAAGGGCGAACTAATTTCTGGGGCTTTTCCTCACGGGTTTTTGCACAAAATTAACTCCCGTCAAGGGTGAATACAACTATGTGATCTGAACAGCTATGGTTTTTCTTTCTTTTCAAGGATAGCAAATGAACATAAGGATTAAGTTACTCGACAGCATAAAATTTGTGCAGAGGCCTAAAGAACCCTACTAAAGCGTACAACTAGAATAATTCTAAATATGTAACAAACATATCTACATTATAGATGTTATTAGTTACGACGCAGGAAGGTCTACAATTAAAATAATTATCCCTGGACATTTACTATTTACCACTAGTGTGTTTTGTTGACGCTATTTTAACTGTGTATTTCGTCGTCATATGCACACGACGCATAAGTAATATACTTTAGTGCCTAGACTGATTTTTGCTACGGACTGTAATAAAGTGCAAGATGGGCATTAAATTTTTCCAAAACATTTAATAATTATGGGCATCTATTCCCCTTGTATTCCGGCGTGCAAACACCCACCCACATTGACTTGTTTCGTTTCCCCTACCCTTACCCCTACACTTCCTTCACGTTTATCCAGTGCATGCAACGTTTTTAATTGGTGTGGAAATGGACACAACACAAAGTTTTAATATTGAAAAAGATATTTTTAAAACGTAAAACATCGATAGGTCAACTGTGTGAGCAACACAGTTGGGTGAAATGTGGCCACAAACATGCACTGTTCATTTTTCAGAAGACCTAGCTCTCGGTGCATTCACAAGGTTGGCAATAATGTTGACGTCACCAAAGTGACCAAATGGCTGTATCTAAGTTCACGTAGATGATGAAGCTGAAACATGAGTAAAGAATAATGTAAATTACGAACATAGCTCCAGAATCGAATAGCTGACTAGCAAGAAAAACTGACTTCAAAAGTGTAGATAATTTTGCATAAATAAAGAACGATACCTGAGAATATATATATATCTTCCTTTTTATCCTCAATTTACGTCGGGCTCAATGGACTGATGCCCTGTGTACTAATCGGATCGCCTTGATGAAGAATACGCAAATATGTACTGTCTGACTGAATAGTGCTACCCATCAGTTCTGGTGAGTACGCACCGTTCGCTTTACTTAATATATTTAATGATAGTTTCTGTGTAAATATCAATTTACGATACTAATTCCAGCGAATGTACCGTGTAACCACTTCTGAACAAGATGGCGGACAGGTAGTTCCTGAAATTATTTTGCTGCGTGTTTTGAAATCATTTTCAAAGTTTTCAGTAGTGATCATTACGTGACTGACATTTGTAAACACAAATTCTAAAATAAGTGTAGTGTTTTTGTGGCCGTAAACAGAAACGGTAAGGTTATGATGTCTTTGTGGGCTACATTGTGTATCTACAAATTAGGTTTTGTTTTCCTGGAATGATAAAACACCGTTGCACAGTGACGAAAAGTTGAACACCTAGCACTTCAGTTATTATGTGTTTTGTTTGCAGGTAAATGTCTTTTCGTATTTTTGGGCCTTGTGGAAGTCATATCTAGTGTCATTGTGGTGAAACAGTTGTGCAGCGGTGCTGTTACAATGGCAAGGGTAGATCACTGGCTGTATCTCCGGTGTAAAGAGATAAATTTTCTAAAAGGCGCCTTAAAAATGTTATCCGGATTCTAAATTACGATAAATTACTTTTGGTGCCAGTTGTCCGTTTCTCAGTGATGTCAGCTGGGTGTTTACGTTTGATTATACAGAAAACATTGTATGTTTTCTTGTATGGAAGAAATTTATTTCGTGTGAGTTTATTTTTATTAACTGTTACAGTTATGGACTACGTTTTACGGTTTGTAGAGTGTCATATTGACATGGTCAAATTGTGGCAAAAGGTTTGTTGAGAATCAGCTGAGTGGTTAATCTTATTTGTATTGTTTTAGCCTCCAAATTGCGTCATTAGCTTTCTGAGTGTTTAGCCCATGCATTTAACAATTATTTTTGGTGTGCAGCCCTGTGAACTGACCCCTCAGTGTTTTTTGAATCGTAGTGCATATTTTATATCCACAGTATATTTGAATGTTGTGTTGAAACTAGTTGCAGGATTGTGTTCTCAGGAAATGTTACAAACATATGAAGTGGCATTAGTTGTGCCTTTTTGCAAATTGATTATATATCCGCCTTGTTCATTTACTTATCTATAGGCCTTATTACTTAGCAGAATGGTAGCTGTACCTATATGTAGAGACCTGGTGAGATACCCATGAGTGGAAGTTTCAGTGAGCAGTGCAGTAGAGTGGGAGTATTCAAACTTAGTTATTAAGTCACCAGCAATTCATGGTGGAGGGAAATTACATAGTGTAACCTGACCCTTTTCTGAGAGCGAATAAATCTGTGAAAATTGAATGACTTTCAGATGGTGTGGAATGTTACCGCCCATTGCCAGCCTTACCTATTACACAACACAACATACCGTAGCATTTTAGCAAGCACTGTTGATGCTGTTTATTCCAGTGTGCTGCCCTCTCTGTGAGAAAGAGGTGTGGGCTTGTTTCCCAACTCCTCTCTTTCTCTCATAGCAGCACACAAACCAGGGGACGATCATGTGCTTACACTTCCACCAACTACTGCAACAGTTTCAAGTTAGATTTTGTGTATAGTAGTCATATTTCCGTAATACAACAATGAAAATAATCAAATGTTAACAAACATGCAGATATTTATAATTACTTACGGGTCCCTGCACATATTGCCCACATGACTTCTGGTCGATGTCAGGGCCGTGTACATATTCCTGCCTCTCAATTACATTCTTTCTGCACTTCTGTCCGGGAAAAAAAAATGATTTAGCACCTGTGTGTAATAAGATGATGTTGAACTCAATACGGTTAACATTTTACATCTCAAATCTTTGGCAGAGAGTTACCTAATATTAAGCAGTATAATACGAAAGTGTATGGCAGAGATGTGTTCTTGTTTCACCATTTCTTACTTTCTTTTATTTAGGGTAAACCTATGCTGTTTGGTATTTTATTTAAGAAGGGGAGGCCACGACATTGGGATCACAGATTCACTACAAACTGTGTACTCTTTTATTAGGCCATAAAAAACAGTATAATGTGCAAGTAGTAAGGTGCACTACTCAGGCAATTCCAAGAAAATCACAAGGGAAATTTTATGCTGCTTATTATGTAACTGGTCTATCTATGTGAAGGTGCCGGCAGTAAGAAGTCATTGTTATCAAGCGGTTACTGTTGGCGCATAGCGAAAGACTTGTGCATGAGGCTATGGTTCAAATCCTGCCATCACTTATTTTTTAATCGATATTTTTTTCCATCACTGGTCACATTATTGAATTTATACGAGTTTTGAGAGGTAATATAACGGGGACAAAAAAAACGACGTGCATTTTCATGAAGTCGCCGTGAATTTCATGTGTTATTTGATTATTTACTATTTCTAATAAAATTTTCAGGGTTGAGGAACAGGCTTGAAAAGCCAAATCAAACCTCGATAAATAATGATGCGAACGACGCTATTCACAATCAGTAATACAGTAAGTAACAATGTGCCAGACAACAAGACTAGTGTAAAATTCATTGTCAGATGTGCTCTCGATGTCACATGTTGCAGGATGGTATTTTTCATGAGCTATAACATAAACTGAAACTTCATACAAATACACATCGTTTTTCTTTTGTTCTCATTATATTACATCTCAAATGTCATATAAATTAAATTAAATGACTAGTGATGAATGAAAAAATAGATTAATAATTAAGTTTGAGTGGGAGTCGAACCGTCACCTCAAACACGTATGTCTGACGAAGCTCGAACGCTAATCACTTGATGACTAATGAACTCCGATTTTCGGCTACTATGCATTGATATATAAGGCACATAATAGACGTGTAAAAATTCTCATGCGATTTTCTCTGAATTGTCAGAGTAGTGCACCTTACTACTTGTACATTATTTTGTTTTTAATGACCTACTAGAGGTGTGCAAAGTTTGAAGTAAATCTGTGAGCCCAACACTGTGGCCTCACCTTACAAGATGTATGCTTTAGGTGAACTTTTAAAGATGTTTGTTTTAATCACTCCTATTGTTTCTTTGACAACTCATTATATAGTTTAATTTCCTTGTGGAACACACAGTTTTAAGTTTTTTTGATATGTTTAATAAGTTAGATTTGGCATTTGCTCCATGATAATAAATAGAACTGTCAGTGTAATAATTATTAGTATTAAAACCCCTAAGTCTTTAAACAGATTTTTACAGTGACTGCAATTACTGTTTTTGGTTGATATTCCTGTGTCCCTTTCTGTAATTTGAATGTTGTCACTGTATGATGTTTACTAGATTCCCCCAAAGAAACAATATTTCGTGCAGTGATATCTGATTTCCTGGCCACAATGAACAGTTGATTGCAACTGTAATTTACAGTATTAGTTTTAGTAATTTATTCATCCAAAGATCATTTCATAACGATACAGGATTTGTCAGCTTAATACAGGGAGAAACATAAGCTAGATATACATACAGACTTACGACTATACATATGTTTTGTGATGAGAGGTCAGGTGATTTGCTGTAGTCTTATCTAAGGAAACATCATGGAATTTGCCTGAAATGATTTATGAAAATCATGAAAATCCTAAATGTGGATGATCGAACTGAACATCTGCCTCCATTCTATTCACAGTACGTTGGAGTGTACCTTGTGGATAAGTTTCTCTTCTTTGGGGTTGTATGATGGATCTTGTTTATTTTTATTATTTACTGTATGATGGATCTTGTTTATTTTTATTATTTACAATGCTTCCTTCACTTGGAACTCATAAGCAAGTTGAAGAGTAGGAATGAAGATGTCTGTCATCAAATTTCTTCCTTTCTTCAGAAATTTCAGTGAGAGGCACAGAAAATGTACCTTCCAAACAGGTGATTACATAAATGTATATTCTCTGTATAGAGGTGTGGGAATGCTTCCCAAACATACTTCACTTTTATGTCAACAGTACTAAGAAACTGAAGCTGTTGATGTCTCTATTTTATTGGGAAAGAACTAAATGAACCTGGACATTTTTTTCCTTTGTATGAGGCAAGCACAAAAAATAAGAGTACTCGATTTTTATATTTTTCGTAGAAAAGTGTATTTGAAAAAAATTACTGGATATTGTTGATACACTTGTTGACTATTTTTTCACATAATCACTCTCCCATTCAGTGCATGTGGTGAGCTTTGGTATGAGCTGCTTCTGCTCTCCTTGAAGAACTCTTCCACCATTTCCTTCTTCCACTTTGAAACCACTTTTTGTACCTGCTCGTCAATTTAAAATTTAATTCCACCGATGTGTGCTTTCAGGGAGGTGAAAAACTGATAATCTGGAGGTGCCAAATCAGGGAAACATAGGGGGTGATTAAGAACATCCCAACCAAATGGGTCTAAGGGTGCCGTGTTGGCTAAGGCTGTGTGAAGATGGGCATTGTTGTGCAACAAGCACACTCCTCTTTTGCTTTTATCACTTCTTTTTAATTTTTTTTAGGGTCTCAAAATAATGTTGTGCATTGATGTTCTCCTGAGGCAGAAATTCAAATGAAATCGGCCCCTAAACAGTAAGGTCATGATTTCCCCCTCCCCCCCCCCCCCCCCCCACCCCCTCCCTAAAGATTGTGGTTGTGAATTCTTTGGCAGGTAGGGAATTGGTGTGATGCCACTGTGACAACTGTCTTTTCATATCAGATACATTTCATCTCCAGTCATTCTAGAGCTCAGACAATCCTTGCCCTGTAATTAAAGAAACTCAAGAAACTTGTGCGCACTATTGACCCAGTTTTTCTTGTGCTGCTCTGTCAGCTGTTTTGGGACTCATCTTGTGCACTGTTTCCGAAATCCTAGCATACTTTTAGTGTCTCATATAAGAGAGTTGTAGAGGCACTGCAGAAATTTCATCCACTGACAATCAACGGTTGTCACGAAGTGTTTCCTTGATTTTTTTTTTTTTTACTAACTCATCAGTCAAAATGGGTTATCCACTGCTCTGTTCGCCATGGACATTTGTTCTGATCCAGTAATCTCCCTGCACCATTTAAACGCATTAATTATTTATGAAAAAAATTGGTAGGTGTTGTTTCTTCCATGAGTGTGAAGTGGATCATAGCATGTGGCTTGCACTTGGCGGGATTCTTATTAACATTTTTCATGCAACTGGACACTACAGTGAGAGTTTGTGTTCTACTTTTTTCATAGGATGCTGATTGTGGTCAGGGGATCCCCCTCTACCACTAAAGTGTTGCCAACTTTCAAAAAACCACAGCTTGTTCTGGTCACAGTACACTGGCTTTTTGAACATGCTTTGTGTTAACTATTCATCTAAGATTTTTTTTTTTCTCCTAGGTGATCATCAAAAAGGAATTACCTACAAACTTATGCTAAAACTTAAACTCAACCTAATGAATTAGAGCAATCAGATAATTGTTTGGTAAAGTATGTGTTAGCACTTAGTTTTCTTTGTAAATACAGGCTCGCAATTGTGCAGCCTAAAATGACAACAGTCTGTTCTTTCCCTTGTTCTTTCTTTCATTCATTGTACCTTCTCAAGATAAGGTCTATTCCTTTTTCTTGAGTCAGTTTTTCACCATTTGGTTCTTCGTGTGTCTGTATCAGTTAAAGCAGCACACAAATAATATAAAAACATATAATGGTATCATCAGCTCATTGACAGACATTCAGGATGTTCACAACTGATTTTCTTCCACTTGGGAAATAATGAACAGGCAATAATATCTCACGCTGTTTCATGTCTAATTACCAGCCTGTGAATCATTTGTCCTGACATGGGTCAGCAGTTTCATTGTGTTCTTGCAATTACATTTTATTCATGATGTTAATAGGCCTACTTGCTTGTCTCTGGAACTAAATCGGTTATCTTCTAGAATTTAGGTTCCAATCATGGTGTTCAAAGTTTAAAAAAAGTATGACCTCAGCATATAAGTAAGTGTAATCTGGTTTTACATTAGTGAATAATATTACTCATGCAAAGAAAATCACTTCTATATTTGAATATGAACTGTCATAAAATGAAATCTTTAGGTCTCTGGAAACTAAAATGATTGTTTTTTGACTGTACACTGATAGCTGACAGCTTGTATGGAGTTACTTCCAATAAAGGATACACTTCACTCCTGTATTCAGAGATGACATTAGTGTGGCCAAATTGACACCTCCGGTTGTTTGTACAAAATTTATAAGAGAAAAGGTTATTAGTGAAATTTTCGAAATTGCTGTTGCCCCTTTCCCCATTTTTCCACCCCTCCCTCAATTAACAACTAATCTCGGGTCAACTCAGGCATTCAATACCAGTTGTTTTCTTTGACCATGATGTAACTTTCTTTGACCCATGATGTAACTGTATTGTTTTATGTGATGTCACAGTGGCACAGCGTGTTTGTTGTGTGTAGTGTTTGCAGAGGGCGTGTTGCAGTATGCTGTGGCGTGCTCTAGTGTGGGATTTTTATTTTTTTTAATTCATTGGCGGTGGTGTTAGTGACACTGGACTCCATGAATGCTGTTTGTGATAATAATATTAGAAGACTTTGTGACAGTTTGTTAGTAAGTTATTTTGATGTTGACAGTTACGAGCAATAGATTCATTTTCAGGTTTGGGATTACGATTGAGGTGCATTGTTTGATAAGAGGTTGAGTTTTATGTTTCATTTTTTGTTAGTTATGGATGTGACGGTGGAGGTCACGAGTAAGAGTCTGCATGTCACAATGGGGACAAAATGTTGAACAAGATTAAATTCCTAATGTTGCTCAGTTTAACTGCTGAGTATGTATTACATTTGTGGAGGATGCGTGAGATTTTCTAAAGTTGCTGCAACTCAGACCAGGGACCAGTACATTTGGTGTTGTCTTCAGGACAATAGATGGTGTTCTGCCTAGAGGGGTTCCTGTTTGAGAAGTCTAGGCTGGTTCGTGTTGCTGTTTCTAGATTTCAGGATTTGTATGTCAACTCACTTTAATTGCTAATTATGTTTTTATGGTTTTATCTCTTTTTTTGTTGTAATATGTACGATGTGTGTTTATCTGTGTAATTGTGTGGATCTTGTATTTTAAAATTTATTTATTGTAGGTTTTTGTTGTGTTGGTAGTTTTTGTTAATATATTGGATTGTGACTGGTAGATATCGTGTAGTTCATTTTACCTACATTGGTGAAGTTATGTTTTTGACATTTGCCATATGAGCATATAGTTTTGTGGTACTGTGGTTAGGCTTATCGCTGTTGTTGATACAGTCTGATAGCTTTCATGATTTTTTGCTATGTATATTGGTCTTCCTTTTGGCATTTTCTAGTCCAGTCTGCTGTAGGATTTTTGCAGTGGTATTGATCTTTCAAGTAGAACTATAGCTCAACTCTGGTAACAAGGGGTACCAGGTTCAATTCCCGGCCGGGTTGGGGATTTCCTCCACCAGGGGACTGGATGTTTGTGTTGCCCTCATCATTTCATCATCATTCATGAAAGTGGTGGGACTGGACTGAGTAAAGATTGGGAATTTGTGTGGGCGTTGGTAACAACTCAGTTGAGTCTCCCAAAAACCAGACATCATCATCATCATCATCATCATCATCTGGTTATCACTACCACATTTTGTTAGTTTGATGAATTATTGCTAGTTGTATAGTGTGATTTATTTTAGGATTTCTGTACCGATTTTCCACTGTATGGTATTTCTTTTGTGTTTTGTATATTTTCTAATCATGTGTTTTTGCGATGGTTAGCCCTACCCAAAAATCACGCTTTTTACAGTAGTCCCATTAGCTTCTGTATTTAATATAAATAATTTGTATGGTTTTGTGCTTGTTGGCTGTATTTCACACCAAGTTACTGGGTACCATTGTGAAATCATTGTGTTGTATCGTGGGGCTGGCTGTTACATCGTTGATCAAAGCCAAAGAGTGGTATCGGATGCCCTAGTGGCTTATTTCCTACTCTACCTCCCCCCCCCTGACACACTAAAATGCACCAACACCACATAAAATGCACAAACACCACAGTGCTTCAGGAAACCAATCATCCTACACAACTGTCCTCAATGGACCTGCTTCAAAATCTCCCCTCCGAGTCTAGTTTTCTGGCACAGATAGTGGCTATTGAAAGAGGTTAATTCTGTAAAATGACAATAATGATAATGATAATGATAATCATAATCATAATCATGAGCATGAGGTGAGTTACAGACCATGTTGTTGTTGTTGTCTTCAGTCCTGAGACTGGTTTGATGCAGCTCTCCTTGCTACTCTATCTTGTGCAAGCTTCTTCATCTCCCAGTACGTACTGCAGCCTACATCCTTCTGAATCTGCTTAGTGTATTCATATCTTGGTCTCCCTCTATGATACTAAATTTGTGATCCCCTGATGCCTCAGAACATGTCCTACCAACCGGTCCCTTCTTCTTGTCAACTTGTGCCACAAACTCCTCTTCTTCCCAATTCTATTCAATACCTCCTCATTAGTTATGTGATCTACCCATCTAATCTTCAGCATTCTTCCGTAGCACCACATTTCGAAAGCTTCTATTCTCTTCTTGTCCAAACTATTTATCGTCCATGTTTCACTTCCATACATGGCTACACTCCATACAAATACTTTCAGAAACGACTTCCTGACACTTAAATCTATACTCTGTTAACAAATTTTTCTTCTTCAGAAACGCTTTCCTTGGCATTGCCAGTCTACATTTTATATCCTCTCTACTTCGACCGTCATCAGTTATTTTGCTCCCCAAATAGCAAAACTCCTTTACTGCTTTAAGTGTCTCATTTCCTAATCTAATTCCCTCAGCATCACCCGATTTAATTCAACTACATTCCATTATCCTCGTTTTGCTTTTGTTGATGTTCATCTTATATCCCCGTTTCAAGACACTGTCCATTCCGTTCAACTGCTCTTCCAAATCCTGTGCTGTCTCTGACAGAATTACAATGTCATTGGCGAACCTCAAAAGTTTTTATTTCTTCTTCATGGGTTTTAATACCTACACCAAATTTTTCTTTTGTTTCCTTTACTGCTTGCTCAATATACAGATTGAATAACATCGGGGAGAGGCTACATCCCTGTCTCACTCCCTTCCCAACCACTGCTTCCCTTTCGTGCCCCTCGCTCTTATAACTGCCATCTGGTTTCTGTACAAATTGTAAATAGCCTTTCGCTCCCTGTATTTTACCCTTCCGCCTTCAGAATTTGAAAGTGAGTATTCCAGTCAACATTGTCAAAAGCTTTCTCTAAGTCTACAAATGCTAGAAACGTAGGTTTGCCTTTCCTTAATCTTTGTTCTAAGATAAGTCGTAAGGTCAGTATTGCCTCACGTGTTCCAACATTTCTATGAAATCCAAACTAATCTTCCCTGAGGTCGGCTTCTACCAGTTTTTCCATTCGTCTGTAAAGAATTCGCGTTAGTATTTTGCAGCTGTGACTTATTACACTGATAGTTCGGTAATTTTCACATCTGTCAACACCTGCTTTCTTTGGGATTCGAATTATTATATTCTTCTTGATGTCTGAGGGTATTTCGCCTGTCTCATACATCTTGCTCACCAGATGGTAGAGTTTTGTCAGGACTGGCTCTCCCAAGGCCGTCAGTAATTCTAATGGAATGTTGTCTATTCCCGGGGCCTTGTTTCGACTTACGTCTTTCAGTGCTCTGTCAAACTCTTCATGCAGTATCGTATCTCCCATTTCATCTTCATCTACATCCTCTTCCATTTCTATAATATTGTCCTCAAGTACATCGCCCTTGTATAGACCCTCTATATACTCCTTCCACCTTTCTGCTTTCCCTTCTTTGCTTAGAACTGGGTTTCCATCTGAGCTCTTGATATTCATACAAGTGGTTCTCTTCTCTCCAAAGGCCTCTTTAATTTTTCTGTAGGCAGTATCTATCTTACCCCTAGTGAGATAAGCCTCTACATCCTTACATTTGTCCTCTAGCCATCCCTGCTTAACCATTTTGCACTTCCTGTCGATCTCATTTTTGAGACGTTTGTATTCATTTTTGCCTGCTTCATTTACTGCATTTTTATATTTTCTCCTTTCATCAATTAAATTCATATTTCTTCTGTTACCCAAGGATTTCTACTAGCCCCCGTCTTTTTACCTACTTGATCCTCTGCTGCCTTCACTACTTCATCCCTCAGAGCTACCCATTCTTCTTCTACTGTATTACTTTCCCCCATTCCTGTCAATTGTTCCCTTATGCTCTCCCTGAAACTCTGTACAACCTCTGGTTTAGTCAGTTTATCCAGGTCCCATCTCCTTAAATTCCCACCTTTTTGCAGTTTCTTCAGTTTTAATCTACAGTTCATAACCAATAGATTGTGGTCAGATTCCACATCTGCCCTTGGAAATGTCTTACAATTTAAAACCTGGTTCCTAAATCTGTCTTACCATTATATAATCTATCTGATACCTACTAGTATCTCCAGGATTCTTCCATGTATACAGCCTTCTTTCATGATTCTTGAACCAAGTGTTAGCTATGGTTAAGTTAAGACCATATTTGGTAATAATTTTCCAATAAAATGTTGTATGATGTGGTTGGTGAATTAATACGGTGTACGTTTAGTGTGAAGATCATCAGAGATACCAGAATTGCTGCTGATTAAGAATTGCATTTTTATGGAAATATTTGATTGTCGTCTTTACACTCTTCCATTTGTCCCCATTCTCCCCATTCCCTTTCATCTGCTACCACACTACCATGACGAGTCTTGCTAGTATAACCGCACAGTAAAAGTTTACATTGGATGCAAAACTTATTACAAATTACCATTGGTATAATCACATTAGACGTAACTGTATCTTAAAATAAATCAAATGTACTTTAATTTTATGTATACTTTTTAATATTATTGATAAATTTTTCAAACTTTTCTATTTTAAAACACTACATATTTCTTGATAATGAATGTAAATTTTCTAAAATTTCTTGTTTTTAAAAGATTGGCAGTGATTGCCAAAATGACTGTAGGTTTTCTTTACCACCTTTTTTGTAGTATGCATAAAAGCCATAATGTTATTAAATGAAGGCAGCATTTTTCCATTTAAACTGTACTTATTTTGCCTCCTTAATAAGTACAAACTACGCAAAAGATACTTTTTTGAAGTACGAATAATTCAAACTTTAATTACTATTTGATAGAAGCATAGTAACATAAAGCTTAAAATGAAAATGGAAGGCACCTATTACTCAGGAATGAATATAAGATGGATGTAAACTGCAACGATAATGAAATATAATTAAATGAAATAATAATCATCACATGGATCCATATTGATGAAGGCTGATGAACAGATTTCATCTTTGCAGTACCTCGGTCCATCTCCTTCAACAGGAATCTTATATGGTCCCTTTCACATGATAACACTTCGTTTGTTGTTTTTATCAGAAACTGCTGCACCACACTGAAAGCTGTTTCTCCTAAATACATACATAGAAAAGCTAAAATGACAGTTGTAACTTTCACCACAGAAGAGGATGGGAATTGTTCACTTTTGACCAGAAACCTTCGTAGCCATATTATTGGAGTAATACTTGGGCTTTTGTTGTGTTTCAAATCAAGTGACTCCTCTTGCAGCATCTTTATGATATTTTTCTTAGCCTATTGAAATTGGATTGAAACTCATGTTGGTAATTTGAGCTATATAGGTCATGACATTTACACTGAGGTGACAAAAGTCATGGGATACCTCGTGCTAGTGTGTTGGACCTCCTTTTGCCCAAAGTAGTGCAGCAACTTGGCATGGCACAAACTCAACAAATTGTTGGGAGTTCCCTGCAGAAATATAGAGCCACAGACACCCATAAATGTGAAAGTGTTGCTGATGTAAGATTTCGTGCATGAACTGACCTCTAGATTATGTCCTATAAATATTCTATGGGATTCAACGTCAGACTTTCTGGGTGGCCAAATCATTTGTTCAAATTGTCCAGAATGTTCTTGGAACTGATGTCATGGCACATTGCCATCCATTAAAATTCCATTGATGCTTGAGAACGTGAAGTCCAAGAATGGCTGCAAATGGTCTCAAAGTAGCTGAACATAACCATTTCCAATCAGTGTTTGGTTCAGTTGGACCATGGGAGCAGTCCATCCTAGTAAACATAGCCCACACCATTATGGAGCCACCACCAACTTGCACAGTGACAACTTGGCTCTGTGGCTTTGTGGTGTCTGTGGCACACTCAAGCCCTACTGTCAGCTCATACCAATTGAAATCGGGACTCATCTGACCAGGTCACGACTTTCCAGTCATCGAGGGTCCAACTGATATGGTCATGAGCCGAGAAAGGTGCTGTAGGCAATTCATGCTGGTAGCAAAAGCACTTGCATTGTCATCTGCTGCCGTAGCCTGGTAATGACAACTTTTGCTACACTGTCCTAATGGATATGTTTGTTGTACATTATGCATGGATTTCTGCAATTATTTCACAGTGTTGCTTGTCTGTTAGCACTGACAACTCTAAAACACCGCTGCTCTTGGTTGTTAAGCGAAGGCCTTCGGCCACAGCATTGTCCGCAGTGAGGGGTAATGCTGAAATTTGGTATTCTTGGCACACTTTTGATTCTTTGGATCTCGGAATATTGAATTCCCTAACAATTTCTGAAATGGAATCTCCAATGCTTCTAGCTCCAATCACCATTCTGCATTCAGTGTCTGTTAAATCCTTTCGTGCAGCCATAATCATGTCAGAAACCTTTTCACATGAATCGCCTGAGTACAAATATCTGCTGCACCAATACACTACCATTTAAAGGAATATTTTTTCTTCCTTTGAAATTTTTTTCGACTTTCTCATGTAAAGCTTGTTGGTTGATCAAAGTCCTGGCAGACAGCAGTTCCTCTAGTTCTTTGTAATTCTGATTAATGAAACAAATGTAAGAGAATAGTAATACTTCATTAACTGTAGCTGTTGATTTGTCAATTTGGAGTATACATTTTGTGTTTTTCTATGAATTGAATGACAAGGCACCTCATATTTTCACAGTGGTCTAAGAATATAGACATAATGTACTATAATTTACACAAAATTTCAGTAATGTCATTATTGACACATCACCGTTTTTAAAATGGTTGTCTGGTGAAGAGTTTGTTCATGGACTTCCCTTATTGTAGCTGAGCCCGTCTGTGAGCTTTTGCAATTTGTGTGTGCGCATATTGACTCCAAGGCAGAGAACTTGTAGTTACACTGGCTTGTAGAAGCATAATTGTAACAAAAGTGTATTTGAAAGCATTTTCACTTTTATACATCTTGCATAAATTATTCTCTCATTTTTAAACTAACTGGTAAAGGGAATATCATTTTGATCAATTGTATTGTCTTTATCTTTCATGTGTCACTGAAAAAATGTTTAGGAAATTAAATTCCCTTGCCTTTCTCTGTTAGTAACGGAAAGAGCAATCAATAAAGTTATTGCAGAACATGCACTGTCCTCCTGTGTCCCCAATTCATAGCTGCACTCCCTTCACCCTTCCATCCTGATTGCTACTTTTCATTCCACTGCCATCTCAAGAAATGGAATGCCTCCCCCACCCACCCCCACCCCCTCCCCATCTTCCATGGGGAGATAACTTCCAGGTTGTGAACTATAAGTCAGAATCTACATCTACATATGTACTCTGCAAGCCACAGTACAGTACATGTGGAGAGTACTGCATGGTGGAGTGTATCTTGTACCACTATTAGTTATTTTCTTTCCTGGTCCACTCGCAAATAGAGCAAGGGAAACATGACTCCATATGCCTTCATATGAGTCGTAATTTCTTTTATCTTCATGCTCCTCACGTCAAATGTACATTGGCATCAGTAGAACTGTTGTGCAGTCAGCTTCAAATGCTGGTCCTCTAAATTTTCTCAATAGTGTTTCTCAAAAAGAACGTCTCCTTCCTTCCAGGGATTTCCATATGAATTCCGAAGCTTCTCCGTTGAGACATGCATGTTGATTGAATTTACTGGTAACAAACTAGCAGACTGTCTGTGAATCGGAAAATAGCCACAGATTGCTGTTCACCCTGTCCATCAGATTATTTATGTGCATAGAGAATAATTGCAGTCCTATTACACTTTCCTCTGGGGGCACACTTGATGATACCCTTGTTCCTGATGAATACGTGCCGTCAAGGGCAGCATATTGGATTCATTAGTTAAGAAGATTTTGAGCCACACACGCACATCTGGGAACCTACTCATCTACATCTACGTCTATTGTCTGTAAACCACTGTGAAATGCATGGCGGAGGGTACGTCCCTTGTACCAATTATTAGGGTTTCCTCCCGTTCCATTTGTGTATAGAGCATAGGAAGAATGACTGAATGCCTCTGTGCATGCTGTAATTATTCTAATCTTATCTTTACAATTCCTATGTGAGCTATACAGGGGGGGGGGGGTTGTGATATATCCCTAGTCATCTTTTACAGCCGGATCTTGAAGTTTTGTCAGTGGTTTTTCTCAGGATAGTTTGTCTGTATTCACAAGTCTGTCAGTGAAATTTTTTTCAGTATGTTTGTAACACACACCCAAGGATCAAACAAACCTGTGACTATTCGTGCTACCCTTCTCTGTTTATGTACCATATACACCGTTACACCCAGGCATTTGTATGAGTTAACCGATTGCAATGCTGACCCATTGATATTATAGTTGTATGATATTGCATTTATTGTTTTGTAAAGCCCACAATTTTACATTTTCGAACATTTGAAGCAAGTTGCGTATCTGAAATCTTAGCAAGATCTGAGAGTATATTTACGCAGTTTCTTTCAGATGGTATTTCATTGTAGATAACTGCATCATCTGCAAAAAGAGTCAGGTTGCTATTAATATTGTCTGCAGAGTCATTAATACACAATGTGAAGAGCAAGGGTCCCAACACATTTCCCTGGGGCACATACGAACTCTCCATCCATGATAACATACTGCGTCCTCCCTGCCAAAAAGTCCTTACTTGAGTCACAGATTTCACTTGAGAGCTCATATGATCATACAGTAGTTGTGGTACTAGTCAAATGCTTTTCGTAAATTGAGAAATATTGCATCTATCTGATTGCCCTTATCCAAAACTTTCAGTATCTCATGTGAGAAAAGTGTGAGTTGGGTTTCACATGATCATTGTTTTTGGAATCCATGCTAATTGATGTGGGGGAGGTCTGTCTGTTAGAGATATCTCATTATGTTTGAGCTGAGAATATGTTCTAAAATTCTACAACAAATCGATGTTAAGCATATTGAATGGTAGTTTTGAGGATCATTTCTATTAGCTGTCTTGTAGACAGGTGTGACCAGTGCTTTTTTCCCAAGAACTGCGATAGACGTTAGTTAGAAAAGGAGCTAATTCAGTCTCAAATTCATTATAGAATCTCATAGAGATTACAGTGGGCCCTGTTCGGTTTTAATGATTTTAGCTGTTTATGAACACCATTGATACTAACACTGATTTCACTCATCTGTTCAGTGGTACAAGGGTTAAATTGGGGCAATTCATCAGGTTTTTCTTCGTAAAGGAACATATGAAAACAGAGTTAAGCATTTCAGCTCCTTCCTTGCTACCCTCAGTTTCAGTACCTGTCTCATTAGTGACAGGTCTCATAACTTTTTTGATACTAATAGCCTTTAAATATGACCGAATTTCTTTGGGTTTTGTGAAAGATCATTTGACAGTATCCTGTTATGGTAGTCATCAAAGGCCTCACGCATCAGTCTTGTGACATCCAAACGAATTTCATTCAGCATCATTTTATCTATAGCCCTATGGTTTGTTTTTCACCTGTTATGCAGTAATCTTTGTTTCCTTAGAAGTTTATTTACAGTGGAGGGCCTCTGACATTATGAACTGTTCTACTGGGTATATTTCTATCCAGTGCATGGTCAACTATTCTTTTAAACTTGAACCATAGTTCCTCTCCATGCTCCTGTTCTGTGCTGAAAGTTTAAAGTTCTTCATTGAGCTATGACACTAGTGAGTTTTTATATAGTTTATTGAACATGTATAACTTTCAGCTTGTTTCAGTTGTTTGTACTTTGGTAATCATTGTTGCCCCAACCAAATCATGGTCACTAGTACCAATTTCAATGTGGGCGTCCTCCAAGATGTTAGATCCATTTGTTGCCTTTTGATCCAGTACATTTCCATGATGAGTGGGATCCGAACTGTCTGTTGTAGGTAGTTTTCAGAGAATGTGGTGCAGTGGGGCACTGTGTGTAATGCTTTTTGGAAATCTAGAAGCATGTAATCTGCCTCTTGCGCTTCATCTGTGGTTTGCAGGATATTCCAAAATCCATGCTGATTTTTGGACAGAAGCTTTTCTGTCTCAAGGAAATTTATTATATTCAAACTGAGCATGTGTTCAAGAATTCTGCAGCAAATCAATGTTAAGGACATGGGGTCAATTCCTGTACTATCTTTATATGAAGGAGTCACCTGTGCTTTTTTCCAACCACTTGGGACTTTGCACAGGGTGAGAGATTCACTATAAATGCAAGCTAAGTAATATGCTAGTTGCATAGAGTATTCTTTATAAGACTTGGTAACTTCTTCCCCACTCTTTCAGTTGCCTCTTTAAGACAAGGATGCCTATTACTATGTCCTCCATATGGGAGTCTGTGCAACAGTCAGTTGCAGAATGTTTGTATGATCCTCCTATGTGAACAATATCTTTAACACGAAATTTAGAACTTCAAATTTCCGTCTATTGCCACACCAGCCTGTTCCAAGAGTGACTTGATAGAACTCTTCGACTGTTAAGCGATTTTCATAGGACCAAAATTTTCTTGCATTCTCAGCAAGATTTTTGCTACACACGTCTATCTTTTTACAGACACATGAATTTCTGATAACTTTTTCCCTTCAACATTTGTGGGTTCTCTTTGGAACAAGAGTGCAGCAGTCTTTACTTCCTCAGGGTTTTCTAAATTTTGTTGTTAAACCATGGTGGGTCTTTTCTGCCCTTAATCCACTTGCTTGGCACGCACGAAGTTTGTTCAAAAAATTCCAACATTTGTAATTTCGTCCCAGTGGTGTGTTGGAGCGAAATATGGTGGCATCCCAGCACACACCTGTGTTTAATGAGTGTCATAAGTTCCATTGTTGTATTTCTCTTAGTTATTGTTCAGTGCTGTATAGAGTAGAATGTTTTGTTGCACAGTTTGTGAATTTTGAGATGTAAGAATGAGAGGAGCAACGCATCTGCATTAAATTTTGCGTGAAACTCGAGACAAGCTGTACAAACACACACCAAATGAGTGCAGGAAGCCTATGGTAATGAATGCTTAAGCCATTTTCTCGGTGCTGTGAATGGTTCACACAGTCTAAAAATGTCCGAACAGAAGTTAAAGATCACCCCCATTTAGGACACCTGCCAGCAGCTACCGATACCGCTCATGTCAGGAATGTCAACAAAACTGTTCATGTCATTCAAAGACTGACTATCCGAAAGATTGCAGGAGAATGTAACATTTCAGTTGGATCATGTCATGGAATCCTGACACAGCATCTTGGAATGCACTGTGTTGCTGCAAGTTTGTCCCATGGCTCATGAGTCAAGACCAGAAAGACTTTCACCTTGCAACCTGTGAAGAAGTTTTGGACCCTGCAAATGAGAACAAGATGTTCCTTAATAGAATCAAAACTGGTGATGAGATGTGGGCCTACAGTTATAAAGTTGAGAAAAAGGTTCATTCCTCATAATGGGTCGGGAAAGGCCAAGAACAAAAAAAAACTCGTCAGGTCAGGTCAAATGTCACAGCCATGCTAATAGTTTTCTTTGAATTTAAAGTATAAAGTCATCATGAATTTGAGCCACAGGGACAAACTGTTAATTGATTGTACCGTTAGGACATGTTGTGACACCCGCGAGAAAATGTGAGAAGGAAATGGTGTGAAATGTGGTGAGATAATGCACCCGCACATTCATCCCTGTTGGTGCAAGGCTATTGTGCAAAAAATGAAAGCACTGTGCTGCCTCATCCTCTTTACTCTCCAGACCTGTCCTCTGTAGCCTTTTTTTTATTTCCAAAGTTGAAAGCCACACTGAATGGATGAAGATTTGCATCAATAGGCAAGATAAAAGGAAATTCACAGTTGGTGCTTCGCGCAATCCAGAGGTGTACTAATACAGCTTTTGGAAATGGAAAAGATGTTGGGAGGGATGTATCAAATGTGGAGGAGTGTTTTTTGAAGAGACCATGCACAACAAGTAAAAGGCGAGCGTAGAAAAATTTTGTATTTTTCGAAAAGACCTCATACTTCTCCAGAGCTCAATTTATAATCTGATTAAACTTTGCTCATAATTCCTCTAAATTTGTCATACTATAACTAAACGATGTACCTTTGTTGTTTAAGTGGGATGCTAACAACTACTTATCTGCTCTTGCTAGCAACACTACTCTCATAGCCTTCTTGATTGATTTGTTAACTTCAATGACCATTGACGCTGTGGTATTGTTAAATTTAATCTTTGTAATGACTCTGTTGATGATGTCAGGCCTGTTTGTAGCTATGAGATCTAAAATATTTCTATTGCATGTGAGACTCAAACCAGCTGCTCAAGGCAGTTTCCAGAAAATGCTTTCAGAAGAACTTCACATGATTGCCTGTCCATAGCCCCTGCCGTGCGTCTGTAGATATCCTAGTCTATACTTGATAGGTTAAAGTCTCATCCAGCTAATATTGCATGACCTGTGTATTTACATGCTACTGACCATAAATTTCCTTTGAGTGAGTCTAGAACTGTTATGGCAGAATTGGGTGGCTGTTAAAAACATCCAACTGTTAACTTGGTCTCATGTAGGCCTGTTGTATGTGTCCAGATAACTTAACACACTCAAATTCCACCTCAAACGAGACAATATTTGTCAACTGCAATAAACGTTCCCCCTCCAATGTTATCTAATCTATCTTTCTGATACATGTTCCACAAGTTGCTAAATAATTCATGTGTATGCAGGAAAAGGCTTTTGGTAGTTTGCTAGAAACATATGACTCCACAGAAGTTTCTCCTTTATTGGGATTTGGATAGTAAATAACATTTTTGTCTACTTTTGAACCATAGACCTTGAAATTGGTGGGGTGGCTTGCGTGCCTCAGTGATACAAATAGCCATACCATAGGTTCAACCACAGTGAAAGGGCAGACTAACTTGTTGTTTCTGAAAAGGGAAAGCAACCTTTTCAGTAGTTGCCCGAGCAACAGTCTGAATGACTGACTGATGCGGTCTTGTTAATATCAACCTAAAATGGCCTGGCTGTGCTGGTACTGGTGTAACTTTCCCCAAAGGCGTGCAGCTCTACTACTGCATAATTAAGTTATGTTCGCACTCTTCTGGGTAAAATATTCTGGATCTCGAGGAAGGGACTACTAAGGATGACATTGTCATCAGGAGAAACAAATCTGGCATTCTTTGTATCAGGCCATGGAATGTTAAATCCCTTAATTAGTAAGTAGTTTAGAAAATTTAAAAAGGGAAATGGATGTATTGAAATTAGATATAGTGACAGCTAGTGAATTTCGGTGGCTGGAGGAATAAGACTTCTAGACAGGTGAATACAGGTTTATAAGTACAAAATCAAATAGGGGTAATGCATGAGAAGGTGGAACACCAGAAGTTTTCAGACTGATTATATAATATGGTAAGGTAGAGATTTTGGCACCAGAAGTTTTCAGACTGATTATATAATATGGTAAGGTAGAGATTTTGGAACCAAATTTTAAGTTGTAAGACATTTCCAGGGGAAGATGTGACCTTTGACCACAGTTTATTGGTTATGAACTGTACATTAAAACTGAAGAAATTGCAAAAAGGTAGGAAATTATGGAAATGGACTCCTGATAAGTTGAGGGAACCAGAGGTTGTAGAGTGTTTCAACAAGAGTATTAGGCAATGATTGATTAGAGCTGGGGAAAAGAATCCAGTAAAAGACAAACGGGTAGTTTTGAGAGATGAAATATTGAAGGCAGCGGAGGATGAAATGGGTAAAAAGACAAGGCCGAGTAGAAATCCTTGTATAACACAGGAGAGAGAGAATTTAATTGATGAAAAGAGAAAATATAAAAATGCAACAAATGAAGCAGGCAAAACAGAATACAAACGTCTAAAAAATTAGACTGGCCAGGATGTGCAAAATGGCTAAGCAGGAATGGCTAGAGGGCAAACATAAGGATTTAGAAGCACATTTCACTAGGGGAAAGTTAGATATCACCTACAGGCAAATTAATGAGGGCTTTTGAGAAAAAGCAGCTGTATGAATATCAAGAGCTCGGATGGAAAACTGACCTCTCAGTGTAATAAGCCATGGTTGAAAAATACTGACATGAATTATGTACAGAAGAATGAAAAAAAAAACCAGTAGAGGCCGACTTCCAACTTCGGGGAAGATCAGTTAGGATTCTGGAGAAATTTAGGAATGTGAGGAAGTACTATACCTACGACTTATCTTCGGAAATAGGCTAAGGAAAGACAAACCTATGTTTATAGCATTTGTAGATTCAGAGAAAGCGTTTGACCATGTTGACTGAAATACTCTCTTTTAAATTCTGAAGGTAGCAGGGGCAAAATACAGGAAGCAAAAGGCTGTTTGCAGCGTGTAGAGAAACCAGACATCAGTCAAGAGACATGTAAAGGAAGCAGTCTTTGGGAAGGGAGTGAGGCAGGGCTGTAGCTTGTCACCAAAGTTATTCAGTCTGTACATTGAGCGGGCAGTAAAGGAAACCAAAGAAAAATTTGGAGTGGGAATTAAAGTACAGGAAGAAGAAATAAAAACTTTGAGGTTTGATGACAACATTGTAATTCTGTCAGAGACAGCAAGGCACTTTCCATAAGTTGAATGGAATGAATGTCCTGAAAGGAGCTCATCAGATGAACACCAGCAAAAGCAAAACTGAAATAATGGAAACCAACCAAATTAAATCAGGTGATGCTAAGAGAATTCGATTAGGGAAGAGACACTTAAAGGAGTGGAGGGGTTGTTTATTTGGGCAGAAGAATAACTGATAATGGCAGAATTGTTGAGAATATAAGATGTAGACTGGCAATAAGTCTTGTCTGGAAGTACAGTGTGTGCATGAAGCCCAGGAACACTTTCAGTTATCTACTGAATGAGAACCAAACTTTGTACAAATATCATACATGTAATTGTTGAATCCAGGGTACAAAGCATCCACATGAATGCATTGAATTTCCCCAAAGGTAAATGTTTTTTGTGCCTTTTCATGTTGAAAACTGCACGGGCCATTCTTCTTCTCTGAGAGCACTGTCGCTGGATATTCCTACTTGGACATCTTGCAGCAATGGCTGATGCCTCAAATGCAGGTGGACTCTCCGTTCATCTTTCAGCAGGATGGGGCTCACCCCGTTTTCATCATGGAGTTTGTTGGTACCTGAACACGGAGCTGCCACATCGGCGCATTGGCTGTGCTACAGAAGGGGACAGCTGTTTCATGAAATGGCCTTCCCCATCACCAGATGTCACGCCGTGTGACTTTTTTCTGTGGGGACACATTAAAGATCTGGTGTGTGTACTCCCTCTACCACGTGATGTAGCAGAGCTCTGGTAGAAAATATGGGAAGCAACTGCCACAGTCGACGATGCCATGCTGGGATGGATATGGCAAGAATTTGATTACTGTACTGACGTCCGCCGGGTCACTCATGGTTTGCATATTGACTGTTTGTAAAAAAAACTTCCAGAATTTCTCTTCAAAATGCAATATGTATGACATCTGTACAATGTTTAGTTCTTGTGCAATAAATAATTGAAAGTGTTCCCAGACTTCATGTACACTCTGTATTTGTATATAGTCTTGCCATGTATGGTAGTGAAACCTGGGCTATAAACAGTTTAAACAAGGAGAGAATAGAATCTTTCGATATGTCGTGCCACAGAAGAGTGCTGAAGATGGGAATGATAGGTAGACGAGTAGATCACATGACTAATGGGGAGGCGAAAAGAAATTTGTCTGTCAGCCTGATTAGAAGAAGGGGTCAGTTGATAGGACACATTCTGAGAAATCGAGGAATTAGCAGTTTAGTATTGCAGGGAAGAGCGTGTGTGTGTGTGTGTGTGTGTGTGTGTGTGTGTGTTTGGGGAGGGTGTTAAAAATTGCAGAGGGAGAACAAGAGATGACTGCAGTAAGTAGATTCAAGGATGTAAGTCGCTGTAATGATAAACCAGTCTTCGGATTGAAGACCACAACAACAGTTTTGATTTGCTTATTGTAGTTAAATGTGCAGTCCACAAACTTGTGACAAGGAAATGTGAGCCTGACCTGTATTAAATTAAAGTGCCTGATTAATGGCCATTCCATAGCATGGTTTTAAGATGATAGTCCACAGGTTTGTAACCAAATGCCTATATATTTGGCTGTCTCCACCTAGATGCACAATACAAAATCAAAAATATTAATAGGTTGAGTTCAGCTGCAGGTGGTGCACATGACTTTATTCATGATGGTTAATGATGCCATGAAGGTTATCTGACTGCGGAATTGAAATGAAAGCCACATATGCATGAATTAGCAGACAGTCCAGTGGTGGCAAGTCATCATTAGTTGTTCAGAAAAATTTGCTGCAGCATGTCTTTGTAAGACGACCCAGTAACAGAAGGTAAATCGTGACAAACAGCAAACACGTTCAAGTAGTGAGGAGCCACATTTCCAAGCGTAGTTGAAGATGTTTGCCTTGGAAAACTGTTATTCATTGTAGACATATCTACAAGCTACTTAATGATGATACTATTATTAATATTCTTATTACTATTGCTATTATTATTACTTAAATGAAGTGTGTCCAGACCAGCTATCCTGATTAGATTTCCAAAATAATTCCAGGTATATATCAGGATAGTTTCTAACAACAGGCCATGGGTGTCACTTCACCAATTTCTTGCTTGTGATGACTAATTTAAACTAACGTTTTATGCAACCATGTTATAGTAGTTGGTGTTAACACTTTGTACACATTTCTCTACCCAAGACTGCAAGGCAGCCGTATGCTGTGAAACCATTAAAAGTAATTCTTGATGAATACAAATACCACTATGATTTACTAAACTTGATATTCTTGATCACGGAGGATTACCAGAGTTAAAAGTCATGCTGGTTGATTATTTCACTTATAGTAAGTTGGCACATTTATTAAGTCATTGGATTTTTCCTGATATTTTAAATGTCTTAGTTTAATTTTAGAATAATTCCTCAAACCTTACCGTCAGCTCTAATGATCTTTCCTGTCCTTTTCTTTTTTACCAGAAGAGCTTCACGTGTAAAACACCTTGTTTTAATGTAGGCTAGAGTTGTTTGCGATATCAGTCCTAATTCGTGATTTCCCAGTTCCTTGTGTTTTTTGTCATATACCCTCTGTAATATGAGTACTGTTTGGAGTGTGATTCGTTGACTACCTAAAATTTTTTGTTGCTGCCATTTTTTTAAAAAATTTCTTATCTCTCCTTATTTATGAATATTTAATCAGTTATTGTTTATATTTTTAATGCATGTGAGGACATCTGATTGTGCCTCCATAGACTATGTAGGTGAACATTAATAAAACCAACAAATTGCAGGGACAGATTCCTGACTGGAAATGGAGGTAAAAGGTCCCATGAAGATGTGTCTGGATTTGCATCGTTGCTGATGAATGACAGTTTCCCTGACCACATGCCATGTGTTCCTTGTGCATTGCAAATTGTGTGTTTGATGCAGTTTACTTTAAGTAGCAGAATGGTCTGGTATTCATGTTGGGAACAAGCCGAGGCGAATTGTCATTTGACAGTGCCGTGTACTATGGCAACAATGCATTTCTGGACACTTGTTCATAGGATCTTTCCTCCATTTCCAGTCAGGAATCTGTCCCTGCAGTTTGTCGGTTTTATTAACGTCTGCACTGTATAGTGATGAAGTAATACAGTGCCATAGTTGTTCTATATTTTATTCAATTCGGTGTGTAATTTCCAGTTTAAATTGTTGATATATGATTGTATGTTGCTTATATGTAAGACCTGACATCGTCATGTTGCAGAGGTAAGCCATCTGATATATTTGGTAAAGCTTTTTAACTGTCTTGATTACAATAATATACTAATTTACAATTTATAAAAATATAAATAATGCATTAATTTACAATTTATGACCAATTGTAAAGTAATGTATTATTGCAATCAAGGCAATTAAGTTTTTTTTAAAAAAAATATAGCGCTTAACTGAGTTTGCTGTTAATTCCATTGTCATATTTTTTGCCTTCGACTACATTACTTTCACTTTTGTGTTTGGTAAATATTTCTGCCATTTACGGTATGTCTAGTGGTGAAGTTATTAACATGTAATTTTTTGGACAGTATTTGTTTTTAATACCCTCTGTTCTTTCATTTCAAACACTGTTGTTTGCCACATTTTGGAATTCTGATCGTGTTTTGTGAATTCATTTGTTACTTAAGTTTGTTGATGAGAGGTTGTTACATAGTTGTATTGGCCTTCTCTTGTCCTAATATTTTCCATGGTGAGTAATCCATTGATCAACACTAATAACAGCGCTGTATATAATTCACTAAGCATGATATTCTTGACCACGGAGCATTACCATAGTTAAGTCATTTTGGGTGCAGACTGGACTAACTGGAACATGCTCTGTGACATTGCAAGAAGTCTCCTTACACTGTGGATATCCTCGGGATAACTCCTGTTGAAGAATGTGACAGGCTTGGGCAGTATTGTCTCCACCATCTTGTGGAAAGCATGCAAAGGAGAATCCAAGCATATTACGATGCAGGAGCTGAAGTAACACAGTACTTTGGTGGCTTGTGGATGCGAGTATATTTCTGCCATGTTGCTTGTATGTAATGTCAGCAACAAAGTAAAAGCATGAAGCCATGTGGTGCAATTTTTTACACAGCAGAGTAACACGTAGTAAGAGTCAGATTCAAATCTTTCTCCTAAAAATCTTGGTGTAAGGGCCACAGTTGTAATGTAATTGAGCTTGAGACTTCTGAAGGCCTGATTATGCAGAGCATTATTGGTTGTTTTTGTAGAGGTAGTAGTAGTAGTAGTAGTAGTAGTAGTAGTAGCAGCAGCAGCAGCAGGAGCAGGAGCAGTTTCTCTCCTTGAATCATGTTACAGTGTTGTCTGTGTTATGCAAAGTAAATGGATGGTTCACACATCCAGAATATAAACATGAACTGCTCAAAAAAAGTTTTGTACTGCTTGTATATATCTCAATTTGTGTGGGATTAGGCTCAAGTAGGGCAGAGAATGAAACAATAATGCTTACAAAAGCAAAGAAAAATAAATTACTATGAAATAAAAACAAAACAATAACCAAAATGAGCACAATCGGCAGAAAGTACAGACCTTTGAATATAAGTGAAATCAAAATCTGCTGATGGAAACATTTAATACTACGTTACTGCAGCCCTTGCGTTGTAACATGCTTGGGTTCTCCTTTGCATGCTATCCACAAAATTGTGAAGCCTGTCCCATTCTTTGTCAGGAGTCGTCCTGAGGTTATCCATAGTGTAAGGAGATTTCTTGGTGTCGCAGTGCATATTCCAGTTAGTCCAGTCGATGCCCAGTTGGATTCATGTTAGCATATACAACAGACCATTCCATTCAGTTGGTTTTGCCTCATCAATAGTGGTTGAATGTTTTAATTATGCCACTGTACGAATTTGGCAGGCAATGTCTTGTGTCAGCAAACTACACCCTGAACATTGTACACAAGTCACATTGTCCCATTCATACTGGGAAACACAGTACACAATTTTACTGAATTGTTATGAGGATTCAGGTTCACTTTTATTTCTGTTACACAGCAATTTCCTGTGGTCAAAAGATTATTAAGAAGTGCGTTTTTGATGATAAAAAAAAGACTATTCAATCTATGAGGGTGAGGGTGATGCAATGACAGGAAATTATATCTTAACCGTCTACTGACTTCACAGTCATAGATTGGACTAAGATGGGTGCAGGCATCACTTGTACCTGTGTTGAACAAAACACCTTGATTTAGCATTTGCTTGAAGTGAATTAGGGTGCAAAGTAAGACTTTAAATCAGCATGGCAAGATGAGAATGAATCTTGCTCCTTTATCACTTGTCAACTTGTTAAATTTGTGCATGATGTGGACCACTCTGTCATATTACGCACTTTAAGATGATTTGTCTAATTACATTGAAACTTATGTTACTGTGGGGAAACTCTACATTCACATGATGTCAGTTAGTGTGTGTTTAAAATTAGTTGCGACTTCTGGCGTTTGGCTACCTGGAGGGGGACGTGACGCCGTTGCCTGGGTAACACCAATTGCAAGCTGGCTTTCCCTGCCACGCAGCCAGCTATTCGGCTGGTAAAGCGCCCCTGTTGCCACACTGTGTGTAAACAAAACCATGTGGTGTCACACATAAATGAATCAATGTTTGTCAGCTCTCATAGTAAAGTATTTCTGCTGTTGAAGTGTTCTGTATTCGTCAGGTATTGTGAACATGTGTTTTGTGTTGGCAGTGCAGTAATGACAACAGTGCAGTACATCTGAATACGAGATTTGCAGTAAAAGTGTCGTCCAAGAACACGTTCATTGGCCAGGAAGATAATGTTCTGCTGCAAGGGATTCTTCGGAATTCGACAATAGTAATGGACAAAACTCCATACCACTCTGTTGTGATGCATAATACTCCAACAATGCAGTGGATGAAGCGGATGTTTTCTCTGGGCACAAAGAAATGTTCCATGAGATAAAAGTTTAACCTAGCATGTATAAGCCGAAACTTCATCTACCGTGTCGACGAAGTGGCTAATAGGACAAAGTTTAATCAGGCTTCATCCGTATCATGCTCGTTTAAATCTGACAGAGTATATCGGCCTAGGTGAAAAGTAATGTGTCAAGAAACAGAAACAAGTTTACACTCAGTGAGATTGAAATGCTGATAAAAGGAGCCACTGCAAATGTTACACAACAGTGCTGGTCAGCCAATACCAAGAAGTTGGCTGAGGAGACACTGATTCGTTAAGGACTGTGACGAGTTTTGAAGAATATGTAATGTTTCCTGTTGTCATGTTAAAATCTGCTTCTCTTGTTAAAACACAGTCGAGTTTGGAAATATTCACCTCACTAACACTGTAATGCAGTTGAAACGGCAACAGAATCCTGAAATAGTGTATTATTAAACTAACAACCGAGTGCAAGTCAGGTCAATATTTATGAAACAGAAAATTCTAAGTATAAAAGTAAAGATGTAACTTCTTCACTTGTAACGTTATAAAACCCACAGCAGTTATCATTTCACCATGGCCTTCAATTACATTATTTATTTGGAAAAATCTGTAGTCTCTTGAAAATTGCTGTAGATATGGAAATTCCGCATATTAATCGTTTTGCAAAACAGTCTCGTTTTAGTTATCATTTGCCAAAATCTTGTTTTGATATCACAAAACATTTATGAGATATGAGGAATTGATGAATATTTCATTTTAGTAATGTTGGAGCGCTGTATGCACATTTAATTTTCTCAAGATTGGAAACAGACAGTGATATCCTGGCAAGTTTAAAGAGTAATTCAATATATTATCTACATTTAATACACAGCAACATGTAACCTAACATACATCAAACACAAATTCATAGAGGCATCCATTTTTCACTGCAAACTAAGAATTTCTTGCAGTAATGTACCTACTACCAAAATATCACAATAACTGTGACTATTAATGAAATGATATGTGGTTCTTCATGAAGCTGACGACTTAAACTGTAGGATGTGTGAGAATGAGAGTTTATTACTGACTAGTTTGTTTGAGAAAGAGTGCAGATCGACCAGCTTGCTGTTAATGCAGTCGAGTGACCATGCCAGGTTCCGCACCGAGTGGGACTGGCATTATCCTGTGTTCATCTGCTGATGTGCGTTACACATGCTGGCAACTACGCTACCCTCCACTCGCTCCCTGCTGAACTATCAGAAGTCGCAACTTATTTTAAACACACTATAGGTTACACAGCATCTTTTGAACTTCAGCAGCAATATTTGTTTTCACACATGATCATTTATGTAATCATTGTTCTGCTGCATGTATTTTTATTGTTATGTTTTATTATTAGAATCGTTTCACACTCATCATCAGAGACTGTGTTTCTGGTCTATCCTCTCAAGCGTTGTATATGCTTATTCAAAATAATAGATAACTTTTATATACATAGACAGGTAATGTAGAATCAATAGTTTTGCTACGAATTTATGGCATTATGGTTTTCATAGCATTTAAGTTACAAGTTTATCTTACTTTGTGGAGGAAGTTTATCTTATTTGATCCTTTTTACTTTTAAGTACTCATAAATTGGTTAAAAATTGTCATGGATTCATCTCTGCTGGCAAAAATTATCAATAGTAAAATTTTGCATTTTTTCCTTGCATAGTGTTCTATTGTGACCAGTGGAGTATCATTGTTATGTAACCATGTTTAAATTTCTTAACTTGTACCATTATCACATTTTTTTCCTTATTTTCAGCTGACATGCCCAGTGGTCGAACATTAGAACGCAATGGAAAGATTGGGGATCATAGAAGACATTCAAATGCATCATATACTAGGTCTGATGGCTCTGGGAGTGACATAGAAGGAGGAAATATGGAGAACACTGCAGACACAGTCTCACGTAACAAGCATTCAAAACATTACAGCAAAGCAAAAGCTTCAGTGAAGAAGAGTCATAAAAGACGACGTTCTCGTGAAAAATCAGTGTCTGTTGACAATACTATTTTGTCTGTGGCATCGTCTGTGGTAAAACCATTAGTGGAATATTCAGATGTATCATCAGAAGCTCTATCTGGACCAGAAGCCGGTGAAATTCAAAGTGACGATAGTGCTCGTGTCAGTTTAAGTGAAGGTGAAGTAAGTCCTCCCACTGGAAAGTCCTCCCACCGCCGCAAGCACAGCAGGAGGGGAAGTAAAGATGATGCTTCGAAATCTTATAAGCACCACTCGGAGCACAAAATCACACAGTCACATGCATCTCCCTCGAGACGGAGCCCCAGTAGAAAAGCTTCAACACCCCATTCACCTTCACCCCAGACACTTAAGAGTGTTAAAAGAAGGGACCACCAGCGTTCTCTTTCACCATTGGCAATGAAAGAATTGCGGCATTGTAAACGTCAAGAACAATCCCCTGTATTAGATAAACGTGTAGATGGTGTTAGAGACATTTCCCCCTCATCAGCGTTAGAAGTGTATAGAAAGATAAAAGATGAAATGCGCAGCTCAAGTGGTAGGCATCGATCTCCTAGTTCTACAAGAAAAAAAGAAAAGAGGCACAAACGTGATAAAGTTGATAAACGAAGAGGAAGCCGAAAATCGAGCAGGAGTCCAGCATCAAGCACTGGAAGGAAGAAAAAGAAGAAACGATACAGAAAATCTAGCCCTGAGGTGTTCCATCGTGAAAGGGTCCTTTCACACTCACCTACAAGAAGGGAAGGAAGCTTTGGCTCTCCTGATGAAGATCTAATACAGCGAAGGCAACCATCTTGGACACGACTGCCTCCAAATGAAATGGAAGGAGCTATATCACCTCCAAGGAAAGCAAAGAACACAGTGTGTTCACCTGAATCTCCTCCTTTTATTAGAAGTCCTACCAGTCCGCGGAATAAGGAATGCAGTGACATGGATATCGATCCATCAGATTCTGAACGTAGCCCATCCCGGCGGTCTGTAACGCCATCACATACGACACCAAGGGCAATGAGACGAGCTCGGACTCCTATCTCATCCCCACATACACCTCCCTTGCCACCAAAAGCATATGAGAAATTAGCATCTTCAAGGTTAGCAGATAGTGATAATACAAGTTGTAGGCAGTCCCCCAGCATAACTGATAGACGGTTGAACACTCATTCAAGATGCACTTTATCTCCAACGGAACGCTCACATACAAGATCGAAGCCAGTTATGATTGATGACGATGATAGACGTGAACATTGGCCTTCCCACTCCCATGCCAGTTCACCGAGAACTATGGGTCATTCCCGTACTCCAAGTCATCATCCTAGTCGTAGAAGTGTTAGTCCATCATACCACAAGAGAAGAAAATCTTCACAAAGGGAGAGAGAGAAAACCAGATCTCATCGGCGAGAGAAGGATCGGGATCGTAGTTCCCACAAGACGAGGAGTCGAAGGTCTAGAAGCAGATCACCAATAGCAAGGTATGTGAATATAAATGTTAATGTTCTTTACTTATTTAGGAGTACATTGTGTTGTTTAGTTTATGCCTGTGCGGGAAAAAAATTTAGAATTATTCAAAATTTAGATTTGTATTTGCATATAAAATGCTATGCAGTGTAAAGAAATTTTGTCTCAATATTTCAAGACTGATCAGAGACAGTGTAATTGAAAAAGTGAAAGGGAAAAATAAAAACAAGTAAGGAATAATGAACAGTGCTTAAAAAAAATTTTTTTTTCTTCTGATGTGAGTCGGTTAGTCCCAGAATGAAATTATGTGACACAAAATAAGCATCTGAAGTAAATGCATTTCATCACATTGAAGTCTCCAATATAGTAAATTACCATAATGGCAAATGCAATCAAGCAGAGCCTTTGTAAGGTGTGGAGGATCTTATGTTTACAGATAAGCATGCTGTTCACACGATTTTGTAAGAATTTTGTGCAGTATATTACTTGCATATGCTAGTTGTCATGGACAGTAAAGCTCTTTGAATGCTGTGTGTTATAATAAGAAGGAAAATGTATGTGATTAGTTTTGCTCAGGTTTATTGCCAATGACCTAGTTTCAGAACGGTTCAGGATTGCTTAAACAAGTTGACCTTCAGGTAGATGGAAGATTTGGTGCTCTATCACAGTGTTCGAATTATCAGTAAACTTGACATTTTTGGAAAAGGATATAAGAAGTCAGCAACAAATAAAAATTGCCACTGAACCTTCCCGTAATCATCTTTTGGTTTTGCCTGTGTTTCTTATCAGCGTTGAAGTAATATCTCCAGTTCTGTTTGTACAGTTGACTCTCGTCTCTCATTATATCAAGTTGTTATGATTTTATTACAAAATTAGTTGACTTTGAAGCTGAAATAAAGCTTTCAGTAGTTCTTAGTTACATTGCTTAATATTTCATGATACTTTTGTAATCTGTTGAGGTACCTAAATGAGGTGAGGTTCCTGATTGGAACTACTGTTGTAGATAGAACACAATTCTTCTTAACTAAGCAGTAAGGAAATAAGAAGGAAATGACTATGAAGAGTAAACTAAATCGTAATAATTAAGATACTGCAAATTTTAATAGATGGAGTGGAGAATGGTAAAGCAGAGAATAGAAATGTAGACAGGCAGAGACTGCGGGAGTGAAGTTCAGGGTGTGAAGAAAGATACCTGCAGTTACCAGATTGGGGTAAATTGTGTGTATGCTTCCAGATTACCAGAGCCACAGAAAACAAATTCTAGGTACGATTCTGCAACTGTTTTGCTATGTAAGTAATTTCCATGTAGATTCTTTAAGATATTTTTTATTCTATATGACATGTTTGTGTACAATGTTTGTTAGATGCTGTAAAAAAAATAAAAAGAAATACAATGAGAGAAAATGTGCATACATTACTAGCATAGCTACCTTTGCCTTCCTACATGAGATGCCTGTTCATTGACATGGAACTTTGTTTAGGGAGTTGTATGTTTTGGTTGGTGGAACTACATTCTTTCTCTGTTGATAAAATGTACGCTTACTATTTGTATGTTTGATGGCATGAACCAAAACATGTTAAGAAATAAAATATCGTGAAGCAGTGCAGGCTGATTATTATTTTTTTTTTAATCTATTTTTATTTGCAGCATTGAACTTGATCTGATACAGGTGGAGCTTAAAGTGTTTGGTTTTGTTGTTTCAGATGTCGCTTTTTTTTCACAGGGTACGTTGGACGCCGTCACGGTCACGCAGCCGCAGTATGCACCGACGACGGCGTCCTTCGAGGTCTCGATCACGTACTCCACCTCGTTTGCGCCGTTGGAGTCGTTCACCAAGCTACCACACACGTAATGTGCGTGGCTCTAAGAGACCGCGCTCACGCTCGCCGAGGCCTATGACGCCGCCACGAAAATCGTACAAGACCAGGAGTCCAATGACGAAAAGCCCTAGGACTCCGAGAAGTCCTATTTCTTCATCTGGTGCAAGTGTGAAGGACCTGCGTGATGCAAAAATGAGTGAAACTAGCCTTTTTGCAGAACTTGTGAAAGACAAAAACACTCGTGAGTTAGCTATGAAGAGACTTGCACAGTTAAAGGAAAAGACTGCTAATAGGGACAGTGAAGTTGAAGAGATAATCATCTTGGACAAAGATGAATCAAGCACTGATACTGTAGAAATAACAAAATCTGTTTCCTCACAGAGCAACCAGACTGCACAGACTGCTCCAGTCACTCAAACTTCACAAACTTCTCAAGCGCAACAGATGACACCGTCAACTCTCTCAGTTGTGACATCACAAGTGTCTTTGCCACCACTGCCACAGCAGCAACAGCAGGTTCCTCATCAAACACAAATTCCTCCACAAGTCCAGATTACTCAGCTGCCACTACCAGTGCACACTCAGCTGCCAAATGTTCCTTATGTCCCTGCAGCATCACAGTTAGATGTTAATACTATTCCTGTACCTTCAAATGATGCAGTAAAAATATCCCAGTTTCCACAGACTGACCCCATTCGTAACACCCCTACTGGTACACAGCAATCTGGAAATGCTAATGTTGGTCAAGCATTGCAGGATGCTGGCACAGGACTTGGTGGTAGTTTGGCAGTACTCCCTGCACAGAAAACTTCTGATGCCAATGTGCAGTCAGAGCAGCAGGCAGTGTGTCCTCCTTCAGATACTGTATCTCTTAATGTGGCACCTTCTGGTTATTTACCTCTCCACGGGCAGGAGCTTGCTGTTGTGACAGCTTCACCAAGAAACTCGACTGTGTTGCAGATTCCTACTCCTGCTGCCACTGCTCCTCCTTCAGTAAGTCATGCCACAAGTCAGCTGCCACAGGATCCTACCCAAGTTATTAAGGACCAGAAAGTGTTGAAGTTAGTGAATGAGGTACCATTAGTGCAGACAAAGCCTGTCTCATCTGACGTCAGTAGCTCGGCCAGCGGAGCAGGGCAAGTAAGCAAACCTGTTATGGCAGATGTTGGTCAGACTCAACAAGCAAAACATAAGGATCTCACAAAACTTCCAATGCCACCTGGTATTAACCAAAGTGACTTTGAGAGTATTGATTCACCTCCAAGTAGATCACCTACTCCAGAGCCAGTGAAACAGAAGGCACTTGGAATAAAGGATTTGCCAATGCCACCAGGTATTTATTAATAATACTACATTTGAAATATTAATGATAAATAAAATGTCATGAAAATCTAACTAAATTGCCTTGTGAATCTAGATTACACATGTTAGAAATTATCATTGTTTCAGAAATCAAGGATTTCTTAAATAGTGTGAAGTTGTTTCTTTTGATTTTATATCATATCAGATGCTCACAAACTTTTATAAATCATCTTTTTTAAATTATGACTTTAAAGTAATTGTGGATTTGTAAGTGGGATATTCTTTCCTATCAACATTTGTGTTAACATTATCATTGGCAACTTTTGCTGTACTTTCATTGCGCGTGCATGCACGTCTCTCTCTCTCTCTCTCTGTGTGTGTGTGTGTGTGTGTGTGTGTGTGTGTGTGTGTGTGTGTGTGTGTGTGTCAACGTCAACAGCACATGCTTTGGTATTCTTGCAAGTAGCATTCGTTTACACGCTATAGGTCTAAATGCTACACTAAATTAAAATTTACTGTTGTGACTAGAAAATGTCTGGTCCTACATTAACCTTACATTGGCTGCCCCAATTATACGTGTAGGAGGAACTTAGGTTTATATTGCCATTCTTTGAACAGAAGTCTTGAAGTATTGTATTTTTGTATCTGTGTAGGAGCAGTGATTAATAATGTAATGAGGTTTACCAGATTTGTTTCAAAACATTTTTCACAAACGTTTCACTTCTAAAACACGTGGCATTTTATTGAAACTGGTGTCTTTCTGGTTGGGATTAACACACAGAGGTGTAAAACTCAAATATATGTTTCTCTCTATTATTGGCTTATCGTATCCATCCCTCTAAGTATTAGACACAGGCAATAGCTTAGAACTAAGTTCAAACTGAAGCAGAGTTGTACATTCTACATTATTTATATTTCTGTTTGTTTTTAACTTCCTTAGCAGAAATCCTATCTTTGTAGCATCCTACGTGGCCTTTGACAAGCAGTTTCTCTCAACTCAACAAGAGTTCTTCATAGGGCTAATAATTCTTTGTGGGCCAGCATTAGAATGAAGTACAGATTTAGATAACTTTAAACAATTTCTCACAGGTCGCACATCAGTGCAAAATTCTCAGCCATTTCTCATCTGACTTAAGCTTAAAAAAAGGTCTCTTTTTCATCCTTGAAAAAGGTCCTGAATTTCACACATTCTTTGAATGTCGAATCTTCAATAACATAAATTTTACATTGAGAGGTCTCTCTTAAAAATTCCAAAGTATCAGTATTAATAAAAAATGGTTTTAAAACATTGTTTTCATTTTCTTCAAAATCAAAACTTGTTAATGTGATGTATAACACACTGCAAGTAACTGGCTGCTTCTTGTTTTGATGTTTCGATATGTTGGTCATTTACTAATTTCAAGATGACTGAGAATGTCATAGAACTATAAAACTGGTCTTCTCTTCTTTGCTTCAGAGATGTTCCAAAGTACCACTTACTGTCAAATAAATTAAAAAAAAAGCAATATTGTTCACTATACAGCTGAGATGTGTGAATAATGTCGTCCTCAAAACTGTTGCTGAGCATCTTTGATGGGCATCGTCCTGCAAGGTGATGTACCATTTGATTAGTTCAAAGTTCTGCACTATTCACTTTACAGCTGTAGAGGAAATAGTTACAGGGTTGATATGTCTCTTAAAAATATCTTGTCATTCAACTTCCAGCCACCAAAAAAAAAAACTGCTTTGAGTTCCTGTTTCCGAAGACCAATCGAATTCATTGTCTGTCATGATAACAGTGGGTCCCACATGAGTTCAAAGAGAATTTGCTGTCTGTTGTGCAGCATCAGTTACATGTTGCTGCGATGAAGTCGGAATTTTATTTCCATGTTTTGACATACAGACATTTATTCTTTCCAGAATTTATGCATGCCTTTCGGCACAAAAACTGGTGATATTCGTGAATGACGAAGGTGCCGTGCTATTGATTTCTGCTGCAGTTGAAAAATATGTTTCACTATCATTACTGTAAAATGACAGAAGTTCTGCACAGCTACTTTCTTCATGAAAAAGTAATGAACTACAATTGGAAAGGTTTCAGTGTGTCCTTTGTTGGAAACATCTAGAGAAACAATGATAATGAGAGTTGTTCAGCTTCTTAAACGTTTGCTCTTTACAATATGGACCTAGCACCAATTGAAATCAATTTCGTTACCTTGATGAGTCCACTTAAATATTTTTTGCAGCTTTTTGAATCAGGAAATAACAGTGAGGATAAATTGCTGCAGCATTCCACAGAAGCATCACCATGAATATGTTTAACTGAATGAAACACAGTGCAGGAAACATTATAAGATTTCTTTGGTAAGCCATGAGTAAACCTTGCGTCACTCATTAGTAAACTCAGTTTACAGTTTTGACTTTTGCTTGTTATTTCAACTTGTCATTTTATTAGTTTCGCCATCTGATGCCAAATCCTTTTGTAAAAATGCTCTACGAACAGTAAAATGCACATTAATGACAATCAGTTGTTTTGATCAACTTCCGAGTTGCTGCTGAATGTGAGGAAGTTCAGTGTAACAGCTGTTGACTGTGGGTGTGTCAACGTAGTTCTCTTTGGTGTGAAGGAAGAAATTTTAACTTCATCTGCGTTTACAATAGTACCTTTTGATTTAACACTCACACAGTGAACAAATTATATTATTACCGTTTTTGGTCTAATTGAGATTTTTATATATTCAGTTGAGCTTTTAGTTGAGAGTTGGGTTGCCACCAGGAAAACGGAGACAACCCCGCCTAAATTGGTGTGTTTGACAACCTTGAATGTAACTCGTGTCGCTGTCTTCAGGGATAATGATGAAATGTTTATGGACATGTTTGTTTGACAATACAACTTCACATGTTGTCCAAACAAACCAGTGGATGGCTGAATTTATCGACTTTAAATTTCCAACATCTCCCTCTCTGAATTTAAGTTTCTATCATTTTCCTCTACACTTGGATTTAGATTTTTTGTGGTTTCCTTAGAAAACTTGAAAAATGCTGGAATGTTTCCATTGAAATGGGCACAATAGATTCCCTTTCCCATCCTTAGCTCATCTGAGCTTGTGCTCTGGTTCTAATGACATTAAAATGTATTGTTAAAATACAACAATGGGTAGTCCAGGATGGAATAAAAGTAGTATTACGAATAGGATAGATTGCTACTCATCATGTAGAGGAGGCACTGAGTCACACATGGGCACAACAAGTACACAGTTTGGAGACCGTGGTCATGTGTGAGTGAGCTGTGCTTTCGTGACTCTGTGTGTGAAAAATCCAGGGTGGAATGTAACAATATTATGAAAAGGACAGTTGCTACTCACTATATAGCGCAGATGCTGAGTCACAGATAGGCATAATAAAAAGACTGTCACAAATGTAGCTTTCGGGCAGTAAGACCTTTGTCAAAATTAGACGAAAGACACACACTGCAGTCGTGCTGCGAGTTGTGTGTGTGTGTGTGTGTGTGTGTGTGTGTGTAGTCTAATTTTGACAAAGGCCTTACTGGCTGAAAGCTATATCCTTTTCATAATATTGTTATTGTTAAAATCTGTTGCTCCTTTTCTTCCAATGTTTGCATTGTTTCTATGTCCAGTGATACACCAGTAATCACTTGTTTATTCTGATACCTTTAGAAATTGAATGCAATGTTTAGAATAATTTTTCTGGGAGTATCTTTGCTAGCCCCCCCCCCCTCCCCCACCCCTAGCTCAGTTCTGTGTGACAAGAGACTTGGAGTATTAAGGAACTGATATTTCCTCATCTATTCAGAACATTTTAGAAATTGCTTCCTAAGAGCACATTTATCCATATCATTAGTGGAATATTTATTGTGAGGACTTTGCTTCTTCCTCTCATCTTCTTCCTTTTTTTTTTGGGGAGATATTTAAATTTTGTTGTGCATGGTACAGTGTCCACCCTTATCAACTTAACTTTAACTGTTTGCCAGGATGTTCCATTGATAGCTTCCTAAGTATGCAAGAGAACTGCTGTGAAGTTGGGAAGTATGGAGAGGTACTGACAGAGGAGAAGCCGTAAGAATGAAGAATGAGTTGTCAGTTCTGCCTCGATAGTTCAGTCAATAAGACTATTGCCCATGAAAGACAAGATTCTGGGTAGGTTCCAGTCTGGCACACAGCTTTAATCTGCCAGGAACTTTCAAAGTAGCACTCACTCTCCCGCAGAGTAAAAAACTCATTCTGTTTGCATATAACTTTTTCCACAATTACTTTACATGTGCACCTCTTAGAACTGAGTGTCCAGTTCAAGTGACAGGATTGGTTCACACTTCAGTTCAGGTTGTGGCGTGAAGTACTCTTCTTTGTGTGATTTTTCAGATAAACTAAAACTCAGGGAAAGCATCTTGTAATAGATTTGTTTCCACAGTCGTTATGGACTCTGAAGACCTTAGCCCAGAGGAAGATGCACCAGCAACACCTCCACCACCAGTGATGGTAGAAAAGGTGAAGCCAAGCAAAACATTGCCGCGGCCCAAGCTGAAGCGTCCCAAAATTTTGCACCGCCGCCGAGTGAAGACTGCCAACACGACCATGTCAGCAACTGGTGGCAAAGATTGGGGTGAAAGATGTGTTGACGTATTTGAAGTAATGGCACAGATTGGTGAAGGGACATATGGCCAGGTGTACAAGGCAAGAGACAGGAGGTCAGGTATGTTTGCTATTGTAATTTTCTGTGCTGAAATGTTAGTCCTGTAACAATATGTAGCTATTAATTGTAAGCTATGAAATTATATTCTAGTTTGTGCATTTTAAAAAATAATTGTTATCTTCCTCTTTTTCTCTGTCTGTCATGTGTAAGTCCGTTGCTGGTTGACTCTCCATTCTTACCAATGCTGATTTGTTATCTTGTAAATTTTTTTTAAATTTTTGTCCTCAAAATAAATTTGTTTTTCATATGTGTGTGCCTTAAAGCTGATTTATCTAAAATAGTGTAAAAACATTTAATTTGTCTACAACAAAAGAAAAAATGAAAAAGGAAAATTGGCTAATGCTATACGTTATTTACTAAGATTACAACATTTTGTGTATTTTAAGAAAAGTTTTGGACAAAAGGCAGCCGTAGAAATAAACAGATTACACAGACTTGTAGTATCGTGCACTGCTTAAAGAAGAATTTATTCCTATGTGATGAATACATATACTGTATATATTTTTTATTTTTATAGGTGACTTAGTTGCATTAAAGAAAGTGCGGCTTGAGAACGAGAAAGAAGGTTTTCCTATCACAGCTGTCAGAGAAATTAAAATTTTACGTCAGCTCAATCATAAGAACATAGTTAATCTCAGAGAGATTGTTACTGACAAACAAGATGCCCTGGATTTCAGGAAGGTATATGCATGCAAATGTATTTAGAAGAATTTTTAAAAATATAGATACTCTGGGGTTTTCTTTTAAAACTAATTTGTGATTGGGTAGTACTAAATCTGTCATTCAAAAGTAATCATCTTACATCTGTTTTAATGTCACTTTTCTCTTCTTCTGAATGAATGTTGCATGCTTTTAAGTAGTGTTATTTGTTTATCAGTGACACTCTGCATGAAATCATAGTAATCTGTATTGTTCATTTTTTCCCTGTGCTGATTTGTGTGAAATATTATTGCAAAATGCCACATGATATATGCTATGAAAACAGGTACTATATTGTGCAGGATTCAGTAAATACTCACAAACATATATAATAAACTATTGGAACTCATAATTTATACACATACCCACAGTTGTGAGAGAACTACATTTTATTTTACTTCCAGCTTTGGTTTTTCAGACCATTTTCAGGCTCAAACCTCATAACACTGTCCTGTGTTCACTTTGATTTCCAGACAGGTTCTTGAAGTCAGTCAGTGTCAAACATTCCTTAAATCCGATATGAACAAAAATACACTAGATATATTTAATGGGTGGCATGAATTACACATATTTAAAAATACGTTTGTAATTGTCCTGTACAACATATATTATCTAAAAGTAATGCTATTTAATCTGCTGTTATACACCAGTTGTGTTCTAGTTTTCATTCAGAAAGAGGTTCTACAGATCAGATAATATCACTCATGACCTTCATAGAAGGAGGCTTTCAGAAGAATTTTAAAAAATCACTTGGTTTATAGATGATGCAGTTTGGAGACGTGGCTACAAACTCATTAAAATAACCCCATACAGGAAAGAAGTCCAACTAATTAATAATATGATTGCTGGATGGTCATCCCGGATCATGCTAGGCAACAGGATAAGCTCTTCAAAGATGCTAAATGATGGACAACCTTGGGGATCTGTCCTTGCCCTACTCCTGTACATATCCAGTGTGAGTGAAACTAGATCTCATAAGCTTGGATATGCTGATGTCTGTTTGCAGGCAGTGAGACATATAAATTTTGAAGAAGCAGAAGCCATCTTAACATCTAATCTGGTGATAATGGGAACATACTTTCGGAGATGGAGACTAAAACCAAACTCCACCAAGAAAGAGATGACTTGCTTTCATTTGTGCATCAGCCCATTGAATGGGCAGCTCCTAGTGTATTTTGGTGACAGACTACTTCACCACAATCTACACCCAGAATGTCTACGGGCTACGTTGGACTGGTCACTGTCCTACAAGAAGCATCTGGAAAACACCACTGTGAAGATATGGGCTATAAACATCATCCTACATAAGCTGTTTGGAACAACCCAGGGTTTCTGCTGTTGAAACCCTTTACACTTCAGCACTTGGACTGATCTACTGTACTGCGGAATTTGGTGCTTCTGTGTGGCTTAGTAGTGCACACACACAAACACTCTATGCACAACTGAACAATGTTGTGAGTATTATCAGTGGTACACTAAGATCAACCTCCCTGTTGGATGTCTGTGTATATTGAGCCACATTCCACCCTATGGGTCTTGATGAAAAGTAGCTCTACCCCATGAGTTTAAACACATACAAGGCAACCTGCAACTCCTCCATCAAGACACAGTTTTTGTAGAAAGCAACTGTCTTTGACCAAGAAAACCATCCATGAAAACAGCCATGGAGCTGTACACATCTCAGTTAAACTTAACAGGCTCATAGATATGAGATTGGGCAAAGGCTTGTCCTCCACATTGCCAGAACTTGCCCTGCATGAGAAAGAAGCACCCCCTGCCTTTCACCACCCACACACAACATGGATAATGTTCAACAGAATATGCACCATCTACATCTACATTTATACTCCGCAAGCCACCCAACGGTGTGTGGCGGAGGGCACTTTACGTGCCACTGTCATTACCTCCCTTTCCTGTTCCAGTCGCGTATGGTTCGCGGGAAGAACGACTGTCTGAAAGCCTCCGTGCGCGCTCTAATCTCTCTAATTTTACATTCGTGATCTCCTCGGGAGGTATAAGTAGGGGGAAGCAATATATTCGATACCTCATCCAGAAACGCACCCTCTCGAAACCTGGCGAGCAAGCTACACCGCGATGCAGAGCGCCTCTCTTGCAGAGTCTGCCACTTGAGCTTATTAAACATCTCCGTAACACTATCACGGTTACCAAATAACCCTGTGACGAAACGCGCCGCTCTTCTTTGGATCTTCTCTATCTCCTCTGTCAACCCAATCTGGTACGGATCCCACACTGATGAGCAATACTCAAGTATAGGTCGAACGAGTGTTTTGTAAGCCACCTCCTTCGTTGATGGACTACATTTTCTAAGCACTCTCCCAATGAATCTCAACCTGGTACCTGCCTTACCAACAATTAATTTTATATGATCATTCCACTTCAAATCGTTCCGCACGCATACTACCAGATATTTTACAGAAGTAACTGCTACCAGTGTTTGTTCCGCTATCATATAATCATACAATAAAGGATCCTTCTTTCTATGTATTCGCAATACATTACATTTGTCTATGTTAAAGGTCAGTTGCCACTCCCTGCACCAAGTGCCTATCCGCTGCAGATCTTCCTGCATTTCGCTACAATTTTCCAATGCTGCAACTTCTCTGGATACTACAGCATCATCCGCGAAAAGCCGCATGGAACTTCCGACACTATCTACTAGGTCATTTATATATATTGTGAAAAGCAATGGTCCCATAACACTCCCCTGTGGCACGCCAGAGGTTACTTTAACGTCTGTAGACGTCTCTCCATTGATAACAACATGCTGTGTTCTGTTTGCTAAAAACTCTTCAATCCAGCCACACAGCTGGTCTGATATTCCGTAGGCTCTTACTTTGTTTATCAGGCGACAGTGCGGAACTGTATCGAACGCCTTCCGAAAGTCAAGAAAAATAGCATCTACCTGGGAGCCTGTATCTAATATTTTCTGGGTCTCATGAACAAATAAAGCGAGTTGGGTCTCACACGATCGCTGTTTCCGGAATCCATGTTGATTCCTACATAGTAGATTCTGGGTTTCCAAAAACGACATGATACTCGAGCAAAAAACATGTTCTAAAATTCTACAACAGATCGACGTCAGAGATATAGGTCTGTAGTTTTGCGCATCTGCTCGACGACCCTTCTTGAAGACTGGGACTATCTGTGCTCTTTTCCAATCATTTGGAACCCTCCGTTCCTCTAGAGACTTGCGGTACACGGCTGTTAGAAGGGGGGCAAGGTCTTTCGCGTACTCTGTGTAGAATCGAATTGGTATCCCGTCAGGTCCAGTGGACTTTCCTCTATTGAGTGATTCCAGTTGCTTTTCTATTCCTTGGACACTTATTTCGATGTCAGCCATTTTTTCGTTTGTGCGAGGATTTAGAGAAGGAACTGCAGTGCGGTCTTCCTCTGTGAAACAGCTTTGGAAAAAGGTGTTTAGTATTTCAGCTTTACGCGTGTTATCCTCTGTTTCAATGCCATCATCATCCCGTAGTGTCTGGATATGCTGTTTCGAGCCACTTACTGATTTAACGTAAGACCAGAACTTCCTAGGATTTTCCGTCAAGTCGGTACATAGAATTTTACTTTTGAATTCACTGAACGCTTCACGCATAGCCCTCCTTGCTTTCACAGTAGTTTCCTAACTTTGTTGTTGTACCACGGTGGGTTTTTCCCGTCCCTCACAGTTTTACTCGGCACGTACCTGTCTAAAACGCATTTTACGATTGCCTTGAACTTTTTCCATAAACACTCAACATTGTCAGTGTCGGAACAGAAATTTTCGTTTTGATCTGTTAGGTAGTCTGAAATCTGCCTTCTACTACTGTTGCTAAACAGATAAACCTTCCTCCCTTTTTTATATTCCTATTAACTTCCATATTCAGGGATGCTGCAACAGCCTTATGATCACTGATTCCCTGTTCTGTACATACAGAGTCGAAAAGTTCGGGTCTGTTTGTTATCAGTAGGTCCAAGATGTTATCTCCACGAGTCGGTTCTCTGTTTAATTGCTCGAGGTAATTTTCGGATAGTGCACCCAGTATAATGTCACTCGATGCTCTGTCCCTACCACCCGTCCTAAACATCTGAGTGTCCCAGTGGCAGAAGCATTTACTCTCTTCACAGGTGGTTTAAGGCTTCATCTGTAAAATGAGATTTTGGAACAGGCATGCAAACTGTTTGTCACATTACTATAGAATGTCCCAACAGGGCCTATCATGGATCTTTCAATGATTTCCTGATGTCAACGAATGGTGCAACTGACTATATTAAAAATGTAGATGTTTGTTTGTCAATTACTTGTTACTGTGTGTAGTATATTTAATATTGTGGTTAGAAACCATACAGTAAGTAAAAGAAATTAATAAATAGATATGTTTTGTCATGCCTCATGAATATTCAGGAGAGTGTAGAATGTTCATGAGGAGTGACTGAACATTATTCACCCACAACAGCCACCTAGATGGCATGACTTTTTGACTGTGTGTTATGTTGGGCAATTATGAAGGTATTGTCAAATGTATATGTAGTTCATGTTGCCCACTAAAAGTATGCAGGGTAAAGTTTTTGTTCAAATTTGATTTTAAGGAACTTTTTGTATAGATTGACAGGATAGACATGTTTTCAGATCATAAAGTGAATATACTTATGTGCACTGTGGTGGTGATTTTGTACCTAAATATGATCTGAAAGACTGCAGCAGTTTGGAAAGTAAATGGAACTCACCTAGCAACTGTCAGTGTGTCTGTATGAGTCTCATGCAGACTTGCAACCTGGCATAAATAAGTTGTATTGCTACACTGAAGTGTTATCAGCTTCTGTTAATAAACATTGATTGCAGTATAGCTTTAAGGACAGTTCTATGTCATCAATAACAACCTGTCTTGTTGTAGCCAAAGTTTTAAAATTGTGAATATTGGATGATATGAATTACATACAATTGTATAAATCAAACAATGGAAATCCAAGATGGAGTGTAACAATATTATGAGAAGGAAAGTTGCTATTCACCTTATAGCGGAGATGCTGAGTCGCAGATAGGCACAACAAAAAGACACTCACAATTATAGCTTTCGGCCATTGAGGCCTTTGTCAGCAATAGGCAGACATGTGCACGCACACACGTGCCCAACTGCAGTCTCAGGCAACTGAAATCACACTGCAAGCAGCAGCACTGGTGGATGATGGGAGTGGCGACTGGGTAGGGATAAGGAGGAGACTGGAGCAGGTAGGGGAGGGATAGTATGGTGGGGGTGGTGGACAGCAAGGTGCTGCAGGTTAGACTGAGGGCAGGGTACAGGTGAGGAGGGTGAGGGGGCGAAGTTACAGAAAAGGAGAGAAATAAAAAGACTGGGTGTGGTGGTGGAATGATGCCTGTGTAGTGCTGGAATGGAAATGGGGAGGGGCTGGATGGGTGAGGACAGTGACTAACAAAGGTTGAGGCCAGGAGGGTTACGGGAACTTAGGATGTATTGTTGTATGGAGTAGGATGTATGATAGTATAAGCTGAATTCTGGATGATTTTCAGAAATAAGTTTACTTCTCTGTTTGAATGCAAACCAGAAATATTTAAGTGATTTTCGCGATTTAAATATGTTGTTAGAAATTTAAAATTTAATGCGTATTTCATGGGAGTTTTGTCATTGCTTTTCAGGATAAGGGATCATTCTACCTCGTTTTTGAGTATATGGACCACGATTTAATGGGTCTTCTGGAGTCTGGCATGGTTGACTTTAATGAAGCCCATAATGCTTCCATAATGAAGCAACTACTCGATGGTCTGAATTACTGTCACAAGAAGAATTTTCTACACAGAGATATAAAGTGTAGCAACATTCTTATGAATAACAGGTAATTACATTAACTAAAAGTACTTTGAGAAACTAAAACTGTTATCATGAAATGATTTAGATGAGAGGAAAAGTAATTTAGTTTGATTGTACATAAATTATTTGTACTTTTAGGGGTGAAGTGAAGTTAGCAGACTTTGGTTTGGCAAGATTGTATAATGCTGATGATCGGAAAAGGCCCTACACAAATAAAGTTATTACACTGTGGTACAGACCGCCAGAGTTACTTCTGGGTGAAGAGCGATATGGACCTGCAATTGATGTGTGGAGCTGTGGCTGTATTCTTGGTGAACTCTTTGCAAAGAAACCGATGTTTCAGGTATAATTATACAAATCACGTATTGGAATTGCCAGATGTTATGACTTAATTTTGAACATCAGTTTGCATGTTGTGAAATGTGGTTGTAAATGCTGAAATTTGTTTAATTATTGTATGCAATGGTGAATTGTCTAATTGTGTAATTTTTTCCTTAATGATTGAAGTTGCTTGTGGACACTTAATTACCTCAAAGTATGGTTGGTATTACAGTATACTTCTGATTATTCATGGTAACATGGTAATGTGGGGGAGAGGAGGCACAAATAATCGAAAAACATGAATAATACAGATATTTTCAAACATCTATTCTTTGTTCGAAAGTTTATTCAAGTTCTGTGCATAGGTACCGTAGGTGTGTTTATTTCTTAAAATAGTCTGTGATATTGGTCTGCTTCTGAGAGGAGTTGACATTTCTTTGCGCAGTGTTTCAAATTATTTTTTATTTATTTATTTATTTATTTTTTGCAATAATGTCATTATACTGAACCCCATCCTTGGCCCATATAATTTAGAAGAGTATAGACACATTGCTATGTGGTACAATAACTGACAAGGTCACTGTCTTCATCCCCACTTTCACATTCCTCTTCTTTATTTTATTGTGAAGCAGCAGTTACAAGTTCAGTGTCACTTATGTAGTGGAAGCTGGGTTCATCTGCATTGATCTTCAGCCACTTATTCAAATTTACTTCATTGACATATTCGGAGCCATTTAAACTGCCTGTTAGATTCATTATTTGTACAGTTGCTGTTATTCGTCACTAAAACCTTTAAAATCACTTTCTTGTACACCTGAAAGAATTTTCTCTATGATTAAAATAGTGTATGTGGCTTGACTTCCTGCCAGGCATCAGAAATCCCTTATATGCCATCTAGAATTGTCAACTTCTTCCAGAACGCCACATAATTAATAATAATAATAATAATAATAATAATAAAAATAACAATAATCCTTGGTCCATTGGCTGTATAATGGTAGTCATGTTATGAGCTAAAAACTTAGTTTTAATGAGATGACATCAGATAAGAGAATCCTCTCATCGAGATGTGAGGAACATTATCAAGCAGTGGACCGGCCAACTGTGGCAATCTTTTCTTTTCTAGAAATCACCAAACTTGTAGTACAAAATGTTTGTTGAACCAGTTTTTGCAAATTTCGGTAGCCATTCGTGCTCTTTCTTATTTGTAATAATGCACAGGGAGATCCTTAGCTGTGATATCCTTGAATACTTCGGGTTTGTTGGGCTTTCCAATCACTAGTAGTTGCACCTTTTGGTTTCCAGAAGCATTAGCGGTGCACAAAATTGTAATGTGTTCTTTAGACGACTTATATCCAGGAACACAAACTTCGCTCTTAAAATCAAGAGTTCTGGTGGTAGACATTTCCGATACAGACCACTTTAGTCTGCATTATAAATTTGGTGTGGTTTAAAATTCTCTTGTTCCTAACATTTCCGGAACCATTCCTGAAACTAATCGGCTGCTGCAACATTTGAACTAAGCCACTCTCCTTGCCCAGTAAGTTCGTGAAACTTGTGACTTTGTTTCACTCTGGATAACCGTCAAGCTGAGTGTTAAATTCTCCCTCAAATAACGTTAGACCTTCATGAAAAAATTTAGCTTTTGTGGCACACATTGCACTGAAACAATCACATTTCCTGGCAAAATCTTGTGTTCTCTGCTTATTCTCTGGAATGTCCTGAACGATCTGCATACCAGTGCAGTAATCTGCACTGTTTTGCAGCAGTTTCTCCCTTCTCAGAACTTTCAGTTAAGTCTTAAGTTTTATTTTAATCTCATCACTTATTTTTTTCATTTCTCCTTCAGTGCTTTTACAGATTTCTCTTCACTTGCTTTGTGGACATGTACATGGCCATTAACTTTGTTCTCAATTTACACGGAACAAGGTGGCCGATAGCAACGAAGATGGTGCACTGTTGTCATTGTTTAAACAATGGAAATAGCCTTATTGTCATGCAGTAGGTTGTTTATTGCTTTTTGCCAAAGAAAAACATTCCACATTTTTTAAGATGTGTGAATAATCTGCAAACCAGATACTTTGCACATGAATAATCTGGAATCCACTGCATTTGCAAAAATGTTGAGAATTTGATGAGTAGCCAGTCTCGAACAATGAAAGCAAAAATTGTTTTCATATTGAGAGATAGGCAAAAGAACAAAGTGTTTCTTCATACTCAGTTTCCGCTTTCTTCAAGTCTCTCCTCTCTCACTTTTTCCCTTTTAAAAGTAAGTGGTGTGAGGTACCCAGAGTTGTTACATATGTTGATTTCAGTTTGTAGGGTTTGAAATATTGGCTTCTGTTTAACTATGAATTATATAATTACAGGAAAAATGATGCAATATTTAATTTTTCATTTTTGATTAAATAGAATTTTTGTGTGTGTAGGGGAATGTGGAGCTAATGCAGCTGGACATTATCTCTAGACTTTGTGGTACACCAACACCAGCTGTGTGGCCCTCTGTAATAAAATTACCATTGTGGCATACACTGAAGCCAAAAAAACCACACATGCGGCGTTTGCGTGAAGAGTATGAAATGTTTATGCCCGCATCGGCCCTTGATCTGCTAGATAAGATGCTTAGACTTGACCCTGAGAAGAGAATCACAGCTGAAGAGGCTCTCAAATCAACATGGCTGAAGAATGTGTGCCCTGAAAAGTGAGTTAAAATGTCTAATTTTGCATTCTAATTAATGTAACAAAATGTGAGACATATGCCTGCGCTTTCTCTCTCTCTCTCTCTCTCTCTCTCTCTCTCTCTCTCCCTCCCTCCCTCCCTCCCTCTCCCCCCCCTCCCCCCTTCTTTCTTTGCTGTATTTTAATTCGTTGAATTAGAAGAGAAACTACAAATTTATGAAGGTTTGTGCATTCTGTTTTAACTGATTTCAGACAAGTATGGCTTACATTTTAAATTTTTTGTTATAACTGCCATACATTTTAACATTGATGATTTGTATAGCAGAGCAGTTAGCTCATATTTTTCTGAGCACAGTGATAAGCTGGCCATGTATCTATATTTGTTTCCTTTTATATTTGTTCTTTGCCTTAAAGTATTTATTATGGGCAGCCCAAAGTTGGGTTTGTGTTCCAAGGAATAATTTTAATACACATTTTAAATAGCTATTTATAGCTATTTATTATTAATTACTTGTTGTACCTATATTTTTCTCATAATATTTTGCTCTGAATATTAGAAATATCACCTGTAGGTCTTCAGAATCTATATACTCATTGTAATTGTCAGTTTGTATACACTGCACCCTGTATTGATGTAGCAAAGATCCTCTTGAGTGTTAGAAAAGTGTTCATACTGGATTGCTACTCTGTAGGTAATAGCACAGCACTCTTCTATATATATTTTACCATTATTGACTGGGGAGCTGTCTGTTGAGTCCCATGCTACAATTTTAGAATTAAAGAAATGTAAGTGATAAAATGTCATAACAGGGACTACCATTCTGTTTCAGAATGCCTGTGCCTGAACTACCTACGTGGCAAGATTGCCATGAATTGTGGAGCAAAAAGCGAAGACGACAGCTGCGTGAACAGCAAGAATCTCTTCAGAATTTGCCTCCTGGTAAACCTTCTACCTTGAAAGAAAAGACTTCGAGTAATAAATCTTTTGAGGAGAGCTTTGAAATGGGAGGGTAAGTATGGTTCAATGTCTGCGAACCCATTTTCTTTCCTGATATATTGTGGGCATTACATTTTGTCATGTTAAATGCAGTTGAAAGAAAAGAACTGTATACAACAATTGTAAAGTTGTCAAAGTGCTGTAATTTTGGATTTTAGTTTTCATTGCAAAATAGTAAAGTTTTTTATTTTCAATGTTCATTTTGTCACCAAATTTATGATTTTCTTTTATTTAATTTTCTATTCAATTAGATGTTTGTTAAACTGAGAAACTGTTGGCTGATATGCTTACAGATCTGCCAACTGTACCCCTTCGAAGCAGGCAATGTCTGACAGGTAATTAAAATTGTAAATAACTTAACTGTGGGTTCTAATTAATGGCTGTAATGGGAAATACTTTCTGTTTTGTATGTGTGCTAATTTATGTAGGTTTGTGCAAGAGTTGTCCAGTTAATATGTGAATTGATTTCATTTCATAGTAAACTTTGTGGGTACAATGGTTGAAATGGTATCTTTCTTTACAGTTTAGATAAAAATTATAGCATTATTTCCAACGATTTCAATAGCACTTTGAGCTGTTCATGTTGTTCTTTGCATTGATCCTAAGAGATTTTAATTGATAAAGTGCTAATTATATACTATCTTAATGTGAGGCAGCACTTTTCATGTAATTTCTTCTTTATGTATAGTTAACTCTTAAACAGTGGTATTGTCGCAACAGAATAGATGCTGTGTTGACATGCACCACTCACATTAGTGCACTGATTGCAAATTATGGGTGATGGCAAGCTTTATTCAATTCATTTGAATAGTTGTATAACATCTTTAATTCATTGGAGTTACAAGATTTTTTAAACAATTTAGTAGAGAGAAGCTTAACAGCTAAACATAATATTCTTGCTGTCTGAAGTCTTTTTGATCACAGGCATATAAATTAACAACAACATTGTGTGATTTCATTTAATTGAAGATATAGTTTCATCTGCCTACTACCCAGTGGGTGAAATTAACTGCAAGATTTGATTCTGCTGATTTCCTTGCTGATACGTACTACTGTCATAGGTCTGAAAAACATTGTAGTCAGCTCATCATTGTTCACCCAAGTTAAACTGTGCTTTCCTTGTCAACAGTGTGTAGTGTGCCCTTGTTGCATTCCCAAATTCTAGAGTTGTATGATCCACTTCAGGTCAGTTCCTGCCCTAGTCCACAGCGTGAACTTGTCAGTAACAGCTACATTTAATTCGGTATAAATACTATTCTAAATAAATCTTCGTTACTGCTGTAAAGAAAGGTGCTGTTCAAAACGAAACTTAAATTAGAAAAGATAGAAACAATGTGCTTGCAGGACAGCACATTCAGACACTAACACATGTACAGGTTTTAGAAAACAGAAGTTCCTTTGATTGACAGTGAAAGGAAGAGGGTGTCTGCATGTGGACATACCACGAGAATAAGTTTGATACTGTTGCATGAAGTGACATGGACACTTACTGGCTTGTTCTATATGTACATAGGCTTGTACATGGTTCTCACTCATGCATTACAGACATTCTGTCCCTATTTGATACAGATCATGTAACTGTCTCCAAATGTCTGCTGGTGTGTTGATGTGTATGTTACATGTGCTGCAACATGTTGCATAGAAGTTACCTGAACTTTGCTTGATAATGACTAAAAATTCAAAGTTTGTTAATAGCATGTAAATTTGAAAACTGTGGCGCTTATAATGGTCAACATTTTCCTTTGAAAAATATATTGAGGCTCTGGACTCGTGCAAACAAAATTATAAAGAGGATAGGCTGGAGAAAATTTGGCTGACAAAGGTCAGATGGAAATCTACCCAAGATGCAAGCTGGAGTGAGTCCTGCTGTGCCTGCCTTGTCTGTAAATATCTGTTGTGGTCTGTACTTTTCTCTCTCTCTCTTTTTCTTTTTGGTTGCTTTTTTTCCAGACTGAGAAGTTGCAGGCTACATGTAATAATTTTTATAGGTCACTGGAAAAATCCACATATGTAAAATAGATGCCTCAAAATGTGAAAGCATGAAAGTAACGAATAGATGTTGTTTCATAGGGAATTGTATGCAGAGGAACTTTATTATAAGAGAGACTTTGAAATAGATTTGTTTTCCACATGTTAATGTAGAAACCAGTTTTTGGTTACTGGTATTGTACATCATCTGGCGAATCCAGTTTGGAAAGATAATGTGTGTATGAAACTCTTTGCAAAACAAAAAGTGCATGAGTGCAACAGTGTATCAGTGTGTTTGGTACTCTGGTGTCATGCTAGCAATGGGCAGATGAATGGTCTATTTGTTATTCAAGCTAACTAAGCTGACACTCAGTATGGTGTGTGATGGGAATGACTTGGTGTGTGATGGGAATGACTGAAATTGGGAAATACGTTTATGGTTGTTTCCATCAGCCACTGTGCTGAGTGCCAACTTACTTTGTGCAAATAGTAAGATACGTGCTGTGTAATGCAACATAGTAGTCAGCTATAGGACCTAGCTTGTAACATTTTATAACAAAGAAACATGCACTTCCATTTTTTAGCTTAAATCGAAACAGTGGTGTAATTCGGACACTTTCAGTGTGGCAAATTATGTTGTGGGTATTTCAAACAGTGGATGTGCTGCATACCACTAGAGGTCAGGCCTAAATTATCTTGTTAATAATACTCTGACAACTTAAACAGTCAGTTGTGCAGTAGCTGTTCTTGAATGCTTTGTGTTGTGCTTTCCTCATTGTATTCCTTTCTTAATTTGAAATAGTGAAGTGACTAATCCTGGTCCATCACGGATTTCGATTACAGCCCTTACAACACCAGCGTAGATCGATGATCGCTGTGACAATTAGTTCTGCTTTTGCAAACATGGGGTGTAGGCTCCTAGCCTGCAAGAGGGAGCAGGGGTTGTTTCCCTTTACCAATCCTCTCCTCTCTGGCAGTCAGAAGTGTAGTTTAAGTTCACAGCCGGCTGCCACTACATAGTGTATACACTGTGCGCTAGAGTGATTGGAAAACAAAATCCGTCACATTTCTTGACTGCACTGAAATTCGTCCCTTAGTGTTCAGATAGAGCTACTTTGGTTCTACTTCTGTGCTAAGTGCCTCATCATTTCTATCTGTAGTGTTGCCAAGCATGGGTTGCACGGCTAGGAATGCCCACCGCAGGTTTTGTAATCATCGAATTGTGCAGGAAAAGACAAATATTGTCGAGAAACTCTTTAAATAAAAAATGTATTTAGTTCAGCAGTGGGAAAATGCTGCTGCTTTTCAACACAACAAACACTTGTTGTAAGATTAAACACAGCCAATGAAGAAAATGGAACAAACACTTGTTATAAGATTAAGCACAGCCAATGAACAAAATAGAGGCCATTTTGAAGAAAAAAACTTGTAACTTTTTGCAGAAGCAAAGATTCCAGTCAATAAGCACTTTTTTTAACAGTCTATTGACAAGAATGGATGTTATATTTTGCAGTAATCAGACTAATTCATGGTGATTTGTTATTCTTCAGATGAAATCAGTGCCAATATTCACTGGACACTACTTGCACGTGTAGACGGAACTAAGTGTACTGTCAGTCTTGCCTCGTATTGTATTACTTTGTTTTGTTCAAATGCATAACTTAAGATAGTAATTTATATTGGCAGATTGACTTCTTGTTTTATCAATCAATTGATTTGTTGGTTTTAGTTAGTTTAAGAGGAATATAAATTCAAATGGTGATGGTGAGAAAATTCTTATAATTTTTGCTATAAAGCCTCAATTTTCCTTATGAATTTTGCTATAAAGCCAAGTTGTTGCAATTGGCAAGAAGTATTGTTGGGAATATGAAGATGGTTTGATAAATTTGGTAAAAAAGCAAGAAAAAAATTTTGTTTCGTAAACAATTCACCTTGCTTTTTGACATAGTCTCCTTTGAGGGATATATACTTGGTCCAGTGATCCTCCAGCTGGAAAAATAGGTTCTGTGAAACTTTGCAAAATGTTCCTTGATGGAAACTATCACTTTTGCGAATAGGGTGGATGAGGAACTGATTCAAAGTTCATTCCATGCACTTGTTATCGCTGATGTGTGGGATGGTGTATTATCCTGATGAAAGTGCACTTTTTTAATCTTCTTTCAGACAATGCAAGTTTCAGATGAACCAACGAAGAAGCATAATATGGCCCAGTTATGGTTCTGCCTTTTCTAAGTAATCTATGAGGATTATTCTTTGGGAACCCCAAAAAAAACAATAGCCATCACCTTACTAGCTGACAAAATGGCTCCTTCAGTGCACTTTCAACACCTTTTGCCTATTGTTTTTACTGATGTTTTGGCTCTAGTGTGCAAAATCAATGCAAAATGTCTTGAGGATTGCAATTAAACATCACCATAGGTTGTGCTGAAATGAGTCTGATGTGGTTTTGTGTGACTGAGTAATGCTGCTCCCACTTTGCAAATTGCTTTTTCATAGCCAATTGTCTGTGCAGGATATTACGCGTTCTCTCAGTTGAAATGCCAACTGTCTCGACAATCTCACAGATTTTTCTTTGTGGTTTTACATTATCATATCATGGATTTTGTCAGCGGTTTCCTTTGTGGTGACCTTACTTTGACAGGAAGAGTGCATTTCATCTTTGGTAATTTTGTGCCCATGTTTAAATTCATTAACCCAAAAGTAAATTGTCTTAATTGATGGTGCAGTGTCTGTGAGAACTTCATCCAGTTCTGTTTTGATTTGTGCGGTAGTCCAACGTTTCAAATGAAAATGTTGAACAACAGTGCAAAACTTGGTTTTCTCCATTTTCAATTGCAATTGACACATTGACCAATTCAGACTTCTATTAACAATGGACTGTATGCTGTAAACTGCTGAAATTCTTTATATGATCCTTGAAATAATCAAGCTTACAAACCATGGAGGCACAACAAAAAGTGTGGTCTTCTTTCCTGAAAATATACTGTACATATCAAACCATCCTCATATAATTACACAGCAATTTGCTTTGACTTTGGCTTTTGACACCCAAGATGAATAAGTAGTGGAAATGCAGTTTGTCCTTTTAAGTTTAAGTTTTTATTTGGTAAGCCAATTTAGTAAACAGCCAGCAATATAAAATAACAAAAAGAAAAAGCAAGTCACATATCAAAAATCTGTTACTTTTTCCTTAATATTTAGAATTTTGGTACAAAATACGTTCACAGACACTCTTGTCAAAAATTTGTCAACTATTTGTTAATACATTAAATTTCAGGCATGCAGCTGTATGAATTTGCATGGCTGCATGCGAAAAATTTAATGGCTTATTCATTAAACCATGAAAAATGGACAGCGCACAATTCTGTTGTTGATCACCTGTTTCCATGAAATGTTTAAATTGGCTTCTACATTTTATGAAATCGATATTTGTTTCTTTGTAATTTTAGAATTGTCCATAGGATATTGTGTTTTTATGTGATAAATTCTATTGTTTTTATTTCTTACTGAATTTTCATTAATCTTCTGTATACTCAATTTAATTTTTAAATTTTATGTGATGTTAATAATTGAGTGGTCCTTGTCGCCTTCTTCTGCCCAGCATTCTGATCTGTTTCTGAAATCTTGATAAAGGTCACAGTGGACTCTGTCAGGACTAAAATGATTTAAAATGTTAATCCAAACAATTTTCCCAATTGGAATGCTGTTCAACTGGTTCATAAGTATGGTGTATTGATATTCAAATAAAAAAATCTCCTTTGTATGAGAAATGGAGCTAATTGTATGTGCGCATCCATCTGTACCCATGTCAGTTATTGGTTGACCTCCATGATGAGGCCAAGAAAAGACAATGTGCAATATGTCCATAAATTTTGAAATTTATTTCATGTGTCATATATGAATGTAGGATGGACGTGTCCCTATTTATAAAGTAATGTGAAAGGAAAAGACAGAATGAAACTACTTTTTATTCAGCTGAATATTAATTTCATTCTGGTATTCTTCACTAAATAACAAGATACTGAATTATGTATAAGAATGATAAATGAGATACTCAGACAATGCAAACTTTAGGTAGTAAATCAACAACATAGGAAACGATAGATTGCTACTTGTAGTAAAGATGACATGTAAAGTTGCGGACAGGCAAAATTAAAAGACACTTCCACATAAGCTTTTGGCCACAGACTTTGTCAGAAAAAGAGAAACACTCACCTTTCATTCGCAAAGCAAGCACATCTCATGCTGACATAACCGCCCGAGCTACCAGAGTTGACAGTCATGTGTAAGTGTCTTTTAATTGTCCCTGTCTGCAACTTAATGTGTCATCTTTATGGTAAGTAGCAATTTTTTTTCTTACATTGTTAAATAAGATATTTCATGTTCTAAAATTATAGGAACTATTTTGTATTGTAATGTAATTCATTAATGAGTACGAAAAGGTTGAAAAATCAGCCAATGAGTCATTGAGTCGAGCCTGTAAACAAGCTTACGGGTAAGTACATTAGTTGTGCTGGCAGGTAGAACATATCTACAGAGCACATTATCTTCATTTTCTTACTTCCGACAATCTCTTGCATAGTTTCTCCATCACATGTAAGAAGTTATTGTTAACAATAAAGAGATTAATATTCACAATAGGAAGCACATCCCCTCTATTTGTAAGACCGATCTTGCAGTTGTTATATACCTGTATCAATGTCCAGTCCAGTAACGAGCACCGAATTCTGTTGGGCTTCCCCCTCCCCACCACCTTCCAATTTTGGCCAGCTGTGAACCGTGTAGGACTTTTAGGCTTCTTTGCCTTTGTTTTTCTTTCTTCCCAGAACCTCTTCATAATTTTCATTCCCTCTTAGTGATTTCACATTTGTGCTATTGGCTTCGCTTCGGAATTCTTCTCATTTTGGATCATCTTTAAGTATAATACTATTTTCTTTTGCATCTCTTTTGACCTCTTTTTGTCCAGTTAAAATTGCACTTTAATGATGTGATGTTACTGAAGATTTTTTAACTCAAGCACTTTTTATCCATTCTTTCTAGGTGTCCATAAAATTTCACATTATTTCCGTGATATTTTCAGTATATATGTAGAGCTCCTTGTTTTTCTTATTCTTCCAAGTTCCACCAGTAGTTTTCAGAGGTATGAGAATATCTTGAGAATCTTCTTTCGACTGTGCTTTTTTACTTAAAATAAGACACTCTGAAGCAGTGTCCTTATATAACTGAATTATAGTGATTGCTTTTTGTCCTTGTAGGATCCTTTTTTTTATTGTACATGTTCTGTTTCAGTTTGTAAAGCAAGATTCTTCCTTTGCCTGCTTCTTTATCCAGTCCATTAGTTTGGATCCATTTGCCTAAGTATTTGAAGCCCTCTGTTTGTTTGATCTTCCTATATTGAATTTCCAAATATTCCTTCCATTGTTGTTTGTTTCATATATTCCCTTGTTTCTTAAGAGGCATTGACACCTGCTTTTACTGTGCTTTCATGCGAGATCTCCCATATTCTTTGTGCATCCTTTTGGTTTCAAACTAAATGGGCAAGACTATAACATCTCATTTCCAGATTGTTTCCTTTCTTTCCAAGATGTACACTGAGGTGAGAAAAATCATGGGATAGGGATATGCACGTATACAGATAGTGGTAGTATTGCATACACAAGGTATAAAGGGGCAGTGCATTGGTAGCTCTTATTTGTACTCAGGTGGTTCATGTGAAGTGGTTTCCAATGTCGATTATGACCACATGACAAATTAACGAACAGACTCTGAACACAGAATGGTAGTTGAAGCTAGACGCGCGGGACATTCCATTTGAGAAATCATTAGGAAGTTACATATTCTGAGATCCACAGTGTCAAGAGTGTGCCAAGAATACCAAATTTCAGGTATTAGCTCTCACTACGAATAATGCAGTGACTAATGGTCTTCACCTAACGAAGGAGAGCAGTTGTATTTTCATAGAGTTATCAGTGCTAATAGACAAGCTTCACTGCATGAAATGACTGCAGAAATCAATGTCGGATGTATGACAAACGTATCTGTCAGGACAGTGTGGCCTAATCTGACATTAATGGGCTAAGGCGGCAGACAACCAATGTGAGTGTCTTTGCTAACAGCACATCGCCTGCACTGTGTTTCATGGGCTCGGGACCATATCGGTTGGACCCTAGATGGTTGGGTAACTGTGGTGTGGTAAGATGAGCCCTGATTTTGGTTGGGCTGATGATAGGGTTTGAGTGCGTTCCAGACCCCACGAAGCAATGGACCCAAGTTGTCATCAAGACTTTGTGCAAGCTGGTGGTGGCTCCATAATAGTGTGGGTTGTGGTACTCTGGTCCAACTGAACCAATCATTGACTGGAAACAATTATCTTTGGGTACTTGGAGACATTTGCAGTCATTCATGGACTTCATGTTCCCAAATAATCATGGAATTTTTCTGGGTGACAATACGCCATCCTACCAGGCAATTGGTTTGAACAACTTTCTGGACCATTCAAGCGAATGATTTGACCATCGCCCGACATGATTCTCGTCTAACATTTATGGGACATAATTGAGAGGTCAGCTTTTGCAGAAAATCCTTCATTAGCAACATTTTTGCACTTATAGTTGGCGATATAGGTAGGCATGGCTAAGTAATTCTGCAGGATCCTTCCAGCGACTTGTTGAGTCTATGCCATATCGAGTTGCTGCACTATGCTGGACAAAAGGAGGTCAGATACAATATTAGGAGGTATCCCATGACTTTTGTCATCTTAGTGTATTCTATTTTCTCGTTGTGTGACCCTGTCTTTATTTCAAAAGGCACAGAGATTTTTGCGAAAAATTTAACTTTTGAAATGGTGAACATCAAGGATTGTTTTACAGTTTACCTTGTTTATGTAGCAGTTCTGAATTCCTCTAAAATCATAAATAAAGTTTGCTTGTCAGTGGAATCATATGCTTTCTTGAAGCTGACGAAAATCACTGTTGTATCCTGACCCTTACTTCTTATTGCTCTAGTTCTCAGAATACCCTTGAGGTTTGAATATCTGTTCCTCGCATGACCAGTCTTTTCGGAAACGAGCTTGATATTCTCCAATGAAGTAATCAGGCTGTTCTTCAGTTCTTCTTGGCAGGATTTTGGAGGGTAGTGAAAGAAAGGAGATCCCTCATAATTGTTCATATCTGTTCAGTTGCCTTTCTCAGAGGTGGGGTGTATGAACACACATTTCCAGTCTTATTGTATCTTTTCAGTTTTCTGTATTTCTTCTTTAAGGCAGTACACCATCTTCAGTAATGTGTCCTCCGGTCTTCCACATTTCTGCCACAGTACCATCTTCATATGGTGCCTTATTACTTTTGAGCTCCTTGTTTACCTGCTTGGTTTCACGAAGGCTTGATGGTGTGGAATCTGAATTATTGTTGATTGTTTTCCGAGGCTGTTCAAAGTTTAGCAGCACTTTGAGGAAATTTTGCGAAGAACTCACAGTTTTATTTGCCATTGATACCTATGCTACAACCCATTCGCCTGAAATACAGACATGGAGGTTGATATCCCTGTAGCTCCACTTTGAAGAGTCTATAAAACTCACTGATGTTGCTCCTTTTGAGCTTTTGCTCCACCTTACTTTAATCACATTTCTTCTTTTCTCCTATTACAATATTGGCTGTTCCGTTCCTTTCATTCCTGAAGTTCGGGCACTCATGACCGTGTAGTTGAGTGCCCCACAAACCAAACATCATCATTCTAGAAGTCCTCCTGTTTTCCGCAGTCTTGTTAAGAGTTCCACCACTTTTAGAATTTTAATATCCTTTCTGAGCTTTGTAGAAAGGGTTTTTTGATCCCTGGAGCCATCATTCCTCTTGAAGTGTTGCATAAAAATGAACTCTGCACAAAATTTTGATCGACACAAACTTTGTTGGATCAATACAAACTTTGTTGGATCAATACAAACTTTGTTGGATCAATAGAAACTTTGTTGGATCAATAGAAACTTTGTTGGATCAATAGAAACTTTGTTGGATCAATAGAAACTTCGTGTGGCTCTAAATTTACACGTGATACATTGTATACCCTACTACCTACCACACATCTATACTATTTTTATGTACATTATGGTGCAAATTTGCATTTCTTGTCACATAAACAGCCATTTTGCGTAATAATGTGAGTATTCTGAATTATTATAAAAATCATTGCAATTGATCAGTATAATTATGAAATTTGCTATGGACTAAATATAGCATGCATTTTGTCATTTTGTTTGATAAAGGTAACTAATGAACAGTTTGATTATAAGTTAAAACCGTTTTTGTTTCCTCCGATTGCAGTTCTTCAAAGGCGTTGAAGAAAGAAGCTGCCGTCTTTTCATCACGTGGTGTAGAAGATGCTTACAACCAGGCAGTGTTTTCTACAGCAATGGCAATGTCTGCTGCAGGGAATACATCTCCATATCTGCAGAATGTCTCAGGGCCTAATAGTCCCTTAGTTGGACGACCTATACCTCGTCTTGGTGGTGGAATTGGAGAATCTTCATTAACACCACCTCCAAATTCAAATATGGCAGCACTTGGGTGTATGTCATCTAATCACTCAGAAGGTTCTCATACTCCTCAGGCAATTGATGACCACCCCAGTATGGAAACAATGTCCCTTCAAAAACAGCTGTCAGTGCTGTCACATGCATTGGTTAATAAACTGCCAGTACATGTTGGACAGCTGTTGTCTCTCCATGCAGAGAAAGAGGTAAGTTCAGAGCATTTTTTATGCCAATTTGCAGTAATCTTTTACTATAAGTAATTTTCTTGACATAAGTGCAGAATGGTTTGTTGCAGCCTGTTGCATCTAGCAAAATAAGGAAGTGATATTTTCTGTGTTGAAACCTGGAGCCATTTGTAGTTATTGTTTCTGGCTACTCCTATTCTTGTAAACTCACCACGCTGAAAAAAGTGCAGTTACATGTCACTGTTTTGCTGTGGACTGTGCTTCTAGTGGCACATTAAGGTACACAATATTGGCAGTAAGTTACAATGGCGTGTTTGCAAGATATTAAAGTCTCCTGTGGCTAGCAAGTCCCCATATCTGTTCCCAATTGAACATGTGTGGAACCAGCCCAGACGTCAACTCCATCGCGATACCACTAAGATATCAAGGACTAATTAACAATTATGGGCCAGCTTGAATCAGGATATGATAAATCAATTTTATGACACCCTTCCCAACCGAATCATACTGATGAATGGGTTCATACTGCCAAGTTGTCAGTTTGACTTCATTTTGTAATCATTGCAATGACACCGCTCCCCCTCTCAGCTTGTGAAATCTTGTTTCATTTTCTGCTCCCCTTCTGGGTGCCTCACTTTTTTTTGTCAGGCAGTAGATGTCACAATAGAACACACAGTTACCTGGCTGTTTTCACAGTAACTTCGCTGTTATCACAGTAATTATCCTAAACAGTATCCAGGAAACAAATAGTTTTCTGCAAAATCTGCCACTACTTCATCAGGTTTTAGATCTCCTTTCAATACTATCAGGTATTGAGAAAATGATATTCTGGCACAAAATGATGGCCTGGAAAATACACAATTCTTTCTGGAAATTTTTCAACAAAATCTTCTCTTGACAGTTGCTGTACATTTAGTATAGCTTGATCAGTGCTTCCCTCAGGATATGCATCCCCATACACTGAAGAAACATATGTTTCTACTTTTGCCTTTCTGTGTGTGTGTGTGTGTGTGTGTGTGTGTGTGTGTGTGTGTGTTGCAGGCTGTGCAATCCACAAACAGATTTGTGCTTTCCTTGGGCGATATTAGCAGATAGCATCAGTTTTATATTTCTGTGAGCAATGCACACACAAACTGAATGCATTCCAGCAGAACAAACAATGAGACATCATTTTGTTTTTAAGTCACAAATAAATAAATAAGTAAATCTGATCTCTGCATCAGACTTGATATGTGCAACAAACAGTTACTTTAAATTGAGCAAGAATAATCTCTTCTACTTTTTAATTTTTTTGGCATCAATTCTTAAAGGTACACAATTCTTCATGCCAGGCCAAAGTTAGTAAAAAAAACTGATTGCGCTGTTTTTTATTTCCTGAGAAAAAGCACTGCCTGTCTTATCCTTTGGTATTGACTGAAACAATCTGCCCACTCACCATTTTTATCACTTGATTCATTTTACATGTTGCGTAGGTTTCTGAATCTCATACCTCACTTTCTTAACCTTCAGTGGTGACGCCCAAAACAAGTTAAGCATTAACTTTTCTGTATCAGCATTCATTTTGACATCTTCATCTTCCTTGTCAGATGAAGATGATTGTGAAACATGCACCAATGAAACATGCACCAACTTTATGTTCAGTTTTTTGTGACACAGTGTGCAAAACTTTAAGCTAAAGGCAACAGTATCGGAAAACTTATCAGCTGCAGTGGTTTTCCAGCCTCAAACCTTATTGAACATGTGTGGTAGCTGTGGTCTTCAATCCGAAAACTCGATTGACTGGTTTGCTGCACTTCTTGATGCTACTCTGTTCAGTGCAATTCTTCAAATAACTAATGCAAGTTACGTTGTACTGAATTTGCTTCCTGTATTCATCTCTTGGTGTCCCTCTACAGTTTATAGGTTCAACACTTCATTCCAATAATAAATTGGTGATCCCTTGCTGTCTCAGAATGTGTCGAATCAACTGATCCCTGCTTCTAGTCAGATTTTGCCTCAAATTTGTCCCCCCCCCCCCCCCCCCCCAATTCAGTTGAGCACCTCCTGATTAGTTATGTAATCTGCCATTTAGTTGTCAGCATTCTTCTGTAGCACGAAATCTCAAAAGCTTCTGTTTTCGTTTTGTATGAACTATGTATTGTCCATGTTTGTCTTTCATACATGGCTGCATTCTGCCAAATACTTTCAGAAAAGCCTTCCTAACACTTAAATCTATTATTGATGCCAACAAATTTCTTTTCTTCAGAAAAGCTTTTCTTGCTATTGCCACTCTATACATTTTGTATCCTCTCTACTTCAGCCATTAACAGTTTTTTGCTGCCTGAATAACAAAACTCATCCACTCCTTTAAGTCTCTCATTCCCCAGTCTAACTCCCCCAGCATCACCTGATTTAATTCGATTGCTTTCCAATATTCCAGTTTTGCTTTTGCTGATGTTCATCTGATGTGCTCCTCTCAGGACACCTTCCATTCCATTCAGCTGATCTTCCAAGTCCCCTGCTGTCTCTGACAGAATTACATTGTCATCAGCGAGATTTTTCTATGGCTTTTCAATGTACAGATAGAATAACTTCAGTTATAGGCTACAACCCTGTCTCATACCCTTCTAAAACAGTTTCCCTTTCATGTCCCTTGACTGACATCTGGTTTCTCTATATACAAGTTGCAAATAGCCTTTTGTCCCCCTTCCCCCCCTCCTAGGACCTACTTCCATCTAGACGCATCTGATCTAGTGCGGACTTCAGATTGAGCATGTAACATAGAGCAGACTGAAAATGGAGCAGCTAAGTGCCTAACACCATCCAGGCACAAATACTGGACCTGATCCACAAAAGGACCGTTCTCAGATCATCTGAATAAGACATTGAGTCATTCTGTTGAAATATCATGTGAGAATGACGAGTCCAACTGGTGGAGTACTTGATTATTCAACATGTCACCTCAAGTAATGCATATCAAGAAATACGTTCTGTAAATGTTGGAATCTACATACCAAATTTTAACAAAACCTGAGGTGAGAAGGAGAGAGCAGATCAGTATTACAGTCTGAGTGCTTGACTGCGGGCACAGATTAGTAAGGCTGGACAGACAATTCACACTTAAGTTGTCAGAGTGCTAGTCTCTAGCCTATGCGATCATACTGTTTTGGTCAAGTGCTGATGATTGGGTGGCAAAATGGCTTGTATACACTTTGAATGTGTGTAATAGGTAGGGACTGGAAAATGTGGTATCTATTTTTTGCTAAGTTCGCTTCTATTTCTGATGAAATTTGCATTTACTTTTTGTTTGTAAATGATTAGATGCACAAATTTCAAAGGTTGTCATGCTACATGAGTGAAGACAAACAATGCCTCAGTTCGTTGAATCTGACTGTTAAAAAAAAAAGTGAAAACTTTCACCTTTTTCTTCCAAAATGGCATTTGTTTTCTTCACTTGGCTGTATTTAAGCTTAAAAAATGATTGTTCTATTGAAAAGCAGCAGCACTTTCCCCACCCTTCAATGTAGAAGTAGAACCAAATGTACGGTAACTCTTAGTCGAAAAACCTTGCAGATTTTGTTTTCAGTTGCTATAGCGCAGATTGTGAGCAATATAGGCTGTAGTGGCAGATGGCCCCGAGTGTAAACTAACTATTAATTTTGACTGCCAGAGGGGAGATGAGTGGTGCATGGAATCGAGCCCCTCTTCCCTCTTGGAGGGCAGCAGCTTACATCAGAACTGATGTGTTGTCATAGGGATTGCCGATCTCTTCTGTCGTCGTAAGGATCACAGTCGAAATCCATGATGGACTAGGATTAGTCGCTTCACATATTTCAGAATAAGAGAAGAAAAGAATGTGTGACAAACAACACAAAGCTATCGGGAATGGCTACTGCGCGATAGCTTGTTGAGATTAGCAGAGTATGGTTAACGACGTAGTTCAGGCCTGATCACTAGCGGTATTCGATGCAAACACAGTTAAAAACATCCTCCACCTAATTTGTCATGTTAAAACTGTCCGCCTTATACCATCTTTTGAGCTTTAGTTAGCAAGCAAATGTATGTATTTCTTAGTTATAAAATTCTAGGTCCCATGGCTGATTAGTTCTCTCTTAAATAAATCATGCAGCCGCTCACAATTGGCATGATATTAGATCATTGAGCACATAGGGTTGCCTATACTACTTGTACCTGTCCACAGCCGATATGATGGGTACCTGTGCACCATGAGGCTGCGTTGGATCTGCTTTTTATATAATGTGTAGAAGTTCAAGAAGAAATCTTAATTTAAATTCCTTAAATGAAACACACAGTGACAGCCAGTGATTTAACCACTTTTAAAGTAAATTGTTCCCCTAAATCTCAGAATGGATTGGAGTCTTTCCATTGCCATCAACATCCTTTTCACCTTGGAGGCTATTAGTGACAATGTTTATGATTGTTTGGGATATGAGTGTTGCAAGCTGAAGACTGATGCTGTTAACTCATAGTGTATACTTGTTGAAAGGAAAGTTAAAGCAGGGTGGAAGTCGTAGGTAGTGTGTATCTTGTGGCGCACCAAATAAAATTAAGAGTGCTCATGCACAACAGACCTACTGTGAAGTGTCGAACGATAATGTTGATGAGATATAACGTTTTAACCTACCATCCAGTGGCGGAGCAAAAGGGGAAGGGGGAGGGGTTAAGGGGGTCTATCATCCCGTGGGTGTCACTTGCAGAAGGGCGCCAAATGATCTCCACAAGATTTTTCAGAAAATATGTTGTTATTAGAGTAAATTCTGTATATTATATCACAGTTATGTGTTTCTGGAGAGGGCACAGTAAAGAGTGTTGTACACCAGGTGCTATGAGGGGATGGCAGTGAAGTGTTGCCCCCCGGGCACCAATTTGGGGGGGGGGGGGGGGGGGCAGTTATGTTTGCTACACCATTGGTACCATCCTTTCAGGCAAATGACACTTTGCCACAGAGATTCTGTAATTTTGTTGTTATTGATGAGACCAAGCTTTCAGACATTGTGATTTGAGTTGATAGTCTTGGCTCATTAACACTTTGTGACCTTTACCTTTTTTGTGTCCATGATGTGGAATCCCTAGCATTTTCAGTCTTTCATTATCATAATTATGTTTGCAAAAATATAAAGATCTTGGGGGAAAATTCTTCTTCGAAATAAAAGCAAAATCAATAATATTTGTTCTAAGTACTGCGTGCAGACTTCATTTAAATTTGGCTGAAAATTTCAAATTTAGAAAGCCTATGCAAGAACTTAATTGCTGCATTGTCAGGTAAAAGTATAACTTCCAAGAGAATAAATGTATGTTGTGTTCATTTTTCAGCTTTTCAATTGCCTGTTTAGTTGAATAATGCTAACTACATATAATGAAAGGTATTCTACCCTCTGCTGAGAGGGTGAGGCTACTGGAAAGACGCAAGAAAGATCCATATATGCTAGGTTTTCGAAAATAATTGTATGTATAAATATTAAAAACTATTAATTCGGTGTGAGAGGGCAGTAAAAGACTGACAAATGTGTTGTATACTGAATGCAAGTAGAATCTAAAACTTTGAAGAAAAAAAAAGAAAAGAAAAGCCTGGCAATGGGAATGATCAGAGTGTAGGATAGTTGTAATATTGTTTTGGTCCTAAGTTTTAAAGAGTCACTCTGCCAATAGAGGAAGAATAGCAATTTCTGCTCAACACATCTCAGAAATTGAATGGGAATTGAAGTAATGTTCCAGCTACCAATACTTTTCAAGGGTAGTCATTGAACAAAATACCCTAATTTTGTTTTCAGAAGGGAAATCTGGTGTTGCAAGACAGTGAAGTTTGTAAGAGTGATTTCTAATGGACCGCTTCTTAAAGAAGCCACACGAGTGCGCACCAGTGGGCTTCAGTATATATGTATAAAGGATATTGCTGGCATGAGTTGATCCCTTGCTTGCCCAATATGATAAAAAGCTAGTGGTACAAAGATACAGGAATTTGTACAAAAGTTGGTGGGTAGTACTTCATACGTGGAAATTATTCTTGAGAAATATGTTGGAAGGAGTGAGATTTATTGTGAAATATTTTCTGCTTTTAGCTTTCACTTCATTGTATAGGGTGCGGTAAATAAGTGGCCTGGGGAACAGTTGCAGGGTACAAGCAAACATAGCAGAGGAAAGGAAAAACAGCCCTAATCTGACTATAGCAGATTTTGAAAGAGGCCATCATTCATCTCTTGGCACTTTTGTGCCCTCGTCAGCAGGCGGATTCAAGCTGGAGTGCTGCAATTGCTGCAGTCTCATCCTTGTTGAGATATACTTTAGATGTGCGGGCTCCCCACATACACTAATCAACACTTATCAGGTGACCTGAGTGGTCAGCTAGAGCTGCAACGAGAGTGACCTCTGTTAACAAATCTCTTGAGCATGAAGATTGTGTTAATGTTCTCCAGGGTTCGTCTAGTTATATGGGCAATTGCCCCATCCTCTTGGAAATAACAGGGCGTGGTTATATGCATACATTCACACACATCAATATCGATTCATCTGGGCCACTTTTATTTGCCCTATCCTGGATATAGAGGGACAAGTTCGTGACAAAATTTCGGAGAAATTTAGAGAACATCATGTCACATAAGGTACACAAATAGAAATTCAAGGATATTAACAACAAATAAAATAGCAGGCAGTTAATCACAGGCAGGTTGTGTGTGTGTGTGTGTGTGTGTGTGTGTGTGTGTGTGTGTGTGTGTGTGTGTGGGGGGGGGGGGGGGGGGGGGGGGGGGGGGGGGGGGGGGGGGGGGGGGGGGGGAAAGGTGGTATTTAAAATTATTTTGGGCAACCACTGGAAATTTGAAGGTGAAGCGAGTACGTGCATCATTATCAGCAAGCAAGGCAAAACAGTACAGCCCCTACTTCTCTGTTACGTCAGTGTTAAGATAATATGTGTAAAAAGGAGACATATCTAAACTGGTTGTCAGTGGAACCAATGAGTAACACCAGTTTTATGTGCCCAAATTGTTGCCTTAGGTAATACAACTTTTTTTCCCAAATGCCTTTCTGTTAGCGAGGTATTAAAGTTCCATCGCATATTCTTCAAGACACACATAATTGCATTATAATTTGTACTTTTGATTCGTAGAAATGTAGCAGTTGTTTTAGAAAGAAAAATTTGTAACCGTTTGACTGAGAATATGTACTTTGCAGTCTGATCCACAGTCACAACAGCTGATCCAGAAACTTCACATGGAGCTGAGGGGAGCTGTTGGTGGTAAATACAATAGTCAAGCGTTCCAGATCAGTTCTATGAGGCTGGATCCAAAACAGCTAATATTTAATCCACCAGGTAAGTGCATATATTCTGCTGGTGTAAGCATTCATAAAACTGATCAAATATAGTATCACAAAAGGTGATATAAACATACTTTGGATTTACTCTGAAGAGCCAGAGCATTATGGCCACTATCGATTTAAACACGTCCAGGTGATAGCAGCATCACCTGGTGTGGAATGACTGTTAGTCAGACACATACGTAATGCATGTAATATCAGTGAGCATGCTGTCCATGTGTAGAATGGAGGTGGCACACAATCTATCTGTTTTGACTGAGGGCAGATTGCGATGGCCCAGTCGCACGAATGTCTGCTGTTCTAGGAGTGCTGCAGTGAATGTCTTCAAAACATGCAAAAACCAAGGTGAAACCATGTTCTGACATTGTGGGGTTACGCGGCCATCTTTTCTTTACAGATGTTGGACATTATAGGCGAGGCAGACTGGTAGAACAGGACACGTGGTGAACTGTGGTGGAAGTAACATCAGACTTTAATGCTGGGCAGAATACAAGTGTGTCAGAACACACAGTGCACCGAACACTCCTAACAATGGGCCTCCACAGCTGACAAGTCTTTCATCTTACAATGTTAATACCACGACTTCGCTAGTTAGGACTGAAATGGGCACGTGACCATCAGCACTGGATGTTGGCGCAGTGGCAGTGTGTTGCATGGTCTTATGAATCCTGATACCTTCTTCAATGCACCGATGGGAGGGCGCGAATCTGTCTTGTTCCAGGGGAACAGCTCCTTGACATGTGTACTGTAGAACAGGGACAAGCTGGTGGTGGCTCCTTTATGCTTTGGGACAATTCACGTGGGCATACATGGGTCCAGTAGAGCTCGCACAAGGCATAATGAAGGCCAAGGAGTATTGTACACTGGTTGGAGACTACGTACACTGCTTCATGACAATCATGTTTCCTGATGGCAGTGGCATTTTTCAGCTAGATAATGCACCATGTTACAAGGCCAGAAGTGTGATGGAGTGGTTCGAGGAACACAGTGGTGATTTCCAATTGTTTTGCTGGTCCCCCAACTCGACAGATCTGAATCCGAACGAACGCATCTGGGATATCATTGCACATGGCATCAGAGCTCATCACCTTCCCCCCCCCCCCCCCCCCCCCCCTCCTCCCCAAAAATTTACGGAAATTAGGTGACTTGCGTGTGCAGATGTGGTGCCAATTCCCTCCAGTGACCTACCAAGGCCTCATTGCTTCCATGCCACGATACGTTGTTACTGTTATCCGCGCCAAAGGTGGACATACCGGCTATTAGGTAAGTGGTTATAATGTTCTGGCTGACAAGTGTAGATTTCATTTTGTGGTATACATTCAGAGTTAGTTCTGTAGTATGCTTTATTAGGTGAGATGTTAGGAAAGTTAAAAGATACACTCCTGGAAATTGAAATAAGAACACCGTGAATTCATTGTCCCAGGAAGGGGAAACTTTATTGACACATTCCTGGGGTCAGATACATCACATGATCACACTGACAGAACCACAGGCACATAGGCACAGGCAACAGAGCATGCACAATGTCGGCACTAGTACAGTGTATATCCACCTTTCGCAGCAATGCAGGCTGCTATTCTCCCATGGAGACGATCGTAGAGATGCTGGATGTAGTCCTGTGGAACAGCTTGCCATGCCATTTCCACCTGGCGCCTCAGTTGGACCAGCGTTCGTGCTGGACGTGCAGACCGCGTGAGACGACGCTTCATCCAGTCCCAAACATGCTCAATGGGGGACAGATCCGGAGATCTTGCTGGCCAGGGTAGTTGACTTACACCTTCTAGAGCACGTTGGGTGGCACGGGATACATGCGGACGTGCATTGTCCTGTTGGAACAGCAAGTTCCCTTGCCGGTCTAGGAATGGTAGAACGATGGGTTCGATGACGGTTTGGATGTACCGTGCACTATTCAGTGTCCCCTCGACGATCACCAGTGGTGTACGGCCAGTGTAGGAGATCGCTCCCCACACCATGATGCCGGGTGTTGGCCCTGTGTGCCTCGGTCGTATGCAGTCCTGATTGTGGCGCTCACCTGCACGGCGCCAAACACGCATACGACCATCATTGGCACCAAGGCAGAAGCGACTCTCATCGCTGGAGACGACACGTCTCCATTCGTCCCTCCATTCACGCCTGTCGCGACACCACTGGAGGCGGGCTGCACGATGTTGGGGCGTGAGCGGAAGACGGCCTAACGGTGTGCGGGACCGTAGCCCAGCTTCATGGAGACGGTTGCGAATGGTCCTCGCCGATACCCCAGGAGCAACGGTGTCCCTAATTTGCTGGGAAGTGGCGGTGCGGCCCCCTACGGCACTGCGTAGGATCCTACGGTCTTGGCGTGCATCCGTGCGTCGCTGCGGTCCGGTCCCAGGTCGACGGGCACGTGCACCTTCCGCAGACCACTGGCGACAACATCGATGTACTGTGGAGACCTCACGCCCCACGTGTTGAGCAATTCGGCGGTACGTCCACCCGGCCTCCCCCATGCCCACTATACGCCCTCGCTCAAAGTCCGTCAACTGCACATACGGTTCACGTCCAGGCTGTCGCGGCATGCTGCCAGTGTTAAAGACTGCGATGGAGCTCCGTATGCCACGGCAAACTGGCTAACACTGACGGCGGCGGTGCACAAATGCTGTGCAGCTAGCGCCATTCGACGGCCAACACCGCGGTTCCTGGTGTGTCCGCTGTGCCGTGCGTGTGATCATTGCTTGTACAGCCCTCTCGCAGTGTCCGGAGCAAGTATGGTGGGTCTGACACACCGGTGTCAATGTGTTCTTTTTTCCATTTCCAGGAGTGTATATTAGAAGTACACTTCAGTGTAAAGTATTTTAATTGAGACAAATATTTTTGGTCCATAACAAATTACTTATTGAAATTTTTTACTTAGTTAAACTTTCTATCTCGCATGCAGTTACTGCTGCAAAATTGTGTTGGTCATAATAGTTAGAGATATATGGCACACACAAATCTGACTGTTCTGTAACAGTTTGTGACTTGTCAGATAAACAATGTTACATCCACGACATCTTTCTTTAAATATGGAAACTACTTTCTTCTTTGTTCTTGTTCAGTATCTTATTTGATCTGGATTTTTTCCCTCTGCGTACAACTTTCAGAAGAATGATATCATTGTAGATTTGGCCTACCATGACTGGGAATATTAATTGACACATACAAATAATATTAACCAGTCACTGTTCGTATTTTTCGTGTGTTCGAGATACTTAACTTAGTGTTAATTTGTAATGGTTCTGCAGCACCCCACGAAGCCACAAAGCTTGTTTTGTAGAAAATTGTTCATTTTCAGTAAAATCATCTGGCTGCAAATTGCAGAAAATATGAACCTACTGAATTATTTATTTATTGGAAGAGTGCCATTCGATATATACCAGGAAGATAAAATTTTGGGTTTAGCAAATCCAATTTTCTCTTTTGAAGCTGTTCTTAAGAAATTTGTGAGCCCATTGTAAGAAATATGTTGTAATCGGAAGGGGAGGGGGGAAGAGTTTACTTTCAACTGTAGTTTCACTTTTGCTAGCATGTACTTCTGATTCAAAATGTCTGCTATGCACAAGAAAGGAAACACTCACATTTTTGTGTTCCAAGATTTTTTCTTCTTTTCCAGGTGGAAACTTGTGGTCAGTGGGTGGAAAGGCAGACGGCAGTTTCGATGCACATGCTGTTTATGCTGGTGATAACGCTGTTAGTAGTGGCAGTCGAAATTGGGGTGGTGTGACACCCCTTGCTACTGAAGGTGTCCGCACTGCATTAGCAACTTTGTTTAGTCGTCATGGGTTGTCAGGTGCTGCTGGAATACTCATGAAATCTATGGCCAAGGACTCAGGTACAGTACCCCCTCAGTCTCGAACATTTCATCCAGGTTTTAGTGAGTCAGAACAGGGTCATCCCATCGCTACAACGTACAGTGCAGATATAAGTGGTGATACAGGTAACCTTCATACAGACAGTTTGCGAAATGTGGGTTCAAATGTTCCTGGGAGAGGTAGAAGTCGTGGCGGTAGGGGTATGTATCGTGGTGGGCCCAGAGGGTCAGTAATTCGTAGCCCTCAAGACTCCCACACTCCTGTATTTACAACGCCGCCGCCACCTTTACACAGGCCTCCTCTGCCCTGGGGTACAGGTCGAGGAGCACCTTTCCCTTGGAGAGGACCGCATCCAGGAAGATAGTATCGGAGAAATTCCCGAGTGGTTCTTGGGGTAAAAGCTCGGACATATCAGGTTTTCTGTACTTGAAATGTGTGGAATTCACTGACATAGAAGATATTACATAGCTATTTTTATCAGATGGTGATGCTAATGCTCATTTTTCATTAATTCCTTGGTGCTATCAGTATTTTATGTGGAGTCTCTGACTTCCCTTTTGTATTGCAGGAATGTGTGGTATGTAGCACATTGTCTGGTTAAGATTTGCCATAATTCAGTTTCATTAATATTATTCTTACCCATCACAGAAACGTAGAATGGTAATCATACCCTGGAAACAAAGGCTGTGTTTGTTAGTGTACTAGTACAAATATGATTTGTAGTTTTCATCAGATGTGTAATGTCTCATCTTCCAGTCACCATTCACAACACTGAAGGTGTGGCTTCATAGAATACATTGGAAAGCTTATTAAAACCCAGAACTTACATTGTGATAAACAGTGTCACATCATTGAAATGTATATTTTGTGATTATTGTTCAAATATAGTGAATTGATTCGTAGAGCAGTTGGCATTGCTAATATTTTTGTTCCATTTTGATCATCACTTGTGTCGCCGTGCCTTACTTTTTCTTTATGATTTTAAATCATGAAAGTGACATGTTATCACACTTGCCCTTCAGTTGCTCGAAGGCTAGCATTACTCCTGAATATGATAAGTGTACTTAGTTTCTGCTATATAACATGCATCTTTATTTATGGCCGATGTTTGATCTTTTATTATAATTTCTTGTTTACATTGAATTGTCTCAGCTTTTCTTGGGTACAGGAAGTAGCAGTGAGTACTTCTTCCTCTGTCATATTTTTTAGTAGTCTGTTCAAAAAAACAGAGGGAGAGCTATGCTGCAATACACTTTCTATGTTAGCTGGAAAGTTCATGTTTGTTTTATTGTTATTTTCATAATGGTAATGGAGTTTGTGCTAAGCATTCTCTGTAGCGAACTGAATGTTTTATATGGTTGTGGCCACATACAATAGTCCAGTCCCTGCCTTTGGTGGTCTACAAATGACGATTGATGTAGTTGAGGTTCATGATACTGAATCATGTAAGTTAAAAATATTGCTCTTTCAGATCTGTCAAACAGTCTTTGGATACATATTGTTTGGCAACAAGAGCATTATTCTTATTTGTCTACCAAAGATGAACTGTTGTGTTGATTCACTATATAGTGTGTATACAAGTTGCTGATGTGTAAATATATTGTCAGGTGATTATACATCTGATATTTGTCAGCAGATTGTGGACTTAATCTGGTACCAACAGATTTGTACAGTGTACACATTAAGAAAGTTGTTTAATATTATATGTTATATGTTTCTCTTCCTTTTATACCTTTTTTAATGATATGCTTAATTTTTTAAGCAAATCATAGATGTAAAGTGTATATATCATATTGAATGTGACAGTAAGTCATAAATGCATTCCAGTTAAAATTTTGAGAAATGCTGTTTGTGCCTTGTGCAACATTTTTGAGAAATATTCGAATACTGGATATAAGTGAGCGATAAAAATAAACTATTATTTATTTCATCAAGGCTCAGTAAATGTTGCCTTGTTGCTTTGTAATATAAAATTTAATAAATAAATACAATTTAATGTTCTGTATAGTACAAATCCAATGTTGTTATTTGTATAGTAGGCATAGCAGTGTTTTTGTTGAATTTACTGCATGTTTGTGTTGCCCTGTAAACCCTGTTCCTTGTTAATAAAGGTTTCATTTCCATTTTTAAACATGTTTTGTCAGTGCGTATGCTTGATTAGTTTGTATAGAGAAGAAAAGAGAGTCTGACTAATGTGTCCATTTTGATATTTGCCAAAAATGGAAAGGAAATCTAATTATCATTGTTAGGCTACTGTGATTTTGATCTTCCACTTGAGTGGTGGTGATGCAAGAGGTCAATGGTGTCATTGATGTGTTTTGCGTAAGTACTGAAGAATCAGTAGTTATTGACTACCACTGGCAAACAGCATTGCTTGCACTCCCCCCTCCTCTTTGCAAAAAAATTGTCTTAAGTTTTTAAACTCCCCCCCCCCCCCAAAAAAAAAAAAAGAAAATAAATAAATAAATAAATTGAGTGAATATCCCTAATGTGTGCTGCAGAATTCCTGCTTTCTCATAAAAAGCTTTATTATATTTCAGATTTCTTCCACAGTAGGGATGGCATTTGATTGTGTAATATGCAGGTGTGAGCTTGGGAATGTAGTGTGTATCTCAGTTACATAAATGATGATGTAGTATATTAAACAAGTAACACAGTTCTTTACATTGTGTATGAAATGAATAGGATTCTATTTTATCCACAGGAAAATAATTTGGCCAGTTGTTGGCAAACTATATCAAATCTCAACAGTGATTTTATAATGTATATTTGGTACTGTATTTATTTGTTTTTTAAATGTGAAGAAGAAATATTTGTTTGTTTTTTAACAAACAACTTTTCCATCAAACCGTTCATACTTTGCGTATAGTTAGTAATTCTTTCTCTGTCAGCAGTACTTGTGCTATTCATCTTCTGTCACTGACATTTCATTCTAAAACTAGGAGAAAGTATTATGCACCTGCGGAATAAAATTAAACCATGAAAGGAAGGTTTGTAAATCGCGTAATGTTTCACTTAAATAATCAGAACTCTATTACCAACAGGAACATAATGTTTGAATAACTTAGCTCATAACTGTGTTGGTACCAGATACAATCCAAGCATAGTGCAAAATTTTCACTAGCAGTGCTAGCCATGGTACAATTGGATGCCTTTCTTGTGTACTTTTCTTCAAATGTAGGCAGTTTTTTGTATATTGTGTTCATACAGTAATTTTTCAAAAATCATTGCCATTTCCTTTTTTTACATTGTTGGTGCATTTCTGCTTTTGTAGTTATGTTCAGAAGATGGTGGGAGGGCCTCACCTTGCAAAAAGTTTTGTTTGAACAACTTCAGTTTTATCAGTAATGGGAGAAACGGCTTGAGTGGGGATGAGTGTGTCAGTTTTACACAGAGCAAGTCTTATTTCAATATATGGATGGCCATGATGACTCATCATTTTTATTCAAGTGATGAGTACACATCGAGAATTATGAAAGGCAACTTCTTGGTGGATTGGTGTTTTGTAGACATGAATTACATCCCATTTATTGACAAATTTATGCCAGCAATTCACACACAATAATTTTTGTGTGTCCCAATGTTTAATGTCAAAAATGATGTGGGCATTTTTCAGTGAATTACTTGCAGCGATAGTGATTTCAAAATATGACAGTGGAACTGATCACATTTTGTTACTTGCGTTGAGTTAGTGTGTAGATTTCAAGTACACTGCTGACTAGAAAAAAGGCAGTATCCAGAGAACTTGGTCAGTTGTCAATGTACGCATTATTGGGAGGTATGTACATGATTTAGATTACAATCCTTTGCGACAGGTAGAATGGCCACCAGAGTGCATTACTGTTGTTACCAGGTGTGTTAGGATACATAAGGGGAGTGAACATCGATAGATACTGAGTGCCGCTGTGAAAGATATGAATATGCCATGTACTCATTGGAGACCTTCAGTGAGGACGAGTGTGTCAATTTTACAGGGAGCAGTTCTTTCTTCAAAATATTGGTTGGCCATGATGGCTCATCCTTTTTATTAAAGTGAAAACTGAGCGGAGTTGGAAAGGTGTCTCATCGTAGGTATCTGTTTGGCCAGCTGATTGAAATGTGCAATATCCAGATTTATGGAGCATTCTGAAGTGACAGTGACCCAATGTAGGACTGCATGGGACCGTTGTAACACTCATACTGCTTGTCGACCACGTCTAACCACCACAAGTGAGGTTTGCTATATTTTGCATCAAGCCCATCGTAACTTGTACACGTAAGTGCGTGTCATCCAAGAACTAATAATGGTCTCCCTACAACATTCTGTGTTGTCCCACATCATTGGTTGGAGACTAGCAGCAGCCGAGCTAGTGAATTCCATCCATGTATATGCTGCCGTTAACATCACAATAGAAACAACAGCATTTGGAATGGTACCAGAACTGGAAAGCATGAACTGCTTATGGATGGCATAGCATTGTGTTCAGTGATGAATCATGTTTCTGTACTACCCCAGATGTCCATTATCGACAAGTACAGTGTGGGGAGCTGTTGGGTACGACTTAAGGTCAAGGCCGGTAGGACAGCACAGTAGAGTATCACAGACCTTATGCATCCTGATGGATTACCTGTCATGTGACAGCATTGTAGTGTCATTTTTCAACAAGGCGATGTTCATCCACATGTTGCACCTGTGTCTATGAATTTTATGCATGATGTTGATTTACTCTTGTGGTCATGAGATCCCTAGATGTGTTCCAGAAAGAACATGTGTGGGACCAGATCAGACACCAACTCTGCCCCAGTATCAATACATGATTCAGGATATCAGGAGTCAGTTATAACAGTTGTAGTCCAGCTTTCCTCAGGAGAATATACAATGGTTTATGACACACTTCCTGCATTTGGGCCAGAGGGGGTGGAGCCAGTTTCTTTGTAAATTTGTCTCAATGTTGTAATCATGAAGTGTCATTTGGTTTCCTCTTCTCCTTCTGGATACTTTCTGACCTCCCCCCCTTTCCCGTACACTCCCTCCCCCCTTCCCCCCAAGGCAGTGTATGATGATGACTTCTAAGTAAATGTACACTAAATATTTTTCAATATAAATGAAACTGCATTTTTTTTCGATTCATTTCACTCTGTTTGCTCTCTGAAATTGTTTTTAATTATATGCACTTCAGAAGTTGCTGTGGCATAATATCTTAGCAGCAGGTTGTAACATAATGAAGTTCTTACAAAAAAATAATTTCTGCTGTGTAAAGATTGTAGATCTGATGTCTTCACAGCCAAGGTAATGCTATAGTAATTTTGAATTGGAAACATTGTCGAGGCATAGTAAGAAAGAAATCTATACATCAATAATTCAGTGCCTTTTAAAGCTGCCATTACCATATTACCAAAGGCTATATATGCAATACCAAGTCAACACCTGCATCCAAAGGGAGTTGACTAATTTTCAGATCCTGAAGAATTTTACAAACAAGATTATAAAAACGAAGATTGGTAGAATTTGTCAGGTTAGCAACAGAGATGTAAGAAACTAAGAATGAAGTAAACGTGACAGAAAGATGACGACAAGGATCCCCCCCCCCCCCCCTCTCTCTCTCTCTCTCTCTCTCTCTCTCTCTCTCTCTCTCTCTCTCTCTCTCTCACACCACACACACACACACACACACACACACACACAAGTTCACTTTCTTGGATTCCTCTGTGTTAGATGTCGCAGCCCAGCAAGAAAAGTGATGCAGGTTGAAAAACGGCATATTTAGTTTATGTCACTGAAAAATGTGTCTCACAGTGTGCACAAAAAATGTGATAGAATTTACTTCCAACAATACTTATCTGAAATTCAAAGGGAGCTTGCATTATTTCAGTATAAGTTTCGTAGAATTAATTCTTTAAATCGAGTTTTCTCTGTACTGAAATTTTGAATTGTGTCACTGTTCTTGCTGGGCTATGATATAATGTTTTATTCTTTTGGATCTCATTGTTTCGTGGTTTTTATTTAGTAACTTCTGGACTTGATATTTCGCCTCTGACTCTGCATACTGGAAAGTTGTGACTGAATATTCTGAAGTTTCCTTTCCTCCATCTCCTAATCCTTAAACCTGTTGATTTATATTCCTTGTGTATGACAGTGATGTTCTTCATTTTAGTAAATTATGTGTGTAATAGTTTGATGTAAAAGTTCAAGTGATATGCACACCAAACCAGTAAAGCAATGGCTTAGCTTTTATACTCCATCTTTGTGTAAAAGTTCAGCTGAACTATCATGAATTTTAATCCTTTATAATACTCGAAAGTGGAGGCTAAAACAAGATGTGAGAAGTGCAACACAGGTGAATGAGACATGTGAAGGGTGTCATGAATTTTATCACTTTACAACACTCAAGATGGGAGATAAGACAAGATGTGAGAAATGCAGTACGGGTTAATGAGACATGAGAAAGGTAGCTAAAACAGAAAATATCAAAAGTCTCAGCTAAGCCTTTATGATTTTCCATGAGCCATATTTCCATCTCTTCACAGATGTGCACTCTTGAGGTACGGGCACTAACTGAATTCTAGTGGAATCTTTCACTTATCTCAAAGTGAAAAATCACAAACCATAAACCTGGAAGAGTAAGAGGGCCAAGTCAATGGCACAGAAATGTCATTTCTGCTGTTGTATGGTTGTGCAACGAGTAAGATCGATTGTATGAATATTTAGATTTAACACGTTGATGTGATAATGAAAAATGCGGGGTGTAATACAAACATTGGTTTGAGAAAAGACACCTACTCTATATGGCCATTCCAATCTGAGCTGCCAGAGATGATGGTGTGTGTGATGTCTCCTTGCTTGTGTGAATGAATGTGTGGATGTTTTCTTTTCTGAAGAAGGCTTTGGCTGAAAACTAAATTTTAACAGTCTATTCGATACGTCTGTCTGTAACTCAAAGTGTCCTCTTTACAGTGAGTAGCAATCTATCCTTTTCTTTATACTGTTGATATTCCAACCTGGAGTTTCCATTATTCAAATACTGTTAAACTACTGTATAGTAGATCTACTGATGGGGCTGTAATGTTTGCTCCTTGTTTATGTGCCTATGTACTATTCTATGCTTCTTCTATATTGAATATGTCTGTGATGAGCACCATCAAATTCGATCCATAGCTTTTAAGTCTTAGTTTAAAGCTTTGGACTCTTTGTGATGGTTTTGTCTTATTATCTTTTGTAAGTATTATTTGATAATTCTGCTTGGTTTACTGTTTGAGTATATGAGAGATCAAACTTCTTGATTAATTCTGTGAAGAACTAAAAAGCGATTCCCATTTTAGTGATTTTACTGTATCTCATATTTTTAATTGTTACTACAAAATGCTGGAATGTGTTTGCCATTTCTCCTGCTGGGATAAATAGTCTTTCATCTCAGTTTATTTCTTCACTACAGTCATCCTTGTCTAATGAGCGACAGTGTAGTATGTTTTACATGTGCACATTTCTTTGACTTTCTTCCCTTTCCCTCAGCAGTATATGTAGTCAGTGAAACAGCTTAGTAAGAAATTTCCACAGAAATAAAGTTAATGTAATGTATTGTAAAAGGTAAAGTAATGAGTCTTTGTGTTCACTGTATTTCCTCCTTATTAGTTTGTTATGCTCTGAAAGGTAAAATGAGTTGTTGGGTTCACTGTACCTCCTTCACCATTTGTACATCTACAAGAAAAGTGCTTATTGTTAAGTTTTCAGTTGGAGAACTATGTCAAGCAGCCGTTCATATTGCTTCTCCCAAAAATGTTTAAAACACTATAAATATGGATCAGGTGAACGATAATGCCCATTAGTCAACATGTCTTATTTTGCAGGGAAAGACCCTAAGGGTTCTAGATGGAGATGGTAATTACTGAAGTCAATAGACTATTACAAACTAGTGGCAGTTCACGATTATGCTAAATCTGTAAAATACTTGTGTTTGTCTGTTTGTCATTGGACACACTAATCTGCAGAACTACTAGATGAGTTTGCATGGGGTTTTTGCAGGTAACCTGAGCATAGTTTGAAGCACTGGATAGGCTTTACTTCACCAAAAGTTGATCATTTAAGAAAGAAAAGATAACATGATCTAAAGTTTTAGTAAAAGTTCCTTGTCTGTCTGAACATGCTAATCTCCAAAACGACTGAGACGGGTTTTTAGGGGGTTTTCACTGGCACTTTCAGTGTAGCTAGGGGCACCGTATAGGCTATATTTCATCAAAAGCAGATCACGGGTAAAAAGGTATTCATACATATTATAAAAATGTATTTATGTATATTCCACATCTCCTCCAAAACTAATGGTACCAGTTTCAGTCAAAACCTTGGTACGTGCATAATTTCTTGTCTGTAAAGAATTGCTATTAATTGGGTGGGGTATGTGGAAAAGACGTGTAGCCCATGATACATGAATATCCAGATTTTGTTCATCCATTGTTTGAGAATGAGAGCATTTGGTGACTTTCAACAAATTTTATACATAATTTCAAACCTTTAAAAACTTTTTCTCACATATCCCCCCTCCCCTCCCCTTCCCTCCCCATCCCGCCCCTCCTCTTCCCTTCTTCCCCCCCCCCTTCCCTTCTTCCCCTTCCCTTCTTCCCCTTCCCTTCTCCCCCTCCCCTCCCTTCTCCCCTTCCCCTCCCTTCTCCCCCTCCCCTCCCTTCCCCTCCCCTCCCTTCTCCCCCTCCCCTCCCTTCTCCCCTCCCCTCCCCTTCTCCCCCTCCCCTTCTCCCCCTCCCCTTCTCCCCCTCCCCTTCTCCCCCTCCCCTTCTCCCCCTCCCCTTCCCTTCTCCCCCTCCCCTTCCCTTCTCCCCCTCCCCTTCCCTTCTCCCCCTCCCCTTCCCTTCTCCCCCTCCCCTTCCCTTCTCCCCCTCCCCTTCCCTTCTCCCCCTCCCCTTCCCTTCTCCCCCTCCCCTCCCCTTTGCCCCCTCCCCTCCCCTTTGCCCCCTCCCCTCCCCTTTGCCCCCTCCCCTCCCCTTTGCCCCCTCCCCTCCCCTTTGCCCCCTCCCCTCCCGTTTGCCCCCTCCCCTCCCGTTTGCCCCCTCCCCTCCCGTTTGCCCCCTCCCCTCCCGTTTGCCCCCTCCCCTCCCGTTTGCCCCCTCCCCTCCCCTTTGCCCCCTGCCCTCCCCTTTGCCCCCTGCCCTCCCCTTTGCCCCCTGCCCTCCCCTTTGCCCCCTGCCCTCCCCTTTGCCCCCTGCCCTCCCCTTTGTCCCCTCCCCTTCGCCCCCTCCCCTCCCCTCCCCTTTGCCCCCTCCCCTTCGCCCCCTCCCCTCCCCTCCCCTTTGCCCCCTCCCCTTTGCCCCCTCCCCTCCCCTTCGCCCCCTCCCCTCCCCCTCCCCTCCTGCCCCCTTCTCCCCTTCCTGCCCTCTCCCCTCCCCTCCTCTCCCCTTCCTGCCCCACCCCTCCCCTCCTCTCCCCTTCCTGCCCCACCCCTTCCTGCCCCTCCCCTCCCTTACCCTCCCCTCTCCTCCCCTTCACTTCCCACGCAATGATGAAAGGGAAGAAGTTTATCAGTTATCTGAATTGTCGCTGTTCATTTTCACACCTGGCGGGGTGTTTTTGCTGCTGCAATGTATTACTTCTTTGCTACTAACTATATTTGCAACACAATTTGTACACAATGTTCAAGTACAAGCATGGTTTGGTGAATCTGGTAAATTTCCATGAAAGGATGGAATATTTTTGTTGTGGATTCAAGGCTGGTAATGTTAATTATTCCAAGGATCGTATAAAGAATTTCAGCAATTTACAGCATACAGTTCATTGTTAAGATTAGTCTGAATTGGTAAGTGTGTCGACTGCAATTGCAAATGGAGAACACGGAATTTAGTGCTGGTATTAAACATTTCCGTGTGAAAAATTGGGACCACACTGACCAAAATAGAATTGGATGAAGTTCAAATGGAAAGTACACCATCATTGAAGACCATTTGCTTTTGGATTAATGAATATAAACATGGACGGACAACCGTGAGAGACGAAGCACGCTCTTATCGTCAAATTGAGGTCACCACAAAGGAAACCATTGACAAAATCCATTGTATGATAATGAAAGGCCACAAATAAAAATTCGTGATATTACTGGGACTGTAGGGATCCCAAATGAGCGAGTACATAATACCCTGCACAGAGAATTGGCTATGAAGGAGCTGTGTGCGAAATGGGTGCCTTAATTGCTCACAGTCGATTAAAAGCCATTTGGGACAACATTTCAGCACTATCTCTAATGATGTTTAATCACAGTCAGCAAGACTTTTTGTGCTGATTTTACACACCGAAATCAAAAAAATGGTCAAAAGCTGGTGAAAGTACATTGAAGTATCAAAAGACAATTTTTCAGCTGGTAAAGTGGTAGCATCTGTTTTTTGGGATTCCCAAAGAATAATCCTCATAGGCTATGTGGAAAAAGACAGAACCATAACTGGACAGTAACATACTTTCTTGCTTCTTCGTTTTACACTTGGGTGTGCTGAAAAGGCCAATGTTGGCATGCTAAATGGTGGTCATTCACCAGGATAATGCACCATCCCACACATCAGCGATAACAATGGCGAAAGTGTGTGAATTGGGCTTTGAAGTGGTTCCTCATTACACTATTCAGCAGACTTAGCCCAAGTGACTTCTTCCTGTTCCATAATTTTGAAACATTAGCTTGCTGGGGAGAAATTTTCATCAAATGAGGAAATGATTTTTCAATCAATAAGTATTTTTCAGAGTTTGAGAGACTCTATTTTTCCGATGGGATGAAAATGCTGGAGGATCGCTGGGCCAAGTGTGTGTCCCTCAGTGGAAATTGTGGCAAAAGGAAGGTGAGTTGTTTGCAAAATAAACATTTTTTTTTTGGTTTTTACCAGACTTACCAAATCACTCTCGTACACCACTGAATGTACCTGCAAAATTATACCTGTGTACAGCACATAGTGCAGGATATATGATGTCATGAACACTGAAAATGTGAAAAACTGCTGCATCATGCGTGGCGTTTAAATTTATCATCACTAACACGTAGAACTGATTTTGATGAAATTTGGTAAGGAGGTAGCTTGAACCCTAAGGAAGATCATAGGCTACTTTAGAAAATGTGTAGTACAAGATATTTATTGATTTGAAGAATATTATACAATTTACGTAAAAGTATTTACTCTTTGCTAAAGCTACTCTGACTTTTTTATTTTATTGAATTTTTTTAAAATGCCTTTCTTGGTTGATACATGCTATATGATTTAGAGTAATGAATGCGATGCTTATGCAGTCTAGTAGTTTACTCAGTACTTCCAAACTACTTGTTGTATGGTGTTTTGCTGCATGATGTTCAGGGTGTCCCATTTATCTTGACCACCCTAAATAACTGTTTGTCCAGACGCAAATTACAAAATGTTTCAAGCAAATGTTCTTTAGCTGTCAGGGGGACTAAGTGACATCCTGTAATTTTTTTTAAATTTATTTTTTTCCCCTGTAATTCATTTCCTCTCCTAAACATCTATTCAAAAATGTATCACGGTGTACCATTCACTGAAACACAATGTTATTAATTACATAACACAACATTCATGTTGACACTCCCAGTGCTTAGTGCAGGTACTCTGGGTAATGGAACACATCCATGTGCTAACGTTGACAGAGGACAAATGTAAACATAAGTAGAATGCACACCCGTCATTCCATCAACCATCGTCAGTTGAAGAGTTGTGAGAGTAGCATGTTTAGTACAGTAGTTTAGTCCTTTCAAATATTGTTGTGTAGAGTCGGCTTACAGTAAAGGCTGCCCTTCCTACAAACTGCATCGACATAACAGATCTTTTATTGTTGTTGTTGAAGGTAGGCAAAATGTTACATAGGCAGCGGAACTGTACAGAGAGCGATATCCTGACAAGAACCCACCTTCCCAATGGATGTTTTCTTGTCTTGTTGCGACGCTTCAGGAAATGGGAAGTTCCAACCCCCCTACAATGCAATCGTCGTAGCACTCAAACAGATGAAGCTGACAAAGTTACTGTTCTCGCTTCCGTTGCTATCAATCCACATGTGAGCACACGACAGCTTGAACACGGGATTGGCATTCCTAAAACCAGTATACATCGTATGCTTACATGTCATCGGTTCCATTCTTATAATGGACACTTACATCCAGAATTGCATGGGAATGATTTCCAGAATTGTGTACAGTTCTGTCAGTGGGCGCAACAGCAAATCCTCGCCAACCTGAACTACTTCTCCAATGTTCTATTTACTGATGAATGTTCCTTCTCAAACAAAGGACAGGTAAATACAAGGAACATGCATTATTGGTCCAGCGACAACCCACAATGTCTTAGATAGGTGGAATATCAGCGTCAATGGAGAGTTAACATCTGGTGTGGGATGCTTGGTACTACAGTTATTGGCCCTTATTTCATCAATGGTAGTCTAAACGGCACAGCGTATGCCAACTTACTCAGACGAATTCTTCCTCCTCTCCTGGATGAAGTGCCACTAAGAACTGCACGTCATGTTCTAAACCGAAGGTATCTTGCCAGATGGATTGGTCGAGGAGGAACAGTTACTTGGCCTGCTAGGTCTCTTGATTTAAATCCTTTGTACTTTTTTCTTTGGGGATGCATTAAAGATGTCTATCGTGATATCCCAACAACTCCAGAAGAGATGCAGGAATGTATCGTGCTTGCTTGTAATTCTCTTCAGCAGGCAACACTGGAAGCAGTAAATAATTCTTTCATTCAACGAGTGCACCAGTGTATCTGTGTCCAGGGTCACCACTTTGAGCACCTCTGAACGTTCTACTTCAGGGAAATGGTACAGGAGAGTCAAAGTCAATTTTGTTTTGTGTCTTTTCTTCGTTTTCATTTGTTTTCTGACAACTCCAGCAAGTAGAAGAGTTTGTGATCCTGGGCTGAAAGTCAGTGTTATGTTATGTAATTAATAACGTTGTGTTTCAGTGAATGAATGGTACACTGTGATACATTTTTGAATAGGTCTTAGGAGAGGAAATGAATTACGAATAAAAAAAATACAGGGTGCCATTTAAAAAAGTCATACCACTGTTCATATCTTTGTAAAAAACAATGCTACAACGAAGACAATCATGCTTATTGATGTCCCCCTGACAGCTAAAGAACATTTGCTTGAAACATTTGTAATTTCCATTTGGACAAACAATTATTTCGGGTGGTCAAGATAAATGGGACACCCTGTATAGCTGTTATGTGCACCGTCCAGTGTTTGAGAATGAGAGCACTTAGTGAAATGCACCAAACTTTACACATAATTTTGAACCTTTACGAAACTTTTTCATGCTGATAATCCCTATAATATGATGAGAGGAAAAACGTTTATTGCTTACTACATTTTCACTGTTCAAGCAGTAAACTGTAACATCAGGCATGATGTTATGACATTTACATTTAGTGCTTCTTTGGTACTAATGCTATTCACAACTCCTTTAGCAGACAGTATCCACATATGCTGCTGAACATGTGTACAAAATTATACCATTGTACGACACACAGTTTAGGAGATATGAAGGTTGCAGGAGACGGACAGAGAGAAGGGGAGGAGCAGATGGACTAATAAAATTAAAATAAATATACACCAGGGCAACATTGGGTGCTCAGCTAGTTAGAAAGAAACTCAGCTTCGTGGTAGGGTAATATGACAGCACCTAAGGTGGTAATAAACTCATTGTATTGCAGTATACATAACAACACAAATAGACACAGTGTATTAATGGATGGGACAAGTACAAAGTTTATGACTGTTGACTGACCAGATGAAAGACAAGATATTTCTTACTTTGATTTTACATTGTGAACTCTCTTGGGTGTGACAGTTTCTTTAATGCTACTATTCTTCAAATTTGTTCTAGATGACACTTGACTGCACCTCTAGGCACTCTTGAACTTGGATAGTGACTGTGTCCTTTTATTCTTGAAGACTGCATGTATAAAGGATCTGCCCATATAAAAAGGAAAATTAGTTCTCTAAGTGTGCTTTTGGCCTGTGGCACAGGTCGATGATTTGGTGGTAACAGGGCAGTTTCAAAGAGTCTTTCTTAGTTAGAGTAGTACAGTGGTGGGCCTGTACTTCCATGTCCTGCTTTTGATAACTTTGCTGACAATTTCATCATTACGGCTTTTTACTAGTGGATGTGCATGCTACGTATCAGTCATACTCACTGGTGCAGTTGCCGTCAGCTGCATAACAAACACTAGACCGTGAGCAACTGCACATGATGGAAAAAGCCATCTGAGTCATGGGGTTAAGGAGGAGGTTGGGGAGGGATAGCAGGGTATAGGTGGGTGATGGCGAAGTGCTGCTTGTGGTACCATGCAAGCATGTGGTAGGGACGGGGTCGGCAGCTAGGTGCAGTCAAGAGGTTAGGGGGGTGGAAGTGGGTGTGTGAAAAATAAGAAATGTAGAGTTGGAGTAAAAGGACTGTGGGTATGTTGGTGGAATAGAAGTCTTTGTAGTGCTGGAGTGGGAGCAGGGAAAGGGGTAAGCAGGTGTAGGAAAGGGAGAAACGAAAGTTGAGGCAAGGGGGTAACATAGGATATATTGCAGGGAGAGTTCCCACCTGTGCAGTTCACAAAAGCTGGTGTTGGTGGGAAGCATATAGATTGCACAGGCTGTGAAGCAGTCAGTGAAGTGAAGAATGTTTAACCTCCCAACAAGCAGCACTTCACCGTCCCCTAACTTACCCTGCTATCCTTCCCTCTACTTGTACCAGCCTCATTCCTTATCCCATCAAGCACAGTTGCTCGCATTCCGGTCTCAGTGGCCAGAGACAGTGGTCAAGTGTGGGTGAGTTGTGCTTGCACGAATGTACAGGGTGATTCTAATTAAAGTTAAACTTTCAAACTGCTGTAAAATAACACCATTGGTCAGAATGACGTGAAATTGCAACAGAATATTATCGGAGAAGGGGGAAAATGTGTTACAAAATGTAGCAATAGATGATGCTGCGAGCATCATAATTTGTGGTCGACAGCAAATGAATCGTACAATGATGCCTAAAGTATACGTTTAACATTAAACAAACTGGACTATTCAGTGTGCATGCAAAGTCACATCACGTCAGATGGGAAAATTAGTTTTTAATTGTCGTGAGGCCAAAAACCGCGTAAAAAGCATCAATCAAATTCAAATCGGATTATTAATTTCTGTGTGACTGGTGCAAAACATGTTCAATGTCCACCGTTTTCTGCAACAAGTTGAAACTGAGAAACAGCACATTCCACAACTGATCGAGATGTTTCCAGGGTCACGTTCAGAATGTGTTGTGCAATGCATACCTTTAACACAGCTAAGCTTGCAATCAGAACAATGAACACAGTATCTTACAGATAGCCCCACAACCAGAAGTCACACGAATTAAGATCAGGTGATCGGGATGGCCAAGCTGTTGGGAAATTGCGGCTGATAATTCTAGCATTTCTGAAATGGCACTTCAACAGTTGCTTAACTGGATTTGCAATGTGCGGAGATGTGCCATCTTGCATAAAAGTGATCCTATCCACACATCCACGATGTTGGAGAGCTAACCAGTGATGGTATAGGTAACAGGACCAGAAGCACCCGTCTCACCAAAAAAATATGGCCCTATGATAAATGATGCCATAACCCGTACCACACAGTGACCTTTTCAGGATGAAGTGGTACTGGTTGATTTGCGTGTGGATTTTCCGTTGCCCATATTCGACAGTTCTGTGTACTGACATATGCTGTCAGATGGAAGTGTGCTTTGTCTGTCCACAAACTCTTCCATGGCCAATCATTGTCCACTTCCATGTGAGCAAGCAATTCTAAAGCAAAGGTCTCTCGTGCTGGCTGGTCAACAGGAAGCAACTTGTGCACATGGGTAATTTTGAAAATGGATAGCAAAGAAGGATGTTTCGTAGTTTTATACCCACCATGCTCACGGGTATGCCCACTGTTCGGGCAATTCTCCATGCACTACACGTTTGCACACCACCACTTGTCTCCTCCTGCATTGCTGTGGCCACGGCTTCCTCTGACATCGAACCAATTTGTTTCCCCCCACTACCAGGTTGCACACCAAAACAACCTGTCTTTTTGAATTTCTGAATCAATTTCTCAAGACCCATGGCAGTCATTGGACCAATGCCTTTTTTCAAACCTTTCAGTGTCTGGAACTTCTGCAGAGCAATGTGTGCACAGTCATAATTCTTGTAATACAGCTTTACAAGCAGAGCACGATCCTGCATTGGAACAGTCATGGTGAACATCACAGACGCGAAAGGAACAAAAGCCATGGACTAGGCGTGTTTATACCAACTTCAATGGTTTGTACGCATGAGAGGTGTTCTCATTTATGTATTCTGATACATACAGCACCATCTATTGATCAGTTTTCACGCTATTTTTTTTCTGCTGCCATGCGTTTTCCCCCTTCTCCGATAATATTCCGTTGCAATTTGACGTCACTCTGACCAGTCGTGTTACTTCTACAGCATTTTGAAAGTTTAACTTTAATTATAATCAACCTGTACATCTCTCTCTCTCTCTCTCTCTCTCTCTCTCTCTGTGTGTGTGTGTGTGTGTGTGTGTGTGTGTGTGTGTGTGTGTGTTGTGTGTTGTGTGTTGTGTGTTGTGTGTTTGTGTGTGGTAGGAGGGGGGGGGGGGGGAACTGAGGTGCAGATAGGAACAACAAAAAGACTGTCAGAAAGTAAGCTTTCGACCAACAATGCCTTTGTCAAAAATAGAGAAGAAGAATTGAAGTTTTTTACGACCGGATGACATATCTTCTGGTAAACCTTCCGGGATGTAAGGTCGTGGTCCATGAAACTCTTCAGCTCCTAACTCTTCAGCTCCTCCCTCTGAAGATGTCCAGCGCAGCTCTGGACGAAACGTTAGGAGCTGAAGAGTTTCATGGACCACGACCTTACATCCCGGAAGGTTTACCAGAAGATAAGAATAGAAGTTGTCCATGTGGCCAAAGGCTCACATGCTTAGCAGTCTGTGTGTTGTGCCTGTCTGCAGCTCATCATCTCCTCTATATAGTGAGTAGTAGCAATCTACACTTTTCATAATATTGGTATTATTGCGTCCTGAAGTTTCTATGTGAAATTTAAGGAGAGGAGTTGAACCTGATTGCTTTATATAAGGAGAACTCTGATGAAAATGAGACAGATGGGGGAAAAAGCAAATAAACTGTGATGTCAAAAGTAATCGCCATAGCTGTTATTACATTTATCCCACTGTGGGACAAGACGATCAGTTCCTTAATGGAAAAATGCTTGTTGTTGCGTATGGAATCATGATTGTACCCAGGCATGTACCTCTTCGGCCAAAGCAAAACAATTGTCACAAGTATCTTTCTTCAGGGCTCCAAAAATGTGCGAAATGCATGGGTAAGGGTTTCCCAGCAAAACTTCTGCAGTGTAGTCGAAACAGCCCTGGTGACATGTGGGCTCATCTTCTCACAAAGTGGCATAAATTTACTAACAGTCATGGTGATTACTTTTAAAATAGTAAACAGTTTATATACTTTTTTCTATGACTGCCCCTTACACTTAGTCGTGTCCACTGAAAAATTTGGTGTCCTGGGTGTAAATTTAAAATAATGCAGTAGTCCAGAGGACATGTGAGTAATGAAATACAGCTTGCCTTTATTTGTGTATCAATGTGATAATATTTCATAACTTTCAGATGTCTTGACCACACTTCCAAAATTGCCTTATGTGTTTCAACATTTCATCATTTGCAAAGGCTATAAAGCACGGTACATAATTGGTATTGAAGGTGTAAAGTGTGTTACATTTCACCAATGATTAGAGATATAATACAAAATGTATATATATATTTTTTTTTTTTTAGCTTGCCAATGTTATGTCAGTTATAGGAAATTGTTCAAAAAAATGGTTCAAATGGCTCTGAGCACTATGGGACTCAACTGCTGAGGTCATTAGTCCCCTAGAACTTAGAACTAGTTAAACCTAACTAACCTAAGGACATCACAAACATCCATGCCCGAGGCAGGATTCGAACCTGCGACCGTAGCGGTCTTGCGGTTCCAGGCTGCAGCGCCTTTAACCGCACGGCCACTTCGGCCGGCGGAAATTGTTCAGTAGGTACATTGTATCTTATCAGTATTCTTAATCATGAATACAAACTACCACTAAGGAACACATTAGAAACCAAGGGGCTAAACAGCTAGGTGACACTGGATATGGTACACACTGCATTTGTTTGTTCACTATTACATTCATTATTACACTTAATAAAACAACTTCAACTGTAAACAGTTAATGGAAATCACAAGTTTTACAAGAGGTATTTTTTACAAACGAGTGTGTAACAGTGTTTTTGAACTGTCGAAAATAATGCAGTGGAAGAGGCTGCTGGGCGGCGCAAGGGTATGTGAGGCAAATTATAGCTTAACAAGCATAATTCTTGACAACTTAACAGTGCCTAAGTTAATAGCATGAGTAAAAATTTATAAATACTATTGTATGATAAGTTAGAAACTATAGAAATATCATTTGAGGCACCTAGCACTCGCTTTTTCAGAACAGGCGATGCCCATGCATTGCCATTGCTACTGATGGAAGTAAGTTAATAAGCGCCCTATAGGAAATCCAAACAATTTGAGAAGGTGCAATCTTGGAATGCCATACATCTGTGTCATCAATAGTATGATGTCCATGGCAGATTGCCTTAGCTAATTGAAACTCCTTAACCCCCATGTGTCAGTTTAACTAAAAAACACATCCAGATTTACAATCATGTGAATACCAGTGCAGTTTTACTGCTAATAGCACATTGGTAATTGTGCTACCCTACATAACTTGTTCCCATGTACGTATATTACATGTTACAATCTTTTCTAGGGTCCAAGATAGCTCCTACAGGTATAGGTATAGGTATAACTATATCATGTAGTATAAGCTGTAATTGTAAGTATGATAAAGTGATAAAAAATAAAGAAATTTGGGCGACATTAAGAATTGACTTATTTAAAATATGTTCATAGATCTTCTGTGGTTCTATCACCATGAAATTGTTTTTCTGTAAATAACAAGCATTATGAAATTCCATGAGGCAAGTAAAAGGGGGAGAGTGGCGAGCAATGGAAAAATCTTTTATAACTGTTTGTAGTCCTGTGATTACACCTATTTTATAAAATGACAACTTTAATTGAAATAAGGTGAAAGTATTGTGGAGCAACTAAAGTAGTTCTTTTGTAGAGGGTTTTCAATTTGTGCTGTGTAGTGCCAAGCACTAAGTAATAATTTAATCAGTGGAAACTCAAGGTTGGAATATCAACAATATTAGGAAAAGGATAGATTTCTGCTCACAATGAAGGTTAAAAGGTGACCCGTTGAGTTGCAGACAGGCATGATCTGGATGAAGCTGCCGGTGATAGTCGCCATGAGTGAGTGAGGTGTGTGTGCTTATGTGAATGTGTGTGTTTTCTTTGCTGAAGAAGGCTTTGGTTGAAAGCTGTAGTGTGTAACAGTCTTTCCATTGTTCCTGTCTTGTATGTGTAGTAGCAATATATCCTTTTTCTAGTGTTGTTAAGTAATAACTTATGAATATTCTATCGACCTGTGACCAATATGATGAGTGACACTATATGTTTATGAATATTTAAGCTTTTACTCATCTTAGGAAAAAAGCAAAATACTGGGGGAAGCCACACAAAGATACACAGTCTTTGGGGTTAAACACAGAATAGTACAGCATTTATCACTAAAAGCATACTGTGCAGTGGTGAACTGTTGTGTGTTACCATTTACCAATGTCATAGGATGAAGGCAGAAATATATATCCTAGAGACTTAGTAGACAGTGCTGCACTAGAGTTCACCACTACACAGTATTCTTGTTGTGATAAATGCTGCACCATTGTGTATTTTACCTGCAAGGTTGTGCATCTTTGTGCAACTTCACCCAGTGTTTTCCTTTTTTTAAATAAGATGAGTAAAAGCTTAATTAATCACTACACATACAGTGACATATGCTCAAATTGGTCTGTAGCTGATACAATATTTGTAAGTTATTACTTAGCACTTGATGCTTGTTAACATACAACTTGCCTCATGTACCCCAGCACCACCTAACGGCCTTTTCAACTGTATTATTTTCGACTTAAAAAAAAGAGAGGGGGGGGGGGGGGGTGTTTAGAGAGAGAGAGAGAGAGAGAGAGAGAGAGAGAGAGAGAGAGAGAGAGAGATACACATTGTTTTATAAAGAAAGATACATTTTTATAAAACATTGTAAAGTGATTTCCATGAGTTGTTTACAGGTGAAATTATTTTATACAATGTAATGATGAAAAATGTAGTGAACAGACAAATGAAGCATTTACCATGTATCCAGCACTGCCTAACAGTGTAGTCCTCTTGGACTCTAAGATATTCCTAGGTATCAGATTGCACTCATTGTTAAGAATGTTGATGAGATACAATATATTTGTTGAACAATTTTCTCTGTTAACAAAACACTGGCAAGCTAAAAAACATATTCTACCCACTGTACTACCTGTATGTCTCTAAATGGTGAAATGTAACATTTTCATATATTTTGATACCAGTTTTGTTTTGTATTTTATAGCCTTTGAAAATGCTGGAATGTTGAAATGTGGAAGGTGATTTTGGAAACAATAAAAAGTGTGCTCAAGACATGTGAAAGTTATGAGAGTTCATCCAAACGGCCACTTTGTCTCATAGCATCTGCATGCTGTTAGCAGACGTGATAAAAAGTATCAATTTGCTCGTTACGTAATAGGACTGTAAATATATTGGTGTTAGTCTGTTACTATGAGTTGGATGGTGCAGTTGATAAGAGATTGGGCTTGTATGTGTCAGCAATGTAGATTTAGTTTTTGTTAGACTGATTAAGATCTATCTTGGGATTTTGTTTCTGTAAAGGATAGGGGAGACTTCTCTTCTCTCCATGTCCTATGCAGAGTTATGTCTTTAATGACGTTTCCAGTGATGGACTGTCAAACCCAATCTTCCTTGCCTTTTACATGCACCTAAAGTCTGGGAACATTTTCAATTATTTATTGCAAAAGAACCAAACATCGTATAGATATCATACATATGTCATTTTTAAGAGAAACCCCAAAAGTTTTTTTCCCCCGTATACCGCCACAGCGTAGTTTGGTAATTTGCCTATAGTTATTGCTAGTTGCAAACATGGCGAGTTCAGGTGAGGAGAGAGCTTTCTGTGTGTTCGGAGCTCGACATAAACAAGTGTGCTAAAGCTGTTCAATGGATGTTTAGAACCAAGTATGGTAAGAAGCCACTAACAAGTAGGGCCATTTACCACTGGCACAACAAATTTGCTTTGACAGGTGGCTTGTGCCCGGCAAAGAGAAGCGGACGTCTCAGTGTGAGTGAAGTGAATGTGGAGCACGTATGAGAGACATTCATAAGGAGTCCAAAGAAATCGGTTCTTCGTGCATCCTGTGAATTCGAAATGGCTCCAATGACAGTGTGGAAAGTCGTGCGATAGAAGCTGTCTATGAAACCATTCAAATTGGAGCTAGTGCAGAAGCTCAATGACCTGAACTCGCCATGTTTGCAACTAATGCTGACTATAGGCAAATTAACAAACTACGCTGTGGCAATATACTTGGGGGGGGGGGGGGGGACTTTCAGGGTTTCTCTTCAAAATGACATATGTATTATATCTGTACAATGTGTGGTTCTTGTGCAATAAATAATTGTGTTCCTGGACTTTATGTACACCCTGTACTTTTTATTTGGTAAAGTGATAAATTAGTGTTATGAGTGTGCAGAGATTGTGTTCATGTCAGTGTAAGAGGTACAAAAACTGAATATTACCCTTTTTTGTCATGCTTCATCCAAATAAGTAATTTGTATAATTTTTATATTTTGATTCTACAATTCCTCATTGTAAAATTTTAGGCTTATTGTTTAAATCAGACTGAAATTCAATTTCTCAGTCTTTCCTGAGGTCAAGAGTAGCTATTAGGATAAAGCCATCTATTCTTCATCTAATAGTGTGGTAGAGAAAATTAAACTCTTTCATGTGAGAATCATACTTGAAGAATTTAAAGAGCACAGTGTTACCGATGATACCTTCATGAAAGTTTAGTAAAATTTGAAAGGAGAGACAAAAAAACCCTGAGTGTGTCTTGTTCTGTTTGACCTAATAAGGACTGTGACCTTTGCTTTTGTGGGCAAGTGCTCTACCGACTGAGCTATCCAGGCATGAGTAATGAGCCAGCCTCACAGATTATTTCTGCCAGCTTCTGTTTTCTACCTTCCTAATGTAGCAGAAGCTCCGTTCCAGAAGAAAGGATAATGTGTAGAACTGGCTTAGCCATAGCTGAGGGACCTGTTTCCAGAATGTATCCCCACTCCACAGTGGAGTGCAGTGAGTTGAAACTTCTAGGCAGATGTAAACTGTGTGTCAGATTGATACTCGAACCTAGGACCTTTGCCTTTCGTGGGCAAGTGCTGTATTGATTGAACTATCCAAGACAGACTCATGACCCGCCCTCACATCCTGGTCCGTCATGCATTTTTGATGTTATTTCTTTAATGTAGTTTGAAGGGACTTTTACACTATCTGATCAAAAGTATCTGGACCCTTATTATTGGACATTAATGTGGGGTGTGTTCACCCTTCACCTATGATGGCTTGAACTCTGCTGTGAGTATAGTCAGTGAGGAGTCTGAATGTCTATGGAGAAATGGCAGCTCATTATTTCTCAAGGGCTGAAACCAGAGAAGGTAGTGATGATGTTTGATGCAGGGTTTGAGCAAAGTACAAGTCATAACTCATTCCAAATGTGTTCCATTGGGTTTTTGGTCATGATTCTGGGCAGGGCACACTGTTTCAGGAATGTTATTGTCCACAAACCATTGCCTCACAGATGCTGCTTTATGACAGGGTGCATTGTCATGCTGATAAAAATAATCATCATCTCGAGACTGGTACTCCACTGTAAGCCAGTACATAATGCTGTGTAATGTCTTCATATCCATCTGCATTTAGCATTTTATTAAGTGCTATAAGAGAACCACACCCTAACTTTGAAAAACATCCCATACAGTAACACGATCTCCTCTGTACTTCACTGTCGCTTATACACTCGATGGCAGGTTGTGTACTTCAAACATTTGCCAAACCCAATCCCTTCCGTTAGATTGCCATGGGTTATAGCATAATTCATCACCCCAAATCAATCATTTCCAGTCATTCACTGTCTAGTGGTGTCGGTCTTTACATTACGTCAAGCATCACTTGCCACTGACTACAGCAATATGTGACTTATGAGGAGATGCTCGACGGTTGTAACCTGTTCTTTTTAATGCAGTCACTGTGCTAGCTGGACAACTAATAACACTTTGGAACTCGTGAGTGGTTCCTTCCATTGATATCATGTTTTGTTTTTGCAACCACACTGTGCGTTGCTTGATGGTACCTTTTCAGTACATGAGGTCAGCCTGCTTTTGGTTTTTGTTGAACTTGTTTGTTCACATTTCCACTTCACAATCACAACACCAACAGTTGATGTGGGCAGCTTTAGGATTTAAATATCCGTGATGGCTTTGTTACTCATGTGACATTCAATGATGATAATCCACAGTAAAAGTCATTGAGCTCTCCTGACCGAAGCATCATGCTGTAACTGGTTCTTTACTGGCAACACAGTATTCACCACTTCCTTTTATACTGACAGGTTGACCCCTCATAACATGTAGTGGTCATTTCTGCATTACATGTGCGTTTCCAGACATTTTTGATCAGCTAGTGTGTTTATAACCCCTTCCATTAACATTAGATTTTAACAGCATATAGCTATGTTCTGCATTAGGAGGTGTAGTACATCCCAACACTTGTGGTTTGTACTTGCTAAGATATCTGCTTACGGCCTTGCTGCAATGATAACTCCGGTTCCTGTCAGATCACTGAAGCTAAGCACTGTCGAGCTGGGCTAGCACTTGGATGGGTGACCATTCGGTCTGCCAAGTGCTGTTGGCAAGTGGGGTGCACTCAACCCCTGTGAGGCAAACGGAGGAACTACTTGATTGAGAAGTAATGGCTCTGGTCTCATAAACTGACATACAACGGGGAGAGCGATGTGCTGATGACGTGCTTCTCCATATCCACATGCAGTGATGCCTGTGGGCTGAGGATGACATGATGGTCGGTCAGTACCATTATAGGCCTTCATGTGGGCGGAGTTTAGTTTAGTTTTAAGATATCTACTTTACAAACTGTCATGTTTGTTGTTGTTACATCAGTTATCTGTATCATCTGGCTTTCTGTGCATATTGACAGATTATGCTTCCCTGATTGGATCATGGAGTGGGCTTTTTCAATTATTTCTTGATATTGTGCATGGAAATTTTATAAACAAAAGTTAACATGTAACATAACACTATGGAAAGTGCGCAGACTGTGACAGAAAATATTTTATTCTGTGGAATGGCTTTGTGCAAAGCTTGAAGGTTGACTTCAAAAAACGAAATGCAGGGCTGAAGTGTACAGCAAATGCATTGCATTCTGGCAGAAAAGCAGGCAAATTTATGTAATATGCTATGGAAAGTTACTTTGCTGGTGTAGCGTTCTGTGCTAATTAAGTGCCGCTCAGCAGCTACTTGTGCTGTATAAACAAAACTGAAATTCTCATTTTTAATTTTTTTCCTTTGGAAGGGAAGAGGAATATCTGATTACAATAGAAAAAAAGTTAATATAGAATGTATCTTTTGTAATGTCAGCACTTCAAATAATTTACAAGTGGATTAAAGACATTAAAATGATTTTTTTAGAGTAATCTATTGAGAAATTAACCTAATTATGATTTTTAAAAACAGTGGTGCTTGAAGTAGTAAGGTAGTATTGTATCACTTGTCAATATTGGTAGTGAAACTATTCTGAAAATAGGCAGGAAATTTTATACACGTAAGTAAATATGTAAACATAACTTAATAGAATGTAAAGTGCTCAGTTTGTATAATCTTGCTGTTCACATTTACCACGACAGGAGTAATTTGTTCTGTGCAATGGCCTTGGGAAAAAAACTTGGAGGTTGAGTTCAAAAAATGAAATACAGGACTGAAGTTTACAACAAATGTGCTGCACTCTTGCAGAAAACAAGGGAAGAAGGATGGTAATAAAAAGAGTGGTACCAAGAGGAAGTGAGAAATTTTGTGAACAAAAAGCAATTGCAAGTCATTAGAAGAAGACACAGGTCACAGTTGTCTACAAGATGGGTAGCAGAAGCAAGCCACACTACTACTATCCAGTTTCATTGATTTCCATCTGTAGTAGAGTCCTAGAACGTATTCAAAGCATAAAATAATGATTGACAACCTCCATAGTAACCAGCATGGGTTCCGGGGGAGGGGGGGGGTGGGGGGGGGGGAATGATTAGGCGAGACCCAGTTTGCGCTTTTGTCACATGATGTCTTCAAAGCTGATGCAGTATTTGTTGACTCCCAAAAGCATGTAACTCAGTTCCACACCACTGATTATGCTTTTATGTCATATCAAACTAACTTTATTACTTAATTGTGATGATTCTTTGGTTGGGAGGAAACAGCATATTATCTGATGGTTCAAATGGCTCTGAGCACTATCGGACTTAACATCTATGGTCATCAGTCCCCTAGAACTTAGAACTACTTAAACCTAACTAACCTAAGGACAGCACACAACACCCAGCCATCATGAGGCAGAGAAAATCCCTGACCCCGCCGGGAATCGAACCCGGGCGTGGGAAGCGAGAACGCTACCGCACGACCATGAGATGCGGGCATATTATCTGAGATAGAGAGTCACCAACAGAAGCAGAATTAACTTAAGGTACGCCGAGGAAAGTGGGTTGGAACCCTTGTTGTTTGATTTGTATATTAATTTTCTGTCAGGCAATATTAACAACTACTTTAATAATGAAGAACTGAAAATAGGTGCATAAATGCTCAGTCAGATCTTGATAAGATTTCAAAGTGGTGTAGAGATTGGCAACTTGTTTTAAATGTTCAGAAATGTTAAGTTGTGCACTCGAGTGTAACAATTTGTAGGAATGTGAAATGGAACAATCACACAGTCTCGGTCATAGATAAGGCAGACAGCAACTAAGAGACTTTGATTCATTGACAGGATACTGAGAAAGTGTAGTCAGTCTGCAAAGGAGAATGATTACAAATCATATGTATATCCCATCTTCGGACATTGCTCAAGTATGTGGAACCCGTATGAAAAAGGATTAAAGAGGGATAATGAACGTATATGAAGTAGGTCAACACAGATGATCACAGGTTTGTTTCACTCGTGGGAAACGCCAATAAAATGCTGAAAAACTTGAATTTACTGACACTTGAAAGATAAACACTAATTAAATGAAAAATCAGGAGATACTCTTTAGCCTAGTACCTCTTTCATTGGTACTGCAAAGACAAGTTGATATTAAATGCAGCATTCACAGCAACTTGTAAGCAGCCATTCTTCTTACCCCAGATATTTAATTACAATGGGAATAAACCCTGACATCTGGTACAATGTTTAGTACTCTCTGTCATGCACTTCATAGTGATTTGCAGAGTATGTATGTAGATGTAGAGTTAATGGTGAGAGGTCAGTATGAATGGGATAGGGTGAGACACACACATCATTAGAGCTTGTAAATAATGTTATCCAATTTACCAATAACTCAGAGTCCTTATCTAAAAACATGGTGCTAGAACATTTCCAGTACCTGTTAACCCCAACTGCACACCCTTCAGCTGCCTTTCCATATCCCACCTGTTTTAGCTACTCCTCAGTATTGGCTTTTACAATTAGTGTTTGAGACCTCAGTATCTGTGCCCTTGATTTTTTAGTGTGGAACAGGAAAACTGGCAACTAGTATAATAGATGAAGGGAGAGCCACTTTGAAATGTTGCATCATTTTGATGAACTGAAGGACGGGAAATGCAAGAACTTTATGTTAGCTGAATTTGTCACAAATACAAGGTCATATACAGCAGATGGTGTGCTTGCCACATCTGTCATTAGTCTATACGGTAATGAACATTTAAAGAATTTGGTGCAAAAAATGATTTCCATAGCAAATTCCTGAATTATCACAAATGCCATGTATGACTTTCACATGAATATGCAGTTTGAATTTTTGTTACAATGTTTTAATCTTGAGTACAAAGGGCAAAGCAGTTTCCTGCTATGTTTTTGGCAACTCTGTGTAAAAGAGGCAGAACTGAGCTTGTTTTCTCTTTAGTTGAAGAAAATAATTTTTACCCCACAGTTTGTTTTTACATAATTGCCACAGAATTTAGAATGTCATTTTAATTTGGTGATTTGATTACAGCCTACATATACTACCACTGCTGTGTTGAGCTAAAGCCTATGTTTTTAAATAAGCAAGTGATTGCTGTGGAAATGGAGATGAAAAATTCTGCCCTTCTTTGTTTCTAATCAATCATATTTCTCTAATATCAGGGGACTGTAGCATTTGTATGCCTTGAATTAGTTTGTGCACTGGCCAGTAGTTGTGAGTGGCAAGGAATAAGAGAAGACGTGCTCCTTAGGCCAGTCTTATACATTTTAAACAGTGTTATTGGGTACATTACCACCATGAATGATGGACTCTTCTGCATATAACAGTGGCAGAGTGACAGTGTTTTCATACACTTTTCAGTTACCTTCCATTTCATTGTGGCTGTGGGACCCCTAGGATCCCTATGAGAGCTGTAATCTGACTACTCCAAAGCTTAACAGAACCTCCATGATACTTCTTTGTGAGAAGAAGTTTTAGATTATACACTTCTAATATCTCCATTCCTAAATACGCAGCCGGCCGAAGTGGCCGAGCGGTTCCAGGCGCTACAGTCTGGAGCCGCGCGACCGCTACGGTCGCAGGTTCGAATCCTGCCTCGGGCATGGATGTGTGTGATGTCCTTAGGTTAGTTAGGTTGAAGTAGTTCTAAGTTCTGGGGGACTGATGACCACAGAAGTTAAGTCCCATAGTGCTCAGAACCATTTGAACCAATTTTGAACCTAAATACGCATGTCCTGTGAAAGAGATGTAGACTCTTTGGTCCACATTATGAGAGCAGTTCAGTGAGGATCCTTGTTTGAAGACAAATGTCCTTGCTAACAGAAGTTGGTGTTACCATTTTGTGCTGCCAACTGGTAAACAATCTTGAAACAAAAATGACACTACTTCATAGGTCAAATTTGGCTGCCATTTCCATGAATTGTGGAAAGTGCTTTTGGCTGAGATGGAAAAACTGCAGAATCATACAGTGGTTTGTTTTTAAATATGAAAAATGCCAAGATAAAAGTGAATTTGAATGCTGATTATTTTGGCCTTTGTCCTCCAATGAAAATGATTGGACATGGTTTGTGCAGATGTATTTACTGAAGAAAGCATTGAAACAGTCCTCAAATCAATTCTTACTGATTTTTTGGGAAAAAAAAGAGCATGAAATACCAAAGGCCATAGATTTGTCAATTGGAATGTCAGCTAACATTTCACTTGATCAGTTGGCGATAAACGGTACCACTTTCGCTGAATATCGATCACAATGAGGTGTAGGTTTCAACATCAAAGTTATGTTTGGAGCAATGTAACTGAGGTCTGGAAAACATTTTATGGTTGTGTTGTCACCATCAACGAGACCAGTATTCATCATTATAACTCATAAATCTAGCAACAGTGAAAAGGATTTGCCCCAAAGAAAGTGCAGATTGTCTCATTTGCCAGAAAAGTTACAGTGATAACTTTTGGGCTGTAAAGTGCATCATACTCTATGGATTTCATAGAAAAAGGGTAACAATCACTGGACAATAATACTGTGAGGCATTATACTGCTTTAACAAGAAATGGAATAAAATGCTGTCCTGTTTGGTGAAGAGAAAAGTGCTGTTTTGCTGCTAGCATGTGGCAACACATTCATCTACATTTGTTGCCACAGTACTGTGTGAACTGCATTATGAACTGATGTTGCATTTACCTTATTTGCCCAGCCTGGCTGCCCTGCAGTTCTGTCTTGCTTCCACATGAAGAAATAGCCCACAGGTTAAAAAGTAAGATTAGTGGTTTTAAAAATATGATTGAGACATTAGAGAAAATGTATGAAGCTAAAAGAAGAGACTGTTGGAAAATAATGTCTTCTTTGGAGGAGGGGGGTGGGGGTCGGGGGGGGGGGGGGGGGTGGTTCAGTCATATCTTTGTTCCCAACATTGGTGCTTGTTGAATTATTGAATCGCCCTTTGTACTTGCTTCCAATCATCCAGTGGTCAGCAGTCTTAAGATTTTTTGGTTCTGATACCCCCCCCTCCCCCCCTCCATGAACGATGGACCTTGCCGTTGGTGGGGAAGCTTGCGTGCCTCAACGATACAGATAGCCGTACTGTAGGTGCAACCACAACGGAGAGGTATCTGTTGAGAGGCCAGACAAACATGTGGTTCCTGAAGAGGGGCAGCAGCCTTTTCAGTAGTCACAGGGGCAACAGTCTGGATGATTGACTGATCTGGCCTTGTAACACTAACCAAAATGGCCTTGCTGTTCTGGTACTGCGAACGGCTGAAAGCATGGGGAAACTACAACCATAATTATTCCTGAGGGCATACAGCTTTACTGTATGATTAAATGATGATGGCGTCCTCTTGGATAAAATATTCCGGAGGTAAAGCAGTCCCCCATTCGGATCTCCGGGTGGGGACAACTCAAGGGGACGTCGTTATCAGGAGAAAAAAAACTGGCTTTCTACGGATCGGAGCGTGGAATGTCAGATCCCTTATTCGAGCAGGTAGGTTAGAAAATTTAAAAAGGGAAATGGATAGATTAAAGTTAGATATAGTGGGAATTAGTGAAGTTCGGTAGCAGGAGGAACAAGACTTTTGGTCAGGTGAATACAGGGTTATAAATACAAAATCAAATAGGGGTAATGCAGGAGTATGTTTAATAATGAATAGGAAAATAGGAATGCACGTAAGCTACTACAAACAGCATAGTGAACGCATTATTGTGGCCAAGATAGATACGAAGCCCACAGTAGTACAAGTTTATATGCCAGCTAGCTCCGCAGATGACGAAGAGATTGATGACATGTATGATGAGATAAAAGAAATTATTCAGATATTGAAGGAAGACGAAAATTTAATAGTCATGGGTGACTGGAACTCGATAGTAGAAAAAGGAAGAGAAGGAAACGTAGTAAGCGAATACGGAATGGGAGTAAGGAATGAAAGAGGAAGTCGCCTGGTAGAATGTTGCACAGAGCATAACTTAATCATAGCTAACACTTGGTTCAATATTCATGAATGAAGGTTGTATACATGGAAGAAGCCTGGAGATACTGGAAGGTCGCAGATAGATTATATAATGGTAAGACAGAGATATAGGAACCAGGTTTTAAATTGTAAGACATTTCCAGGGGCAGGTGTGGACTCTGACCACAATCTATTGGTTATGAACTGTAGATTAAAACTGAAGAAACTGCAAAAAGGTGGGAAACTGAGGAGATAGGGTCTGGATACACTGAAAGAACCAGAGGTTGTAGAGATTTTCAGGGAGAGCATTAGGGAACGATTGACAAGGATGGGGGAAGGAAATACAGTAGAAGAAAAATGGGTAGCTTTGAGGAATGAAACAGTGAAGGCAGCAGAGGATCAAGTAGCTAAAAAGACGAGGGTTAGTAGAAATCCTTGGGTAACAGAAGAGATACTGAATTTAATTGATGAATGGAGAAAATACAAAAATGCAGCAAGTGAAGCAGGCAAAAAGGAATACAAAAGTCTAAAAAATGAGATCGACAGGAAGTGTAAAATGGCTAAGCAGGGATGGCTAGAGGACAAATGTGAGGATGTAGAGGCTTATCTTTTGAGGGGTAAGATAGATACTGCCTACAGGAGACCTTTGGAGAAAAGAGAATCACTTGCATGAATATCAAGAGCTCAGATGGAAACCCAGTTCTAAGCAAAGAAGGGAAAGCAGGAAGTTGGAAGGAGTATACAGAGGGTCTATACAAGGGCGATGTTCTTGAGAACAATATTATGGAAATGGAAGAGGAGGTAAATGAAGATGAAATGGGAGATATGACACTGCATGAAGAGTTTGACAGAGCACTGAAAGACCTGAGTCGAAACAAGGCCCTGGGAGTAGACAACATTCCATTAGAACTACTGATAGCCTTGGGAGAGCCAGTTCTGACAAAACTTTACCATCTGGTGAGCAAGATGTATGAGACAGGCGAAATTCCCTCAGACTTCAAGAAGAATATAATAATTCCAATCCCAAAGAAAGCAGGTGTTGACAGATGTGAAAATTACCGAACTATCAGTTTAATAAGTCACAGCTGCAAAATACTAACGCGAATTCTTGACAGACGAATGGAAAAACTAGTAGAAGCCGACCTTGGGCAAGATCAGTTTGGATTCCATAGAAATGTCGGAACACGTGAGGCAATACTGACCCTACGACTTATCTTAGAAGAAAGATTAAGGAAAGGCAAACCTACATTTCTAGCATTTGTTGACTTAGAGAAAGCTTTTTACAATGTTGACTGGAATACTCTCTGTCAAATTCTGAAGGTGCCAGGGTTAAAATACAGGGAGCGAACGGCTATTTACAATTTGTACAGAAACCAGATGGCAGTTATAAGAGTCGAGGGACATGAGAGGGAAGCAGTGGTTGGGAAGTGAGTGAGACAGAGTTGTAGCCTCCCCCCAATGCTATTCAATCTGTATATTGAGAAAGCAGTAAAGGAAACGAAAGAAAAGTTCGGAGTAGGTATTAAAATCCATGGAGAAGAAATAAAAACTTTAAGGTTCACCGATGACATTGTAATTCCCTCAGAGACAGCAAAGGACTTGAAAGAGCAGTTGAACGGAATGGACAGTGTCTTGAAAGGAGGGTATAAGATGAACATCAACAAAAGCAAAATGAGGATAATGGAATGTAGTCTAATTAAGTCGGGTGATGCTGCGGGAATTAGATTAGGAAATGAGACGCTTAAAGTAGTAAATGAGTTTTGCTATTTGGGGAGCAAAATAACTGATGATGGTCGAAGTAGAGACCATATAAAATGGAGACTGGCAGTGGCAAGGAAAGTGTTTCTGAAGAAGAGAAATTTGTTAACACCGAGTATAGATTTAAGTGTCAGGAAGTCATTTCTGAAAGTATTTGTATGGAGTGTAGCCATGTGTGGAAGTGAAACATGGATGATAAATAGTTTAGACAAGAAGAGAATAGAAGCTTTTGAAATGTGGTGCTACAGAAGAACGCTGAAGATTAGATGGGTAGATCACATAACTAATGAGGAGGTATTGAATAGAATTGGGGAGAAGAGGAGTTTGTGGCACAACTTGACTAGAAGAAGGGATCGGTTGGTAGGACATGTTATGAGGCATCAAGGGATCACCAATTTAGTACTGGAGGACAGCATGGAGGGTAAAAATCGTAGAGGGAGACCAAGAGATGAATACACTAAGCAGATTCAGAAGGATGTAGGCTGCGGTAGGTACTGGGAGATGAAGAGGCTTGCACAGGATAGAGTAGTGTGGAGAGCTGCATCAAACTAGTCTCAGGACTGAAGACCACAACAACAACAACAACCATATAAAACCTTCTTTTTCCATTTGCCTTGTTGAGAAGATATTCAGAAATGCTGAGTTTTTTGCGACAGTGCATTTGTGCAATTAAGGTTTTGCTGTTTCCAATGACACTGTGTTATCTAGAAGTGTATGAAGAAAAGTAATCATGGCAGTAATAACAGTTCTTATTAAAACGTTCCTCTCTCTAGCATTGAGTTTAGTATTTCTTCTACTGAAGGTTTTGATGTTTTCCCATCTGTGGCTTTTATTGTAATGGTCACAGCTGTGACAGACTTAGGTACCCCTTCCAGATTTGTGGCTTGTCACTGGTACACCAGTCAAGTGAGAATCAAAAATCGATGCTGATTGAAAGCCTGAAATATCTGACATGTCGATATGTTAATAAAACGTTACAATGATTGTGGATGTATGGCAATTCAGGACACTCTCAGGGAGATATAACAGAGGAGAGAAGCAGATCACAAAGTCTGTAAACTAGGGATAAGATATAAACAAGCTCTGAAATTATAACAATATGAGTTAGTTTGGATATCTACTCACCATATATAGGAGATGTACAGGCACATTTAAAAAGTAAAGTAGGTTCTTGGACTCTATCTGAGAGTGCTTCAGACGTAGAAAACATGCACACGCATCCGTGTCACCCCCCCCCCCCCCCAGAAAAAAAACCACCAAGCTATGAGGGTAGTCATAAAGTATTAATTTTTTTTTCTTGATAAAATAAAATAATGAAACTGATTTTTTTTTGTTTTGTTTTGTTTATTTGCAGTACATATCTGCAGTCCTGGTACACATTGAATTTTCCATTCTACAGTACCATAGCACACTGCTAGAGGAATCAAAATAAAGTGGCTCATTGACAAAGCAAAGTATCGTGTGGCAATTCATTTTCTGTATTTTAATGGGAACAGTGCCACATTAATCCATTCTGAGTGAATGGGAGCGTACAGCAACAATACATCATCATACGACACAGTGATTTGATGGTGTAGACATTTACGTCCACTGTCATCAAACAAGTCTGAAAGGCAAGGAACAAAATGGCACATCATCTTGTTATGAAGAAATGAGAATTGCAGGAAAGGTGGAGACCCTGATGCTTGAAGACCAGTGTATCACAGTTGGGACAATAGTGAAAATCATTCGTAGGTCAGTTTCATTGTACATGAATTTTTGAAAATGATGAATTTTGCCACCCTCTGTATCTGCAACTGCTTGCACCCGTTCAGAAATCCTGTTGAATCAAGGCAGCAAGGGAAAAGTAACTGTGTCAGGTCCGTCCGGATGACTTCCTTATCTACTTAGTCACCGTAGATCAGTGCCGAGTGTATCACTATGACTTTGAGACAAGAAGGACTAACTTTGATGCAACATATTTTTGTTTGACCTCTACCAGTTACGTATCTCAAAGACCATTTTTGACAGTTATTTCAGAATTATCCCCATGTCATTTTTTACTTGTACTGACAGAGACTGTGTCTCATAAGAGTTTTACTAGGTTGCTCAGAGAATGAAAAAATAAAAGTCAGTTAATTATTATTTTACGATATATATTATCTCTTACAGTTTATCCTATTATGTAAGTCACAAAGCCATATAATCAAATGGACCAGTTAATTCGAATAGTGTTTGCTGCATACACCTATTACAAAATAAACTACTAATTAAAGTACATTAAATCTGTATTCATTATCTGATTACCAGTGTAAACATTATTGCTGTTGCTGGTGTAACTATTATCACTATAATTACAACTATTACCATTATATGTCTCTCATTAGTTTATTCGTTATGGATACCATTTCCTTGTAGAAAAACATATTTAAACACATTTAGGTATATGTGTCACCACTAGACCCAACAGAAAGCTACATGAGTCAACAGCTACAGTCAATTGCTTACATAAGGCTTGGGTTGGCATGTTAGTGCAATTTCACATTGGCCTATATTTTGTGTTGTACCATCACAGAACCTCTTTTCTGGAAAGTTTCACTCTTACTCAATATAAACTCCTGTAAATAGTTCTATTCGGTGGTCAGTGAGCTCACGTATCCTCTCTGCAAAATATTGACTGACAGTAAGTGTAAATCACAATGAAATGATTGCAATGTTATCCCTAGCCTTCCCCCCTTGTTACAACAGTATTGTTGTCCAAGTGAAACCAGTTTGCTACTTTGAAATCTAGCATCCCTACTGTGACTTGTTGCATCTACATAGAAGGGAAAGTGCCATACTCTGTGTTCTGAATTATTCATGATATAGCTATTGTTTGTCTGTCTTTAATGATTTTATTCAAGTGATCATATATAGGCTGCTTCCAATCAGTTAGTGGCTTAAACAGTTTGACAGGTTAAAGAAGCTAAATGTTCATTTTTCCTGACTGTTATGCAGAAATATGTATGGTTTTCCACCCCTTTATTAAACATGCCATTCTGTCTACCACAGTTACAATATGCAATATCTTTTTATTTTTTAAATTTTGGTTATACATATATCTGTATGAGTCTCCAATCCAAGTATTTTATGCAGTTGTGTTTGATTGACATTGTTGAATCAATAGAAGGAGCATCTTTCCCTGATCTTCATATGTGACAGATGTATTGTCAATGTGAAAGCTACATTGGTGTAATAAAGAGAGCACATGCTAACTTAAACAGTGCTGAAGATGCAAGCTATGGGCCCAGATAGTAGCCCTGTACCACACAGCAGATCCCAGTGTAGATCGTTGGCATGACTGCAGTCATCTAAGAGTACACTGGAACCTTCGGTCACTGTCTTCCTTTCTTCATGTTCAATACCTGCTTTTAATCCCAGTTGTTATGGATGCCACTCACACCAGTAATATTCTGAGATTGATTGCATGAGTGTTTTATAAACCATCTCCTTTATAGATTGATTGCATTTTCAGGTAGGAAAACTTCCTGCAATATGTCCTTTATTCCTGCAATTCCTCTTGCCTCATCCTTTGCTAGTCCCTGCCCTCCACATACTACCCTCTTCCCTGATCCCTCTCCAACACTACACAGCCTTCTGTTCTGCCAATGCACTGACAGTCTTTTTTTCTCTCCTGTTACTCTTCCACTCCTCCCCACCCTCTTCCAAACCATACTTCCTGACTGCACCTCGCAGCCCTACTCTGTCCCCTCCATGTCTCTGCATGTTCTCCAAAGTAACAGTACACCTTACCCCTCCCCTGCCGTACTATCCTTACCCCACTACCCATGCCAAATTGCTACTCCCATCTGGTGCAGTTTCAGTCTGTAGTCTGGCTACAGTGGCTGAAGACAAAGATTGTGTGTGAGTTTTGTTGGTTAAGTGTGTTTGTGTTTAATATCTCAGAAGAAGGCCTTTTGGACAAAAGCTTAAATGCCTAGTATTATTTTTGTTGTGCCTGTCTGCAACTCTGTGTCTCCTCTATAAGCTGAGCTGCAATCTATCCTTTTCATAACTTTGTTGTTATTCCATCCTGTACTTTCCATTGTTTAGTTGGTACACCTGTGTATTTGCAAGAGTTGATTAATTCCAGTTGTCACTCATTGATATTGTACTCATAGGATACTATGTTCTGTATTTTGTGAAGTGCATTTTTGAACATTTAGAACAAGTTGCCAATTTTTACTCCACTTTGATGTCTTATCAAGATCTGTATTAGTACAGGATGTTTAAGACAGTATTTCATTATTGATAACTGCATCATCTGTAAAAAGCGTGAGGTTAATGTTAAAGTAGAGTATAAACAGCAAGGGTTCCAACACACTTTCGGTGTGCAGCCTGAAATTTGATGTGCTTCTGCCAGTGGCTTTTTATCAAAGATAATATGCTGCATCTTCCCTATGAAAAACTTTAGCCTGGTCACAAATTTTATTTGATACCCCATATGATAGTAGTTCTGTAATAATCATTAGTGAGGTTCTGAGTCAATTACTTTTGCAGAGATTGGACCCATCCATTTTCTAGCAGCTCAATAATTGTAATTATTTATTTTCTTTTGTTACATTGGCATGGAGTAGAGGTGGGGGGTGATCACTACATCATTCTTTGAGACAATTATTAAGTAGTATCACTATTCTTATTTTATGCTTGTAGTGAGGTCTTACAAGAATTGTGTCATGTATGGAAATAATATTTCCTTCCTATATAATGATTCCAGTTTCCTTTGAGATATCAGTGTCTGGACTGCTAGTTTTTTTATGATGTTAATCACATGAACCAGATGCAATGGAGCAAATTATTACAGATTTAAATATTTTATTTGTTATCTTGCTGTTGTTGATTTCATCCCAGAGAATGAGGGTCAATTTTGTGTCACTAGCAACTTAAACGTTGCACACACATCTTGGAATCTTCATGAATCTGTTACACACTGTGCATCATCAGTAATCAATCCTAGTACTGCAGTTTTGCTGTGCCTTTATGACAGTTATACAACTGCATTGAATTATACATTCAATATGTGCTGGTTTGTTTTTATGGTTCATGTAATACTACTGAGCCGTGTTACTTGCAGTGTGAATTCCGTACATAGGAAACACTGTTCTAAAGAGAAAAAGAACACTGAGATGAACTGGAGAGTGTAAAATAAAGTAAACAAATTCTCATGTTGCTGGATGGAACATAGTTACTGAGTGAGGTGACATAGAGGTTAGCACAGTGGACTCACTTTTGGGAGAACAATGATCCAAATCCATGTCTGACCATTCACATTTAGATTAGCTGTGATTCCCCCCAAATTGCCCCAGGTGAATGGTGGGTTTCTTCTTTTGATGAGGTGCGGCCAATTTCCTTCCCCATCCTTGACAAAGTCCGAGTTTTTATTCCTCTCTAATGACCTCAAAGTCAACAATATGTTCCTTCCTTGAACCTAGTTTCATTGTGCAAATTTTTCCTTAACTGTTTCATGTGGAACTTCATGTAATTTAATGTTCTGACACAGTGCTGTGTTAGGTAGCATACTTTTTGTGATGTTGTTATTTGCAAATTATGCTGTCATTGAGAATTGTACAAAATGAGTTTTTCTGTGATAAGTTAGCCTAGCTGTAGAAGTCTCTGACTGAAGTGTCCCTACAAATGTAGAGAATATCTTGTGATGTTGCAGTTTAGCAGGTGAATAAGACAGCTAACCAGTTGCAAAAAAATGGTGGTTTTCGACTAACCTTAACCGTGGTTTCAATGGATTTAAACCTGTCTTCTTCAGAAATTACACCATGTATTACAATGAAAACATAATGGACCAATATTATGTGACATACAAAAGCTACTATCTCGAACAATTTTAGGCATGTCACAAACAACATGATATATACCAACATAGGAAAACTAGTACTTACAAACTTCACATTACCAAACATTCAGTCAGTAAAGCGATGTAACATTTCCACATGAAATGTGTCGGCAATGTTCTGTACATGTACTTGTAAAAGTTAAGGCCCTTAAAATCAAGGTCTTGTCATATCAGTAAAATCAATCACATAAAATGCCAGACCCTGTTGAGAGCTATGTACTGATTGAGGGAGAATGGAGAGTGTGGATACCAGGAAATAAATAATGAGCTACATGTGCCGATAACATGTATGTTTGGCAGCATAACCAGCCAATAAGCATAAGCACATCAAGTTACTATCAGAATTAAAGAAATACACAATGCCAATAAACGAGTGTAGAATAAAATGTTGAAAAAGATAAATACATATTAAAATATACTAGCACACATTAAGACCCTTGTAGGACCATTAGTACATTATTGTACGAAAATAATAATGTCTGTGCGTAAGTAAGTTATTACAAGCGTAACGACAGTAAACAGATTAATATGACCTATAGTAAATCATTGTACAGGAAGTAATAACACCAGTGCATAAGCACACTATTACACATAATTACAGTAAAGAGCAAAAACTCATAGGTCCCTGTATAGTGAAAAATGTAGATTAAATGGACTACTTGCAAAGGCTACCAGCAGTCATTAAGTGTTTTTTTTTTTATATAAATACAGCATTGGTTTGAACTCATTAAATAGTTGTCTACAGCTGAGCTGCAACTGATCATTTAGTAAATTACCATCTCTGCACTCTAGATGTTTATAGATATTTAGTTCTCCCCAAAGGTCCATCCTGCACCCTTTGACCTCTGTGAAGATTAGTTGTCTTTTTCCACACTGGCTGTTTATGCCACCAAGCATAAATGTTCATCGGCACTTTTGCCTCAGGATTTGTTTCCTGGTATCTCTGCTCTCCACTCTCCCTCACTTAACGAGTAGCTCTTAACGTGTCTGGCATTTTATATGATTGATTTTACTGATGTGACAAGCCCTTGATTTTTAAGGGCCAACACCTGTTGTAGGTAGTGGTTTCTGTATGACACATAATATTGGTCCATGGTTTTTTTGTTGTAATTTATTGTGTTGCACTGTATGCAGGTTTGTTCTTCTGGAGATTACAGGTGTAAATTCTTTGAAACCATAGTTAAAGTTAATTGAAAATCACAATGTATTACAACTGGTTGGCTGTCTTGTTTGTTTGCTGTTCTGTAATCATTGCTGAAGTATAGCTTCGTTCAAAATATTGAAGTTCCTGCCTGCCGAGGTATCTAAAGCTTTCTGAATATAGGGACATCAAACTGAAAATAGTAGAAACACGTACGACCATTGACTTTAATAAACTGTGTTTGAAGTCAGACATAATTCCTGATTACATGAAATTGTACATAGATGTGAAGCAGTGTAACAAAGAGCCTTCCATCAAAAGGAAACTAGTGCAGCAAGTCATTTCTGATAAGACAGTACAACTTCATAGAAAGAAAGACAATTTAAATGGTGAAGCCTATTGTTTGCATTTGTTTTTATTTAAATATTTTAAGGAACTTTATAAATTTCAAATTGATTGTATCTGGGATAGTATTAATGATAACAACATAGATAAAATTAGGGCTAGACATGAAAAGAAATTTTAAAATTCCAGCAATAATAGTGCCAATGCAGTTAACAATGGTGTGAAGCATCAGTTTTACTATAGAGTGCTTAATAAAACAGACATTACTTTTGCACAGGCTGAGAACAATTTGTTACATAAAAGGCTTGAGTACAATCTAATTTTCCAGCTTAAGAAGTTGGGTTGAAATCTCTTAAAACTGGATAAGATCGATCAGGTCAAAATTGCACTTGAATGCAATAACGTAATAGATAAAGTACTAAGCTGTCTATATCATTTTTTGTAGCACTATAGTCTTATGTCTGAACAAGAGATGTAATTGATAATTCTTCCGAATCTGAAGAATCTGAACATGATTGTGAAATGCCAAGAAAGACAGTTAGTCTACATTTAGCATTTCATATTCTCTCTACTTCAACCCTCATCATTGTTTTACTTCCAAAGTAGCAAAAGCCATTTCCTAATGTAATCCCCTCAGCATCACCTGATTTAATTCCTTGCTTAAACATGATTTCATTCTTGCCATAAACTGTTCTTAATTATATACAAAACAACAAAATCCTACAAAAACAATTCTTCCTCTTTCCAGACAAGTGACGTATATTATTATTGTTGTGATCTGTAGCCTGTGTTGCCATGCTGGTTTTGTGGGTTTCTTCTGTGTGTTGGTTGGTTCTGATCTCTGCCTAGTGTGTATATTTAGTGTAGTGAGTGCTCCTATATAAACCAGTAGTTGTAACTCTTCCATAGTTGTATTTTCATTTATTTTGTTGTGTATTATTGTGTTGATAGTTGTTATTGTTGTTTCGACTTGTGGGTTATTTGGTGGTCTATGCAAGAATGGTCTAATGCCTGTATTTGTGTCTTTGTATTCTATATATGTCAGCTGAAATTTTTCTTCTATATATAACATGTGTGTCAATCTGTGTTCTATTTGTGCTTGTTCTGGTGGCTGTCTTAAGATTTCGTTTTCCTCTGATTTTTTAACTGATGTGTGTTGTTCTTTGTTTGTTTGCTCTGGGATGTTTGAGTCCATTACTGTATTTTCTTCTTCTTCTGATTGCACATTATTTTGTTCCAGTATTAGTTGTTTGATGTTTTCTAATTCCGACTGGGGTATCCTGTTATTTCTGATTATTACACGGATCTGAGCAGCTAGTCGTTGTTCTATTAAAAATTTTAATTCTGGGTTTCTGGTAATAAATGTTGTGTATACTTGTGATCTGTATCCAGTTGTGTTGGTTCCTAAGTTTGTTGCTTGGTAATAACAGAACATGAAGTGTCGGTTAACTTCATCTGACCATCTCATCCTCTGTCTTTGTTTTCCTTCTAGAGTGGTTGCAGGAAGCATATCCTGCAAAATACTTCTATTGGGATTTAAATCATTTTCCGTGTGGCTAGCAGTGTCGTTACCATTGTGAACGGGCATAGGGTTCAAGCCTCGTCCCTGACTATGACAGTGCTTGTCTGAGGCTTCATTAGTTCTGTCCTGAACCAACTAATCACACTAAAAGGGGGTTAGCCCTAGTAGTGGTTTGTTCTTTTCGTCGCCTTTTACGACTGGCAGAACATACTGGAGGCCTATTCTTTTCCCGGGCCTCCACGGGTTTTATTATTGTTATTATTATTATTATTATTATTATTATTATTATTATTATTATTATTATAATTGACAGCAGATGCTATTAATTTCACATTCTGATTATTGTCTGTATTAAAAAAATTTTGAACACCCAGAATGTATACCTATGAGTTGCCACTGGTCCCAAGGTCAGCACCTTCTTTCTTTGGAATTGGAATTATTCCATTCTTCCTGCAGTCTCAGGGTATTTCGCCTGTCTCATACATCTTGCATACTGGCAGAATGTAGATGAGTAATGATAAGAAAAACATTTCTGAATATGAGAAATTTGTTAACATCAAATATAAGTTTAAATGTTAAGAAGCCTTTAATGAAGGTGTTTGTCTGGAATGTATTCTTGTATGGAAGTGAAACACAGATGATAAGCAGCTGAAACAAGAAGAGAATAGAAGCCTTTGAAAAGTGGTGCTACAGAATAATGCTGAAGATTAAATGGGTACTGAATGGAATTGGGGAGAAAAGGTATTTATGGCACAACTTGACTAAAATAAGATGTCAGTTAATAGGAGACGTTTTGGGCCATTAAGAAATTGACATTTGAGGAAAGTGTTGGGAGTAAAAATTGTGGGAGGAGACCAAGGGAAGAATAGAGTAAGTGGGTCCAAACAGCTGTAGGTGCTGTAGTTATTCAGAGGTGTAGTAGTTTTCACAGTATAGATTAGCAAGAAAAGCTGCAGTATACCAGTATTTGGACCAAAGACCACAGCAGCGGCAACAACAACAACAACAACAACAACGAAGAAAACACAATGTAGTGACGAATTTGACTGGAAATAAAATGGCTTTTGTCCACTTAACCACACATTTGATGATTCACCTTCAGCACACAAGTGCCAACAATGGGGTGATCCAAGTATTTTGTCATTCTTTATGCTATTTTAACATAGGATATGATGAAATTTGTGATCGATAAAAAACTATCAGTTTTATTTGTTCATCAAGAAAACTGCTCCAAAATCAGTGCATTATTGTCTATCAAAGATAGATATAGGATATGAAGAAATGTATTATTTCATTGTTATTTGTCATCTCATGCATTCTGTGAAAATGCTAAAATTAATGAAAATTGCTCCAGAGATGTTCCTATGAACAGTTTACAATGAAATTATGTGCAGATACCATTTTGTTTTATTTTTGAGAAAGCTACATTTCAATGACAATTCTGTCGATAACACAAGAGACTGATTATTTAAAAACAGGATCACGGTCGGTAAAGTTCGTATGGGATTCTGTTGTGCATTTAATCCACATCAGAAGCTCTGCAATGGCCAAAGCCTTTTGTCATCCAAAGGACGTTTATCTTTCAAATAAGTCATTCCATAAAAATGTTTGATGTTTGGAATGAAAATGCTTTTGCTGTGTGACAGTCACACTAGCAATGCCTTAGATTTCATAGTTTGTACACGGGCAACAGAAACTGGGTTCTACAGTTAGGTTAAAAGTTATGAAACTCTGCCATTGATGGCCTTTATCCACTTTATCCCTCATGTGCAACAAACCAGCATAGTCTGTACACTAGTGGAAAGTAACCAGTGATGTGTGATCTAAAAGCATCCACTAAACTAAATTCATTATTTCTTCATTTATTAGATTGAGGAATACATACAGTACAGTACGTATTATGAACATTTACATATGATGGCATACTAAACTACTGATGTATACTATGTATACTGAAAGTGACATGTAACTTTTCGAATGGGCCACCAAAACTGGATCAGAAAGTACTGAAGGAAAATATTCCTTTATATGTATATGGATTTGTAACAACCATAAATTTTCAGAGCAGCTTAAAAGCAAAAAACTGATTTTTCACACCTGGAGTAACATTCATCTCAGTGGTGACGAATTTTAGAGTGACAGGAGGAGACATCGTACAAAGCACTCCAGAAATATTCAGCACTGGGTGAGGCAGGTTGTTCATGTAACCCTGCCCAAGGTAGAATCCCAAATGTACGCTACATAGTATGGGTAGATGCAATAGGCAGTAATGATACAGGCACTTCTGCAGTTGTTAAAGGGCTAACAAAAGAAGTTTGTGGATAATAGGGGGGTAGTAAAAATTGTAGAGGGAGACAAAGGTTTGACTGTGGTAGGCAGGTTTAAATGGATGTAAGCCACAGTAATTGTGCATAGATGAAGAGGCTTATGCAGAATAGATTTATTCGAAGAGTTGCACAAAACCAGTCCTTGGACTGAAAGCCACAAGAACAATATGGAAAGTAAGTACGATACACACATGCTGCTAAATTTCGTCCCACATCCCAGTAGTCCAATGTTTACATTGATACCTTACTGTAGAACATCCTTTCTGTTGTATATGTGGCCATTAATACTTGTTAATGTGCTATAGACGTGCATCAAGGTATCTTTGTATGAGGAGTTTCCTAAAACAGAAGTAAGTAACACATGTTAGCTAGGTACGTAAAATCAGATACAAATAGAAGCTTAATGTAAACTGTCTCTGACAGACCTTATTCCACAGGAAGAAATACTGACATAGGACACCATTACTTGCATTTTCCAGCATAACCATTATGTCTGGCAAAACATTTGTTAATTATTGTGCCCCGCATAGATTGAATCTGAGATGCAAGGGAAATTCTGAACATTCTGGCCTAACACAAAAATGATATGCTGTGAAGTTTCTGAAAACTAGGTTTAATTCCTTACATGTGACAACTGTCCAGACATTGAAATCTTAAGACTGTCATGAGACATTGATAAAATTGACTCAAGACTCTGATCAGGTGCTTTTTTTAAGGTGTTTAACCCCAATGTAAGCAGAAGACGAATTAGATTTAGCATTAAAGATTCTCCCACCAGCTTTGTTTTTTCAATGGTTGGGCCAATGTTAAAGTGCAGTTGTATAGTCAATGTATGTGATCAGCATGCAACTTGCCCAAAAACATGTGCTACTAAAGATTTACAAAAAATTGACACTTATGGACTCTTTTGTGATTACCAACAGGACATTGAATAAACATTACTCAGGCACGTTTAGACTAGTTTAAAACTAATTTCAGAGATTCTCTGATATTCTATAGCAACGGACAAAATGTGGGTTCAACATCATATGTTTTAGAGATGAAGGAACAATCAAAATGATTAATAACAAAAAGAGAAAGTGGCTAAAGAAAGCAATAGGAGTACCATCTGGAGCAAAAGTCATAGTTTGCTTGCTAGTATTCTTGTGGTTTGAATTCACAGACTATGGGTGGTAATGATAGGAGTATAGTGCACAAGTTGAAGCATGCTGTTTGTGCCAAACACTTATACCTTGAAATGATGAAAGTTCTCGTGCATCACAATGGTACAGCCATACTCAAATTTTGAATTATTGCTGCATAACTACACAAAATTAATTTGAAGTACTTCCAAATTCACTATACTTGCCAGATTTGCCTCCAATGGATTACTTTCTGTTACCAAACCTAAAGAAATGGCTTAGCTCAACCTGATCCATATTTTTCCCAGTTGTACAAATCTTATTTTATTGTAGGCACTAAAATGTTGGAAAGTATATCTGAACACTTCTTAAATAAGGAGATAATTCAGAGGGTTCCTTTTCCAGGATACAGGTTGGCTGGCAGCTTTTCGAGGAGCTCTTTGCGGTGTGGGGGAGTAGCCATGTATGTGAAAAACGGCATCCCATTTGAGTCAATTGATGTTTCAAAGTACTGCACTGAAAAGGTGTTTGAATGTTGTGCAGGTGTGGTTAAATTTAACGGAGCTAAACTTCTAACTGTTGTTATTTATAGATCCCCAGACTACGATTTCACAACATTTTTGCTAAAGCTAGAGGAGGTTCTTGGTTCACTTTATAGGAAATACAAAAAGTTAGTTATATGTGGTGACTTCAATATTAATTGTATAAGTGATTGTGCAAGGAAGAGGATGCTGGTAGACCTCTTTAATTCATATAATCTTATGCAAACCGTATTTTTTCCAACGAGAATGCAAGGGAACAGTAGAACAACCATAGACAACATTTTTGTTCATTCCTCATTAGAAGGGCATTCTGTTAGCAAAAAGGTGAATGGCCTTTCAGATCATGATGCACAAATTTTAACTTTAAAAGATTTTTGTGCTGCAACACGTGTGAAATATAGTCATCAGCTGTTCAGGAAAGCTGATCCAGTTGCTGTAGAGACCTTTGTAAACCTTATAAAGGAACAAGAGTGGCAAGATGTTTATAGCGCTGATACAGTAGACGATAAATATAATGCTTTTCTCATGCTCTTTGAAAGTTGCTTTCCGTTAGAACGTTTAAAACAGGGTACTAGCACAAACAGGCAGCCTGGGTGGCTGACTAGAGGGATAAGAATATCTTGTAGAACAAAGTGGCAATTATATCAAAACATTAGAAACAGTCAAAATCTAAATGCAGCAGCCCATTACAAACAGTATTGTAAGGTGCTTAAAAATGTTATTAGGAAGGCAAAAAGTATGTGGTATGCAGATAGAATAGCTAAGTCTCAGGATAAAATTAAAACCATATGGTTAGTCGTAAAGGAAGTTGCTGGTCTGCGGAGACAGGTCGAGGATATAGAATCAGTTCGTAGTGGGAATGTCCGTGTTACTGATAGGTCGCATATATGTACAGTATTTAATAATCACTTTCTGAATATAGCAGGTGAACTAAATAGAAACCTAGTCCCAACATGGGAATCATATAGCGCTCTTAGAAAAAAGTGTTCCGAGACTGTTACCTGAAATGCTCCTCCATGATACTGTCAAGAGGGAGATTGAGTTAATAATTAAATCACTAAAGACCAAGAACTCGCATGGATATGACGGGGTATCTAGCAGAATACTGAAGTATTGTTCTATGTATGTTAGCCCAGTTCTCAGCCATATCTGTAACTTTTCCTTTAGGAGTGGTCGGTTTCCTGACCGATTAAAGTACTCGGTAGTGAAGCCACTTTATAAAAAGGGAGACATTGATAATGTTGACAATTTTAGACCTATTTCTATGCCATTGGTGTTTGCTAAAGTTATCGAGAAGGTTGTATATACAAGGTTACTGGAGCATTTAAATTCACATAATTTGCTGTCAAATGTTCAGTTTGGTTTTAGAAATGGTTTAACAACTGAAAATGCTATATTCTCTTTTCTCTGTGAGGTTTTGGACGGATTAAATAAAAGATTGTGAACGCTAGGTGTTTTCTTTGATTTAACGAAGGCTTTTGACTGTGTTGACCACAAAATATTGCTACAGAAGTTGGACCGTTATGGAGTAAGGGGAGTAGCTTACAATTGGTTCGCCTCTTACTTTAAGAACAGAAAGCAGAGGGTAATTCTCCGCAATATTGAGAGTGGTAGTGATGTTCAGTCCCAATGGGGCACTGTTAAGTGGGGCGTTCCCCAAGGGTCGGTGCTGGGGCCACTGCTGTTTCTTATTTATATAAATGATATGCCTTCTAGTATTACAGGTGATTCAAAAATATTTCTGTTTGCTGATGACACCAGCTTGATAGTGAAGGATCTTGTGTGTAATATTGAGACAGTAACAAATAATGTAGTTCATGAAATAAGTTCGTGGCTTGTGGAAAATAATTTGATGCTAAACCACAGTAAGACTCAGTTTTTACAGTTTCTAACTCACAATTCAACAAGAACCGATATTTTGATCAGATAGAATAGGCATATTATAAGCGAGATGGAACAGTTCAAGTTCCTAGGCATTCGGATAGATAGTAAGCTGTTGTGGAAAGCCCATGTCCAGGATCTTGTTCAGAAGCTAAATGCTGCTTTATTTACCATTAGAACAGTATCTGAAATAAGTGACACTTCAAAATGAAAAGTAGTCTACTTTGCATATTTTCATACGCTTATGTCGTATGGTATTATTTTTTGGGGTAATTCTTCTGATTCAAAAAGGGTATTTTTGGCTCAAAAACGGGCTGTTCGAGCTATATGTGGTGTAAGTTCGAGAACCTCTTGTCGACCCCTATTCAAAAATCTGGGAATTCTGGCATTGCCCTCACAGTATATATTTTCTTTAATGTCGTTTGTTGTTAGCAATATTAGCCTATTCCCAAGAGTTAGCAGCTTTCACTCAGTTAATACTAGGCAGAAATCAAATCTGCATGTAGAATGCACTTCCTTGACTCTTGTGCAGAAAGGAGTGCAGTATTCTGCTGCATCCATTTTCAGTAAGCTACCACAAGAACTGAGCTAAAAAATTAAGCAAATTCCAGTGTTACATTGTTGATTTTCTTCATTTAAACGTACGACTTGTCACCTGAATATGTTTTTTTATATTTCATTTTATCTGTTTCTAATATCGTGTTATAATTTCATGTATTGACTCGTTCCATGACCATGGAGACTTCTCCTTAATTTGGTCCCACGGAACAATAAATAAATAAATAAATAAAAAAGTCATTGGATTAACAGTATTAATTTACAAGGTGGTGGTGGTAAAAAATAACATGATTCCACATTCAATAGGATTATGTCTGGTAAAGTACTGTGAGTTTTAAATCAACCTTTTAAGTTGAGAACTACTTTACTTTTTATCTGTTTTTTATTTTGTGTTGATGTTAATTATTTTGTGAAGTGTCCTGGGTGTTTTTGTTGATTTTGTGTTATAGCTATATGATTCTTTTTGCTATTGATAATGAACTACACTTTTGGTTGCTTTCCATATGCATTTTATGTCATTTTATTTGAACTGTTTTACATAGAATTACCATAATTTTCAGTATTAATTTGTTCAATTAGTTTGCATTGTTTTACATACGGCAAGTGCTTTGTTATTACATACTAATCCCTAAAATATGGAAGTAGTATTTGTTTCGTATCATTAACATCTAAACTTGTACTCCTCAAGGCATCTCCTGGTGTCTGGCAGAGGGTTCATCTTGGAACACTATAATTTTCATCCCTTCTTTCCCAGTTATGCATGGTGCACTGTGGCAAGCATCTTTGTGAGCTTTAATTTATCATATTTTGCAGTCATGATTGTTTAATAAGATGTATATGTCACAGCAAATAATATGTTGCTTAATTATCCTTGATATCTGCATTTTCATGATTTTATTGATAAACAACTCTGTGACACACAACGCAACACTTTGCTTATAGTTTCCTGCAGCAGAGTGTGCACTGATTTGAACTTCGTTGTTATATTAGAACATCAATAGATTCTGCCCATGCCTGGATAATTGCAAATTACTCAGCTGCTAATGACGACAGCAACAAAATCCATCACTTGTGGGGGAAGGAAAGAGTACATCCCATGCTGGTTAGAAAAATGTGAGAAACTATTGGATGACTTTAAAACAACTGAAGACAATGAAGTTGCTGAATCAAGCACTTAAATCAACAATGGAGAAATAGCTTGAAGGAGACAGTATACCCTCTTAACTTTACACATTCCAGTCATAAACAATGGGATTTATTACAGAAACATGGAGGAGCAAAGCAGATGAAAACTGGAGCTACTACACTGAAGAGTCAAAGAAACTGGTACACCTGCCTAGTATTGTGTAGGGCCACTGTGAGCACGCGGAAGTGCCACAGCATGATATGGCATGAACTTGACTAATGTCTGAAGTAGTGTTGGAGGCAATTGATACCATGAATCCTGCAGTACTGTCCATAAATCCGTAAGAGTATGAGGAGGTGGAGATCTCTTCTGAACAGCACATTGAAGCCATCCCAGATATGCTCAGTAATGTTCATGTATGGGCAGTCTGGTAGACAGCAGAAGTGTTTAAACTGAGAAGAGTATTCCTGGAGCTACTCTGTAGCAATACTGGATGTGTGGGGTGTCATGTCATCCTGCTGGAACTGCCCATGTCTGTCGGAAAGCACAATGGACATGAATGGATGCAGGCGATCAGACAGGATGCTTACGTACATGTCACCTGTCAGAGTCGTATCTAAATGTCTCAGGGGTTCCATATCACTCCAGCTGCATATGCCCCACACCATTTCAAACCCTCCACCAGCTTGAACAGTCCCCTGCTGACATGCAGGGTCCATGAGGTTGTCTCTATTCAATTTGAAATGAGACTCATCTGATCACGCAACATGTTCCCAGTCATCAACAGTCCAATGTCAGTGTTGAAAGGCCCAGACAAAGCATAAAGCTTTGTGTCATGCAGTCATCAAGGATAAACAAGTGGGTCTTCAGCTCTGAAAGCCCATATTGGTTCGCATGCTGACTCTTGTTGATTGCCCCGCACTGAAATCTGCAGCTATTTGTGGAGGAGCTGCACTTCTGTCACGTTGAACGATTCCCTTCAGTCATCATTGGTCATGTTCTTGCAGGGCCATTTTCTGGCCACAGCAGTGTCGGAGATTTGATGTTTTACCAGATTCCTGACAATCACAATACACCCATGAAATGGTTGTACATGAACATCCCCACTTCATCGCTACCTCGGAGATGCTGTGTCCCATCACTCATGTGCCAACTGAAACACCACATTCAAACTCACTTAAAAATCTTGTTAACCTTCCATTGTAGCAGCAGTAACTGATCTAACAACTGCACCAGACACTTGTTGTCTTGTATAGGCGTTTCTGACCGCAGCACCATGTTCTGCCTGTTTACATGTCTCTGTATTTTAATATGCAAGGCTATATCAGTTTCTTTGGCATTTCAGCATAGCATCTTGCCCTGCCAGATTGCTTTCATACTTAAGAAAAAATAAAAAATAAGAAATAGTAGTTGAGAAAAGAAGGAAATGTCTAGAAAGCTGAACAACTATTTAGAAAATCTGCATTGGCAAAGTCTTGTATGTTGAAATAACATAGCCTCAGTGTCTTTAATTGCACATTCAATTGATTTTGGTGACACAGACATTGCTCTGAAACAAGTGAAAAACCATAAGACCCCAGATGTATGTGGTGTACTACTAGACTTTTTGAAAAATTGGATCCAACCAAAATCTGGTTGGCCAGATTCTTCATGGAAATAGTTGACTCTGTAAAACTACCAAAGCTATTGATGGAGGTAAAGGTGATTGCAATAATTAAACCAGAGAAAACAGCAGGAGATCTGAAGCACTTTATACCTATCTCTTTACTGTGTACCACCTACAAATTGTTTGAGAGGGTATTGACTTTGAGATTAATGCCACTTATCAAAAAGGTGCTGTTGGTGGAACAAACTAGTTTGAGGAAAAACAGGAATTGCAATGAATGAGTATTGACACTGACTACATACATAGAAAGAGGCACCGAGTGATGTGGCACACTGGTTAGCACATGACTTGGATTCGGGAGGGCGATGGTCCCAATCCACATCCAGCTATCCTGATTTCCCTAACTGGCTGAGGCAAATACCGGGATGGTTCCTTTGACAGCATGGCGGATTTCCCAAATCCGATGGGACCAGTGACCTTGGTGTTTGGTTCACTCCCCCAAACCAACCAGCCAAATGAAAGAGGTATCCAAGATGCAATGAAGACAGGACTAATGCAAGTAATTTTGCTGGATCTGTTGCGAGCGTATGACAGTCCGCATCCAAAATCTGTTATGTAAACTCGCAGAAGTCACCAAATCCAAGCAAAAACTGAAGATCATGAAATCTGTGCTAGTGGAGAGAACTTAGAGTCCATCCGAAAAAAATAAGCAATGTTAGAACACTTAACAACTGCCTACCTCGTGGTTCAGTGCTCACTCCCTTACTTTTCAACTTCAGTCACATATATTTGCCTATGCCAGTTATTTAGCAATTGCCTCACAACCACAGTCATTCAAGCAGCTAGAAGCTATTCTTGAATAATGATCTACAAACTCTTCATGAGTATTATATCAAATGGCGCTTGAAACCAAATCCTTCCAAATTTGTGTCACTGTGCATCTCAACAATAAAGAAACTAACCAGAAGTTGAGGATTAAACTCGGGGAAGAGACAATTAAAGATGAAAATAGCCCTAAGTAGCTGGGAGCTAAACTTGACTCTACACTTTCCTACAGGCATCACCTAGAAGTAGTGCAGCAAAAACTGCAACCAGAAAAACTATGCTAGCCAAACTAACAGGCAGCTCATGAGGAAGCAATGCCTGCACACTGTGCACATCAACATTGGCAGTGGTATCCAGTACTGCAGAATACTGCACCTTAGTATGGGCAATGAGTGCCCACACAAAAAAATTGGATGTGAACTCAGTGAATTGATGAGGATCATAAGTGGTTCACTTAAAATGCCCGCACAACTTGGCTACCACTGCTAGCCAATATCCAGTCACCAAACACTGGATGCAAAGATGCAATAAAACAGGAATGGTAGGAGATACCAAACCAATGTGATGTCCCAGTTCATCATCATTTACACACCAAGAACCAGCTGCAGTTGAGGATACCAAAATGGATCCCTTATTGCTGATGTGACCAAACAAGTTCCTGGTTTTGACCTTCCAAGAGACTCTGAACAATATTAGACAGATTAAGAAGTCGAATGGGTTCCTGTAAAAGCTTCATGACAAAGTGGATCTTGCAAATGATTCTTTCTGTGAGTTCAGTGAACTTTAAACTGTGGATCATATTTTAATTTATGTAATGTATGGTTTCAAAGGAGGAGGAATTACAAATATCCATATTGTCCTTGGAGAAGCCCTCCAATGGCCGAGTAATCTCCAGTGTGTATTTGACTGTAGTGTATATAGTGTATATCTTATTAATAGACCTTTTTTTTTAAATAGTTCTTTTAGATTCACGAAGTTTTGTGGTTTTCAGTTCAGATATGCTATCTGTGTGCAGTGTGTATAATGTATTTTCCCTTCCCTTAGGATTATTCCTGTGACTCTCAGATTTCCATCTGCTTTTTCTACAACTAACTTTATGTGGTGTACAGTTTAAATTACTTCATATGCTCATAGATAGCTTGCACTTGTTGCTATGACTGCCTATGATTTAACCGAACAACAGTGCATCCTTGTGACTGTCCACACACAATGCTTTACATTTGTTTGTGTTACTAAATTGCATGACTTTCCAGCAAGTGTCTATCCTCTGTAGTTTCTGCTGCATACCGGTACAATTTTCGGGACTTACAACTTGCTTGGTACATATGGACTGTCTGAAAACTGTCTCTTATAACTCCCGACATTATGCACCAGGTGATTTTCCCATATTGTGAACACAGTAATGGTCCTATAACACTCCTATGAGGCATAACCAAACCTAAGTCTCCATCTCATCATTTCTCCCCACTGAGAATTTCATGCTGAGTTCTGATTGATATAAAGTCTTCACTCACATATTCCATAAGTATTCATTTCTTTCATTAACCAACAGTACAGATTCTATTGAATGCTCCTGTAATTCAAGGAACGCAGCAGCGACCTGAGCACTGCTACCTACTAAAGACAAACAGAATCAGCTAAGTCTTAATCAGGCACTGCTTGCAGAATTTTCATACAAAGGATATTTGCAGTGTTTCAAATAGTTTTAAAGGTTTTTAAAAAACTAACTCCAACCAAAGTGTGGTTCGCCAAATTTGTGTGACAGATGTGGACATAAAATGTATCCCATTTTTCAACACTTATAACTGATCTATATGTATAGTTATGTGCATCAATCTAATCATTTAGTTGGAAAATGGGAATAACTTGCATCATTCTCCAGTTGCTTTGATTGCCTTGTCGCTCCAATGACCTATGACCTCCTAGTAGGAAAGAAAATTCTTTTAGTTGGTCTGTATAGATTCAAACAGGTATCTTATATTGTCTAGGTGTCTTTCCCCTTTTGAGTGTTTTAAGTTGATTTTCGATTTCATGGTCACTTATCTCAGTAACAGTAACTCTGGAAAATCTAGGATGGAATAACAAGAAGATGTAAAGAATAAATAACTACTCACCACATATAGGAGGTGCTGAGATTCAGACAGGCACATTGAGAAAAGACTCTTAGACATTATTAGCTATCAACTAACAGTAAGTGTGTCATCAGACATGGACACCCCCCTGCCACATGCACACAGGGTCACTGAAGTCTCTGAAGACGAAGGCCTGACTGTGACTGCATCTGAAATAAGCAGCAATCTCACTGGGGTGGGTAGCATGGGTCCAGAAGAGGCATAGAGCATGTAGGGGGAGGGATATAAGGGTAGGAGTGGGGGAAGGTGCTAGTGTTGTCAGTGTGGGAGTATTAAGGGATGTGATGGGGACCAGGATAGTAGGCTGTTAAGTGTAGTTTTGGGATGCTGTGCCAAACTGGTGGGGAGGGTGGGGGGGAGGGGACAAAGGTGTGAGGAGAGTAGTAGAGGAGGGAAAATGACTATGCTAGTGTTCTTGTAGGATAGGAGACATCTTTAGGACTGGAGTGGAAGCAGGGAAGGGGATAGACTGGTGGAGGATAGGGCTCCAGCCTTCACTACTCACTTGCTCAAATTATCATGTCATCCTCTATTAATTCTTCTACTGAATAGTAGCATTTCTCCCACAGAATCTGCTGTAGCCTTATTTTTAGACTCTCTGGCTTCATATTAAATATATTTTTGCCCATTAGCTTGTTACATATTGTCATCCCCATATACTGTGGAGTTCGTGCATATAATTTCAAATGGTGTGTGGGTAACATAAAATTATTTTTATTTCTTGTGTTGTATGTTGGTTAAAATGATTTTCCTAAAATAATTTTTGTCTGCTGTGTACAAAGATTATAATTTCATAAATGTATATGGAGGGAACTGTTAGGATTTGCAGGTTCCGAAATAATGGACGATAAGATTCTGTTTGTTGTGCTCTACACATGTATCTTATAATTTTCTTTTGCAGTTTCAGTATTCGAGATACACTACTTGAATTTCCACAGAAAATGATACTATACCTAATGACAGATTCAAAATAACTATTGATATGCTATTTTTTGTGTACTCATGTCAGTAGAGTTTGCTAGTATTTGCATTGCAAATGCAAAGCTGCTTAGTTTATTTGATAGGAACTCAATATGTGTACTCCAGTTTAAGTTGTTGTCCACATTTAGTCCTAGGAATTTGACTGTGTTAACTTTTTCCATAGGATGATTGTGATGATGTATTTTAAGATCCACACATTTCAAATGTTTGGTTTTTGAAATGTACCATATTGATTTTTGCAATGTTCAGTTTCAAGCCATTTAACTAGAACCAGTTTTCTAGAGTACCCATTGTGCTCACAATGGAGCACTGAATTTTTTCTGCATCATCTTCAATTAGAACAGAAGTGTCATCTGCAAACAGAACTGACGGGGAATTTATATTTATGGGCAAGTCATTTACATAGAATAGGAATAGGATTGGCCCCAAAATGGAGCCTTGAGGCACACCTTGTGATACTGTACTCCATTTAGAATAATAATTCACTGCATTTGATGTGACACTTACCCTTTGCTTTCTGTTGTGCAAGTATGATGTGAGCCATTTCAGAGCTTTGTCCTTAATCCCATATTTGTTTAATTTGTAGATAAGCAAGTCATGGTTCACCTAGTCAAATGCTTTTGAAAGATCGCAGAAGATACCTGTGACTTTACTCCTCTGATCCAATGATTTGCATATCTTCTCAGTAAAGTTATTTACTGCATCCAGTGTGTGTTTTCTTTGTTGGAATCCAAATTGGTTACTTACAATAATATCATTTTTTACGATAAAATTTTTGATCTGATTTGCAGCTACTTTCTCTAACACTTTTGACAGGATTGGGAGAATAGAAACAGGGCGATAGTTTCCCATATCTTCCTTGACCCTTTCTTGAACAGAGGTCTCACTTCGGCATATTTTAACACATCAGGAAAGCACCCCTGTTCAAAAGATTGGTTGATTATTTTAGCTAGTGGGGGTGCTATTATGCCATATACTGCTTTAATCACTTTACTTGGTGTCCCATCCCACCCAGCATAATTTTTATTTTTTAATGACAATATAACATTTTTCACATCCTTTATGGTGACTTTTTTAAAATCTGTGAGATACTCAGCTTCTTGGTCGAGTCCAAAGGGATTTACTTTACTCTGATATCCTGCTACATCAACTTCTGACTTTGCTACATTTATGAAGAATTCGTTTAAACACTCTGATATTTGGGCTGGGTTTACAACAACATTATCATCTACTTTAATCTTAATTATTTCATTACTACTGACTTTAACACCTAACTCTGATTTGGCAACAGGCCACACTGCTTTTGTCTTACTACTATGTTGTAAAATAAACTTATTGTTTGCCGTTTGTTTTGCTGCCTTTACAACTTTTTTGAATATGGATTTATAATGTTTCACATACACAGCAAAATGTCTGTTTTTGTTATATTTCAGTTCATTATGTAGCTGCCTCTTTCTGGCACTAGAAATTTTTATACCCTGAGTTATCCATTTAATCTTCCTAGTCATTTTGTTACATTTGGTTTTAAGTTTAAAAGTTTCATTAAATATTTCAAGAAAGGTACCAAGAAACTTGTTAAAGTTTGTACTACTTGAGATACAGCTGTCATAAGGCCATTCAACCTCTCTTAACTGTATGACATTCAAAAGGGGAGTCATAGTACAATCTTGTCCTATGAAACCAGTTACCTCTCTTAAAATTCTCAACACTCACAGTAACTGATGCTGTAACTGGCTTAGTCAGGGAACGTTAACTGAATCAGAGAATCCAGAACTTTATGCACCTAGAAACATTAACTTAAAATTATTTTTCAAACTATTCAAGTTAATCTTCAGATATTTCCCATGCTAAACATTCTAGTTATGCCCTTTTTCAGTCTATGGCAGGTAAGATGAAATTTCTTGATATTAGCAAAGCATGGTTAAGAAAGTTACATACACTGTTTTCCCAATATCCGTGATTACTTCGTTTTTAAAGGCAGATAACAATGAAAGTGACCGATTACTGTGTTTAATCCTCTTTTGTTGTTAATGTTAGCCTGATTATGTCAGTAATGAGTAATAACCTCATTAAATGTAGCAATAAATAGCCGATCATTACAGTGTGTATGTCACTCGGAACTTAAGATTTTACTTCTGTTTTCATCCCTATATCTGCTTCCAGTGCTACTTGGCCATTATTAACATTATAAGTGAGGTAAATTCTGAAACCTTACCACGGGTGTTTCTACAGTTTTTTAGTAATGGGCTGGGTGATGCTTAAGTACACTTAATATAACAGAGAAGTCAATCTGTAAAAGACTTTACGTCATTTCTACCTCAGAAAGATAATATAGTGCAGTTCATGAACCAAAACAAAAAAGTGGTACTCTATGACTTGAATATCAACGAGTCTTATTGGAATTGGTCAACTCATATAAGGACCTGGTGTAATAATTTGTAGGGATATGAAATAAAGTGATCATATAGACTCACTTACAGGTGACAGACTTCTATTCAGTGTCAGAATACTATGGAAATGCAATCCATCAACAAAGGAGATTTGATTCTTGAGTTTCTCTCGGCGTATTTGATAGTCAAAATATCCACGGGTGTGCTGCCGGTCTATAGTGTCCAATGGGCACAATATTTCGGCGATCATACATGTCGCCATCATCAGGTGAACTGGCGGACTGAGCTCCTGTGAATGTGCCGGCACGGAGATCCGTACGCTATGGCTGCTCAGAGGGAACTGGGTTCGGTCGCGGCGGCGGCCAATTTAAATACCCTCCGCCCGCGGCGTGCTCCCTCCGCCGTCCGCGCCTCGCGCCACGGTCGTGCGGTGGAACAGATTGCGACGGCGTCTCAGATGACGTCGGTGTGATGGCTCTGTCCGCCGTGGTAGTCACAACTATACGTTTGCTCGATTTACTCTTGATTAACCCAATCGCTGGTTCCCAAGCCTTGCTAAGATTATAGCCACAGTCACGGTTTATGAGGTCGTCATTGGTGCGAATTTCGATGGCCTCTCTAACAACGCTGTCCCAGTATCTCGACGTCTGTACCAGAATCCTCGTGCGGTCATACTCCATGGCGTGATTTTCCGACAAACAATGTTCAGCGACCACCGACTTGCTCGGATACATCAGTCGAGTGTGCCTCTGGTGTTCACGGCATCGATCCTCGACGGTACGCATCGTCTGACCAATATACGATTTGCCACATTGACACGGAATCTGGTACACGCTGGCCTTCCTCAAACCGAGGTCATCTTTGGCGCTCCCCACCAGTGCACGAGTTTTATTTGGAGGACAAAACACAGTTCCGACCCCGTGTTTCTTCAGAATGCGGGCGATTTTCCCCGAGAGTGCGCCTGTGTATGGAATAAATGCAGTGCCTACTTCCTCCCTCGTGACTTCATCCATCTCAACAGGTTGTGCTGCAGTGGTTGGGTGGAGAGCACTTTGAATCTGCCACTCTGAGTACCCATTTTTTCGAAATACAGTTCTCAGATGTTCCAATTCCTGGGGTAGACTCTCTGCATCAGAGATAGTGCGTGCCCTTTGTAGTAGAGTTCTAAGTACCCCCATTTCTCTGTGAAGGGTGGTGGCAGCTGTCTGCGTGCAAACACAGATCAGTGTGCGTTGTCTTCCGATACACCCCATGACCTAGGGTGCCGTCAGCCCTTCTCTTGACCAAGACGTCAAGGAAAGGTAATTTACCCTCCGTTTCAGTCTCCATAGTGAATTTGATTTTGGGGTGTATGGAGTTTAGATGTGTAAGGAAGTAAAGGAGTTTATCCATACCATGTGGCCAGATGACGAACGTGTCATCCACGTAACGGAAAAAGCAAGTAGGTTTCCATACGGATGACGACAGGGCTTCCTCCTCGAAGTTCTCCATGTACAAACTCGCTACCACTGGTGAGAGTGGGCTACCCATGGTGACTCCCTCTGTTTGTTCGTAGTATTCTCCATTAAAAAGAGAATACGTGGAAGTCAAGACATGCCTAAAAAGTTCAGCGGTCTTCTCGTCAAACTTCTGTCTAATCAATTCTAGTGACTCTCGCAGGGGTACCCTCGTAAACAAGGAAACGACGTCAAAACTCACCATGATATCTGACTCATCCAATCTGAAGCTATCAAGGCGTTTAACAAAATCCACGGAATTACGGATGTGATGAGGCCATTTACCCACACAAGGACTTAATATTCCCGTTAGGTATTTGGCCAACAAATATGTAGGTGCCCTGATGTTGCTGACAATGGGGCGTAATGGTACCCCCTCTTTGTGAACCTTCGGGAGTCCATATAGTCTAGGCGGTACCGGACCTTGGGGTAACAATTTCTTAGCGTCACCCTCCGGTAAATCTGCGTCCTTGAGAAGTGCCCTCGTCTTGTTCTCCACCTTCTTTGTAGGGTCAACGCTGATCTTCCGGTAGGAATCGTCATTTAGCAGGCTCTGCATCTTATCAGTGTAGTCCTTACGGGAGACAACAACTGTAGCATTGCCTTTGTCAGCCGGTAAGACAACAATTTCAGAGCGCTCCCTCAGATCACGAATGGCCGCCCTCTCTTTACTGCTGATATTTGACTTCATTGGCTTGGATTTCGTCAATGCACGACAAGTTTCACGACGTATTTCCTCGGCTGATTCTGGCGGAAGTCGAGCTACAACCTGTTCAACCGCACTAACAATTTCTGCGACCGGAGTGAACTTGGGGGTGGGAGCGAAGTTGAGACCTTTCTGCAAAACCGAGACCGCATCATCGCTCAACACCATGCCACCGTAGATGTCGTTTGCTAAGTACTCTTGCCTTTCTAAAGAGATGTCGTTCCGAGAATGTTGTACAAATTTTGCTAAGGTTATGCATCACATCGATTCTGCAGCAGTTAAGAGAATCAAGAAACGAGCCAGCCTTTCATTGGTACGTGAGAGAGTGCAATTCACCCGCCGAAGCCTTGAGTTTATCTCACAGGAATTACTCAAACTACATTTGTAACTGGCTAGTAAGTTCACTTCCTGGGATTGGATTGATGGTGTCACCTGGGTGTCAGCTGATTCCGCCCATAAGAAGGCTACGGGACGTCAAACAGCTAAGTTCTCACATCTCCTTGACAAACCATCTGTGCAGGTTCCGTGCAAGACTGTCATCAATTTGAGTGGCATGGTGTTGAGTGATGATGCGGTCTCGGTTTTGCAGAAAGGTCTCAACCTCGCTCCCACCCCCAAGTTCACTCCGGTCGCAGAAATTATTAGTGCGGTTGAACAGGTTGTAGCTCGACTTCCGCCAGAATCAGCCGAGGAAATACGTCGTGAAACTTGTCGTGCATTGACGAAATCCAAGCCGATGAAGTCAAATATCAGCAGTAAAGAGAGGGCGGCCATTCGTGATCTGAGGGAGCGCTCTGAAACTGTTGTCTTACCGGCTGACAAAGGCAATGCTACAGTTGTTGTCTCCCATAAGGACTACACAGATAAGATGCAGAGCCTGCTAAATGACGATTCCTACCAGAAGATCAGCGTTGACCCAACAAAGAAGGTGGAGAACAAGACGAGGGCACTTCTCAAGGACGCAGATTTACTGGAGGGTGACGCTAAGAAATTGTTACCCCAAGGTCCGGTACCGCCTAGACTATATGGACTCCCGAAGGTTCACAAAGAGGGGGTACCGTTACGCCCCATTGTCAGCAACATCAGGGCACCTACATATTTGTTGGCCAAATACCTAACGGGAATATTAAGTCCTTGTGTGGGTAAATAACCTCATCACATCCGTAATTTCGTGGATTTTGTTAAACGCCTTGATAGCTTCAGGTTGGATAAGTCAGATATCATGGTGAGTTTTGACGTCGTTTCCTTGTTTACGAGGGTACCCCTGCGAGAGTCACTAGAATTGATTAGTCAGAAGTTTGACGAGAAGACCGCTGAACTTTTTAGGCATTTCTTGACTTCCACATATTTTCTTTTTAATGGAGAATACTACGAACAAATGGAGGGAGTCACCATGGATAGCCCACTCTCACTGGTGGTAGCAAATTTGTACATGGAGAACTTCGAGGAGGAAGCTCTGTCGTCATCCGTATGGAAACCCACTTGCTTTTTCCGTTACGTGGATGACACGTTCGTCATCTGGCCACATGGTATGGATAAACTCCTTGACTTCCTTACACATCTAAACTCCATACACCCCAACATCAAATTCACTATGGAGACTGAAACGGAGGGTAAATTACCATTCCTTGACGTCTTGGTCAAGAGAAGGGCTGATGGCACCCTAGGTCATGGGGTGTATCGGAAGACAACGCACACTGATCTGTATTTGCACGCAGACAGCTGCCACCACCCTTCACAGAGGAATGGGGTACTTAAAACTCTACTACATAGGATGCGCACTATCTCTGACGCAGAGAGTCTACCCCAGGAATTGGAACATCTGAGAACTGTATTTCGAAACAATGGGTACTCAGAGTGGCAAATTCAATGTGCTCTCCGCCCAACCACTGCAGCACAACCTGTTGAGATGGATGAAGTCACGAGGGAGGAGGTAGGCACTGCATTTATTCCATACACAGGCGCACTCTCGGGGAAAATCGTCCGCATTCTGAAGAAACACGGGGTCAGAACTGTGTTTTGTCCTCCAAATAAAACTCGTGCACAGGTGGGGAGTGCCAAAGATTACCTCGGTTTGAGGAAGGCCGGCGTGTACCAGATTCCGTGTCAATGTGGCAAATCGTATATTGGTCAGACGATGCGTACCGTCGAGGATCGATGCCGTGAACACCAGAGGCACACTTGACTGATGTATCCGAGCAAGTCGGCGGTCGCTGAACATTGTTTGTTGGATAATCTCACCATGGAGTATGACCGCACGAGGATTCTGGTACAGACGTCGAGATACTGGGACAGCGTTGTTAGAGAGGCCATCGAAATTCGCACCAATGACGACCTCATAAACCGTGACTGTGGCTATAATCTTAGCAAGGCTTGGGAACCAGCGATTGGGTTAATCAAGAGTAAATCGAGCAAACGTATAGTTGTGACGACCACGGCGGACAGAGCCATCACACTGACGTCATCTGAGACGCCGTCGCAATCTGTTCCACCGCGCGACCGTGGCACAGGGCGCGGACGGCGGAGGGAGTGCGCTGCGGGCGGAGGGTATTTAAATTGGCCGCCGCCGCGACCGAACCCAGTTCCCTCTGAGCAGCCGTAGCGTACGGATCTCTGTGCCGGCACGTTCACAGGAGTTCAGTCCGTCAGTTCACCTGATGATGGCGACATGTATGATCGCCGAAATATTGTGCCCGTTGGACACTATAGACCGGCAGCACACCCATGGATATTTTGACCAACAAAGGAGATTGTTTAACCTGGACCAGAAGGGACTAGGGATGAAACAGGTAACTGTTTGGTCAGATATTGGCTGTTCGGCCAATCTATAAACCAGATATCCAGTGGCCAGTTATTCAACTGAATGTTGCCACATAGCATGTAGGTTTGAGTGAGCCCAAGGAGGTCAAGTAGTGACAATTGTGCAATTTCAAGTAAATTCAGCCATTGTTGTTCATGACTGAAGTGAGCGAATGGCATTGAGTGACTGACTTGACTGCCTGATTTGTTGCAAACTGTGATCACTTTCATTTGGTGTTATATGAGGTTACTACTGAAAGTAAATTCTTAGGTACAAGATAAATGATGAAAAATGTCATTTGGGAATATTTTGAAACAGACAGCAACAATAATCAGTTTTTCAATTGTTTTTTGAGCTGAGTTCAAAATTATTGTGGTGGAAATGGAAAAAAAGCAGGTATGTACCAAAGCTTTAGCTTGTCTTTTATTCTTTTGTTTTGAACTGTTTGATTACATTGATAAAAAAGGTGTTTATTCACAGATATGATGATTAATATGATTAATTAGGTCCTATTTATTGAATACTTATTTTAAATAAACTTGTTGGGGATGTGCTGATGTTTGTGTGAAATCTAATAATAAAAAACCATTTAAATTAATAGAAAATATATAACCTACCATAAACCCAAGAAAACAATTTTTTTGTCTAAGAGGTACTTTGGCTATGAAAAATTATTTGAAAATGAAACATCTAGATAAATTGCAAGAAATGAATAAGGCACAGCCACTTCTGTGCCTACACCATCTTTATCCATTCATGGTACAAATTCGTGTTCAGCATCAACAGAAAAGTAATTGACTGCATCAGAATTGTTTGAAAGGAAATTGCTTTAGGATGTAAATGATGCAAAATCCAATAGATATTGTTATTTAATAGCAGAAATTATTGCACCAACAATGAGCAATTATATATAACAGAAAGGACAAGATTCACAAGACTCGTAGAACAAGTTTTACCCCACTATGAAAATCCAAGTCATACATTCATTTCTTAAGAAAATGTTCCTGACATCTACAACACAATTTATGAAAAAATCAAAAGAATCATTTCAAATGCTCTGATGTTTTCTGTAACTTCTGATATGGGGACCTGTTTGCATAACAATTCCAGTTTCTTGAGTTTCACTGCTCATTGGTTTCTCCTGAACTCCAGAAGCCTAAAGGATTTATTGGTGGCCAACTCCTTCTACTCCATTGATGAATTTCTTAGTAAAACCAACTGATTTGTATATAAGTACAACATAACTTCTGCACAATTTCAGTGCAGTAATGTGTTCACTGAAAATTTGTGTGTGTGTGTGTGTGTGTGTGTGTGTGTGTGTGTAAGTATAATCTAACTTCTGCACCATTTCAGTGCAGTAATGTGTTCATTGTAAATAAGTATTACAGTAGTTGTATTACATGTTTATTACCTTATAAATAAATAAAAAACGTTTTTTATTTTAAATTCAGTGCATTAGTATTTGTAAAATGACTCTTAGTGTTCATTAAAAATGACGATCATTCCACTTGGGACCTGTGGAATGGTACATTAGCTTATTTGTTTTAGTTGTAAATATTTGTCATGTATTGTTGTTTTTCTGACATGTTCCACATCCAGGAGGACCTCCTCACTACGGATCAATTGGAATGAAAGTAAATCTAATCTAATCTAATCTAATCTTTAACACAGAGGTCTTGCAGTGAAGCCTTTTCTAGGTTGTCATACAGAATAATATCTAACAAGGGTGCTTAATACACTTGCAGATCACTGTGATATTGACCACAGCAAAATATATTAACTCATTCATGACAATGGCACTAACACAGTGAAAGGTGTTTGGATGGCTGAGTAAGATTCTACTGTTTCATCCATTTGCTTCAGAAGGTTGTATCTGAATCATTTAATATCCAGTGTGAAGTAGCAGAAATAGTCACTACTGGCAGACATTTTATAATGCACTTGAGTTGTTTGAGCTTAGGTAAAGAAAAATTGTTGGTTGTTCAAAAGGAGCTAAATTTACTGGAGCATCAATTGGTGCAAGATATCAGCACATTATGGAATTCCACATTTTTTATGGTGGAGTGTGTGCTGGAACAAAAATGTACTTTCCCTCTCTATGTAGCTTACCATGGTACACATACTAATTTGATGTCTCCAGTGGTGTTTGATGAAGCATTGCATTTAGCTTTTGAAACCTTTGAAGAAGTAACAAAATAAGTTCTGACCTCTCCTAAGTATCTAAAGTAGTACTATATGTTGCAGCATTAAATAAATATGTAGATAAGATTGAGACGACGTGAAGAACCCGTGACTTACCACACCTGAGAGCATTGCTGAAAGGTGAATTGAAATGTTATTTCAGTCTATTAAGTGAACATCCAAACAGGTGATTGCAATCTCTCTAGACTCAAGATTAAAGACAGACTATTTGGGGATTCTTGCAGCCAAGATTCTATTGGAATTCTATGAAGAATCTTTCACCAATAGCAGTACACCTCCAATGCCTGCTAAAAGAAGCATAGAGGTGAGACTGAATAAATGTGACTTGCAAAGCTCATGACATGTTTGGGACTGGTTTAGTGAGGTGGCAAATGAAAATAATCAGTGTGATGGTCAAGAAACAAACACGACTACAAGCAAGGTTGACTATCATCTGAAGGCAGTTCACATAAGCCACAATCACAACCCTTGTATTTGATTGTCTGCTAATGCAATGGATTACCTAAATTGGACAAAGTTTGTTCAAATTTATCTTTCAGCACCTTGCAGTCCTGTACGAAGCAAAAGACTTTTCTCTGAAGTTAATCTTGTTTATGAAAACAAGTAAAATCGCTTATTACATCTTAATGGCAGAGAAATTGGTGTTCATTCACCAAAATTTGCCCTTAGTTCATTATGAGTACTAATTTATTTTTTGTTAAAGTGAATAATAAATTGTGTTTTGATTAGAAGATAATGCGGTTTTATTTGTGTTTAGAGTATGTTGTAGAGTCTTGTTCCACAAGGTAGCTAGAGAGAGAATGTTGTTATGGGTGGGCGGTATCCTCTGTCTCTAACACCAATGCACACACGGAGTAATATGGTTCTTTATTTATATGAAGCTGCTACTTAACTTGAATAGAATCCATGTTGTGGTACACGCTCATCAGTAATAATCCTCTTGCAGACAATATCGGTAATCTTGTTATTACAAATTTTAGTCTCACTGCTAGTCCCACTATAATCACTAATCTGGTCGCTATGTACTGTCGTAGCCTGTGGTGTGCTCTGTGACTATATTGACAGACACCAACTGGAAGAGTGAGTCGATTGAGGCCCTCAGGTCAGCAGTGGTGGCCTAAATACAAGCTGTCGAGAGAGCTTTGGCGGCGTGTTGCTTGTTGGTGTGTCTCTGGCCTCTGTCATGATACGAATGCTTGATCCAGTGCCTGCTACTGATCTTCGCCCTACATCTTTGCTGACCAGTGTGCTGGCAACAGCTTACGCCGGCACATTCCTCGCTGAAATACTGCACCATTGTTGTGTAGAAACGATGTGAACGACAACAGGTGGGGGGTGAGGGGAAGGATGGAAAGGATGCTGGACATAGAGATGAGCTGGGAGCTGTGGCTGTGGAGGATGGCGTACTTCTGACCATCCCGAGACAACAGGTAAACCCTTTGGAAAACTGCTACCAGGGCATATGTCCAGGCCTGAGGGCTTGTCTGGGGGTGATGATGGCGACGGTGGATCCACATCCAATGGGTCAGTGAGCAGGGATGGTGGGGGTGCGGGCGTATTGTCCTCATGGATGCCGTGGTGGCACCGGCGGGTGGCTGCGAAGGCAGTACAGTCCTGTGAGGCCATAAATCTGACGAAAGAAAAGCATCAGAATCAGGGGAAAATGACACGCAAGAATTTGGTTCTGGTGGCAGCACTGCACACCATTGGCACCTGCAATCAAATACATAAAAGAGCCAATGCGTTCCTGGATCACGCCTCTTTCCCAGCGCCCATGGTTTCCATAAACCCTGAAAAGAACAAGATCGCGTGAAGCAAAACGATACTTGTGGAACATTGGCAGCACAGGATGCTGAGGTAGGTGTGGCAAGTGTAGAAGTGTCCGATGGTGGCGGCTGTGCAGAAGTTCCACCAGTGATGGTACGTCTTTTGGGTGGGAGCAATAGGAGGCAAGAAAGAGTTGCAGCACCTGTTCCCATGTGTGGGTGATGCGAAGCTTGGCCATTTGTTGTTTAAAAGTGTGCACAATGCGTTCTGCTTCTCCATTGGACTGTGAGTGAAACGGAGCACTTGTTAGTTGGTGAATGCCATATCATTCACAAAACTGTTCAATGTCACATGAAGTGAACTGTGGTCATTGCCTGACACAAGTACTTACAGGAAACCTTCTATCCAAAATATGGAGGACGACATTTGAATTGTGCTAGGTGATGTAGTAGCAGCCATAGGCACTGCAAATGGGAACTTGGCTGAAAGAGTCTACCACTATGAGCCGATGAGTGTTCAAAAATGGTCCTGCAAAGTCAATGTGCACTCATTGCCAAGCTGCAAATGTCTGTGGTGGAGAGGACTGGTTTTCCATGCGTGTGTGACACTGTGACATCATCTGTTCAATATGGGCGTCCATGCCCTGCCAAGTACAGTGCTGGCGCACTAACTGTTTAGTGTGCTCAATTCCCTAATGTCCATGATGGAGCAATCCCAATACATCCTTTTGCAACACTTTGGGAATAAGGACATGCGATTCTCCACCATTATTTTGAACTAGACTCACACCTTGTTGTACTGGAAGATTATGCCAGTGTGCAAAATATTGGCACACTATGGAGTTCTCAATACTGTTCAATGAGGAGGCCAAGATGTGTGAATGTAATGCAACAGAATCTTGAGGTCTGGGTCTGCTTCCATGGCCTGTGCAATTTTTCTGTTGTGCAAGGGAAAAGATTCCAGCAGTTCAGAGTCCTGTGCATCAATTTGGCAACAAGATGCAGCAGATGCATCAAAATCAGAGTCTGGGCCAATCAAAGGTGTGAAAGGGTGTCTCCATTGCTGCCATGCTTGGCCGTAGGTCTGTACATAGTTTCATACTGATGCTGTGAAAGCAAGAAAGCACAACATTGCGATTTTGGAACAGTGCATGTAGGAACCAACTTTGGTGGATGAAACAACGACTGGAAAGGCTTGTGATCTGTCACTAATAAGAACTTGCGACCATACAAATAGTGATGGAATTTTCTCACGCCATACATAGTAGTGAGAACTTCTTTTTCAGAGTGCCGAGTTTGAATTAACAACTTTGAGGCAAAATTAATCGATCTCTCCTGTGCACCAATTCTGTGTGACAGCACAGCACCGATTCTGTAGGAAGAAGCATTGACTTGCTAAACTAAATGCACTAAACATCTGTTGCTGAGCAGGGCATTTTTGACACACACAAAAGGTACATTTTTGTGATGCAAGCAATGCAATGGAGCTGCGATCTGTGAGGCATTTGGTTCTGAACCGAATGTAGTATGTCACCTTGCCTAGTACTGACTGCAGTTCAGACACATTGTGAGGAACAAGCAGGTCACAGATTGCAAGGAAATGAGATTGGGAGGGGTGCACTCTCTGACTGTTTATCACATGTAGTTCAGTTTAAAAAAATCGTACTTTTCTAGACGATACTAGGGCCCTGCTTCTGACAACACTCAAAAAATAGTATGCAAATTGGCAATGTGTTCCTCTGGTGCACTACCTGAGACGACAATAACAATGAGGTAGTTTGAACAAAATGGCACTTTTGCAGTCAGCTTTTCAAAACCCACTGAAAAATGGCAGGTGCAGAGGCACAGCCAGAGGGCAAATGCAAATACTTAAACAGTCCTAAGTGTGTATTCCAATTGCGAAACCTTCCCAGTTTGCCCTCTTGAAATTAAATCTTCGTCGAAATGGAATCCGCACTGGCACCACTGCTGAAGTAACTGTGAGTTTGATGGGTCTATGTTGGGAGTGTGGAATAGGACCCAGGACATCTTTCACGCACTCAGTTACCAAGTTCTGGCTGATGAAGACGAAGTCAGGGTTGTACCCCCTTTGCCACCTGCCGCTGTTAAAAGATTGGGGGAGTTTGGCATCGTGTATGAGACAGAGTGATTCAGCATCTGCCCATGTCTCCACCTTGAGTCCGTCTTCATTAGATTCATTGTATCCCCAGCGTGTATGGTGGCTGTTGAAGTCATCCATTACAATACTGCCCGTGGGAAGGGGAATATTGCGCGGCAGGTCATATTCGAATGGCGTATTTGGAGGCTTATCTATTGATGTTATTGTCATATGATTAGTCTCAACTCTGAGAAGTTCAATGTTGTTTTTGTCTGAAAGTTGAAACCCGTCGTAGGCTACTCCCTCTCGTATGAAAATTGCACTTCCGTATTGATCGTCAGGCCGTTCGATTGCCAGTTTCGTGCCCGCAATTTTAGGTCTATTGCTGTTTGGGCCTCGGTGCGTTTCCTGTAGGCATAGGACGTGACATTCGTTCGATCTGCACAAATCAGCCAGTATATCCTGTTTGGCAGGTGATAATCCCTCCACATTTATGGAGATGATAGTCAAACGTGGTCTTAAGAAGGACCGGTGACGGGAGTCGTCATGCATTTTGTTCTTCCTTGTGATGGCTTGGTGGTAGCAGAATCAGCAGGACTACAAGTAGTCCTCCCAGGGCCGCGACGTGGACGCTTCTGCTGTGGCCCCAAAGCTGCAAACTCTAGAACCAACACCCAGCAACTACGATAAGTTCATAGAAATCGTCCAGAATGTATCAAGAAAGTCTATCCCTAGGGACTGCAGAACGGAGTTTGTACCGGGCCTAACGAAAGACAGCCGGCAACTATACGATGCATATAAGGAAAAGTATGAGGAGAACCCATTCTCTGAAGAAACTCTTGAACTTGCAAATGCACTTACCGACCAGCTAATCGAGAAGCGCCGAGAAGAATGGCAACATCTAATTGAAAGTGTAGACATGAAACATTCTAGCCGGATTGCCTGGAAGACAATTAAGAAGCTAAATAATGACCCTAAGCAGCAAACGGAAATACCAAGAGTAACAGCCAACCAAATAGCGCACCAGCTCGTTCTTAATGAGAAAATGAAGACTCCAGCAAAAACCATCCCAATAAGAAGTGGCGAAAGTGACACGAACTACTACAGCCGTCCATTTACCTTCGAAGAGCTAGAGTCCGCACTTAAATCTCTGAAACCTGGCAAAGCAGCAGGGCTAGACGACCTTAGGAATGAACAGATCCTTAAATTTGGCGAGTACACGAAAACTGGCTGCTCCTACTTTTCAATACCTGTATCAGGCTAAAGAACATCCCGAAAATCTGGAGAAAGGGCAAGGTCATAGCCATTCCAAAACCCGGCAAACCATTGGACGAGCCAAAAAATTTCAGACCGGTAACATTACTTTGCTGCTTGTACAAGGTGTTCGAGCGCATGCTGCTGAATCGATTTGTGCCTAATATTGATCATCAGATAATTCCGGAACAGGTGGGGTTTCGCCCTGGGAAAACTTGCACTGGACAGGTCTTGAACCTTACCCAGTTTATAGAGCATGGGTACGAGAATCGTCTAATTACTGGAGTCGTACTTGTCGACCTCTCATCCGCATTCGACACTGTAAATCACAAACTGCTGCTCACTAAAATATACGCTATGACTAATGATTTCGGGCTGATACAAATTATATCAACTCTTCTCAGCAACAGACAGTTCATCGTAAACCTAGGAGGGAAGCGAAGCCGATGGCGTATCCAGAAAAATGGACTACCCCAAGGCAGTGTCCTCGCACCCACTCTTTTCAACATATATGTGAATGATCAACCAGTTGCACCAGGGACTAGGAGCTTTGCTTACGCGGATGATCTTGGAATAGCCGTGCAGGGTCGGAACTTTAACGACATAGAAATTAGCCTTACGAATGCCCTCAACGGTCTAACGCCATACTACGAAGCCAACTGCCTACGCCCGAATGCAGCAAAAACATTATCCTGCCTATTCCATCTTCGAAACCAAGACGCCAAACATACCCTGAACATCACGTGGAACAACCAACGGATTGCGTTCAGCAGCACTCCTTGTTATTTAGGCATCACCCTTGATCACACACTTACTTACAGACATCATGTAGACAAGGTCAGGGGCAAACTATCAACAAGAAACAACCTTCTGAGTAAGCTCATCTCCACAAAATGGGGTGCCGACCCACATACTTTACGTACGTCGGCACTTGCACTCTGCTACTCGGTTGCTGAATACGCTGCCCCAGTGTGGGAAAGATCAGCGCATGCGAAACGAGTGGATCCTCTGCTGAACGATGTCTGTCGCGTAATCACGGGATACCTAAGACCCACCCCGGCTAGCCAACTTTATTTGCTTAGTGGCATAGCTCCACCCAACATCAGACGAGCTATAGCAAGCGAAGCAGAGCGCCTCAAGCAGCTGCGCGACCAGCGCCATCCTCTCTTCGGACAAAACCCTCCACACACACGTCTAAAATCAAGACGGAGTTTCCTCACCTCAGTTCAACCGATCGAAACCTCAAAACAAAAGGTCAGATTGTCAAAATGGAAAGCAACACTGCCTACAGGAGACCAGGCACCTCTAATCTCACCCAACGAACAATTGGCCTCTGGAAATGAACTAAAATGGCCATTATGGAGAACCCTCAACTGCCTACGAACTGGGGTGGGCAGATGCAATGTAAACATGTGTAAATGGGGATACCGAGACGGGACGGACATGTGCCAGTGCGGACAGACCCAAACAATGGACCACCTCCTGGAATGCAGCAACATGGGGGAAGTGTGCAGGAAAGAAGATTTGGCAAACGCTACGGCAGTGGCAGTTAAATGCGCTGAATTTTGGCGGGACGTGAATGATATATATACTATGTTTGTCTTTATATTGTAATGTGACTCCCCATTTTGGGTTTGTTTTACTTATACATATGTGTATTGTATTTGTATTTGTGTGTACGTGTAATATGTGGGTTGTCTATGGCTTGGACGTGATTAAATAAATAAATGTGTATTTATGACAAACACTTCCTGTGATTCTTCATCCAATGAAATTTGCATGTAGGCATCACACAAATCTGTCTTAGAAAAATAGCATCCTGCACCAAGCCTGTCCATGAGTTCCTCAGAGTGAGGTAATGTATAAGTGTCAACCACTTTTTGTGGGTTGACTGCAGACTTGAAGTAAACACAAATGTGAATGCAATCAGAAGGCTTAGGCAACAAAATGAGGCACTTGCCCATTATAAAGCTTGAACAGGAGCAATTACATCATTATCTAGAATTGTTTCAATTCACTGGGTACTTTGCCGCTTAATGCAATGGTATTGGGGTGAGCCTGGAAAAACATGGGCTGTGCAATGTCTTTCAATGTATTACAAAGTTAGTAGCTTTTCCCATTTCTTCTGAATATAGTCCAGGAAATTCTTTGATCAAGCTAGCTGCACTGCCTTTTTATATAAAATCAGATACTGAAAGTACATTGTCTTGGATGCGAAGTCCAAACAAACCAAAGGCATCTGAATGGAACATGTTCTCACTGTCTCTTGATTTCAACACAAGAAAGTTCACTGACCTAGTGTGAGATTTGTAAGTGGCAGGCAAACTACACCATCCAAGCACTGGGATTTCCTGTCTGTTGTAAGCAGTGAGGCACTTACTAGATTTAGAAATCTAACTGTTCATATGTGGCACAATTAAGCAAAGCTACTGCGGCACCTGTGTCTAACTGAAAGTTCACATGACGGCCAGCAATTCTTAGTGAGACAAATAGTTTGTTAGAACATCATTGCACAGCACTAGGGTGAGAAGGAGGCACAACCTTAATTTTAATTTTGTCAGAATCTGCTGTAAGTTTTGAAAACAAAGTAATCACTGCATGTGCATGATCTTGTTTTTTCTGGGAGCAGGCAAAATTGACATTTTGGTGCTGTTGCAAACAAATTGTTTGGACATGACCTTTTTTTTCCACATTAACACGTTGCATTATGTAATGGGCAATCCTCTCTTTTATGGCAAGCAAAACATCTAGAGCAAGACTTCACTAAATTCACAGGCTTGTTTACATGTGTATGTGGCTGTCTGCACAGCTACATACATGCTTGTTGTTGTGGCTACTTGGGGCGGTCGTGAACAAGATGCAACTCAGCCTGACAATTCGAGACCTGGTCAGACTTACCAGCTGATATGTCACCTGTATCATATTGCCCCAAGATTCGCAATACTTGGGGAAGTGATAGATCAGAGTACTTGAAGATCTGTTCCTGTATTCTACTATGAGGGACATTGAATGTTATTACTGTAAAAGTTGCTGCAACTACACTTGAATTTACACTTCCTGGTCATGCCTATTAATTCAATGTGCCATGGTCAGTATGTCTGTTCTGGCTTTTTCTGCAAATGAAAGAACTGATATCTAGCTGCAGCTACTTGGACTTGCTCGTCACAATATTTAGTTACTGCAGCGATTACTTGGTCGTAGCTGAGTTCGTTGGAAGGAAGTATTTTAACTTTACAGTATCTTAAACACAATGAACTTGACAATGTGCTTGGAACTGAGTCAGGTATTTGAGCCATTCTTCTGCTGATTCCTTAAATTGCTGGAATGGTGGTGTACCAGTTGGTGGCACCTGTTGGGCTGGTCGGTTGGTCAGTTGTGATTATGTGGCAGATGAAGCTTGAGCAGCCAGTAGTTATACTGCTGTCAGTAGGGTAGCAATTTGTTGGTTAGATCCATCACACTGGCCGTCTGCAGCTGAGACATGGGGGCAGGGGATGGAGAGGGCAGGGAATTCACGGATTATGCAAGTACATTATATAAAAATGCAAACAAAGTACTGTTTTAGCCTGTGATGGGCTCTGCAACTATTACTGACAGGTGCCAAGTGGAAGAGTGAGTTAATTGAGGTCCTCTGGTCAGTGGTGGTGGCCTAATTAGTGCTGTCAAAAGGGCTTTGGCGGCGTGTTGCTTGTCAGTGTGTCTCTGGCCTCTCTCGTGATAGGCGCACTTGATCCAGTGCCTACTATTGATCTCCGCACTACATCTTTGCTGACCAGTGTGTTGGCGACAGCTTACACAATATGAATCTTACATGTGAATTAAATGAAGTCAACTTTGCAAAATTTTCATAATTTATCGTAAATCCAGTATCCACTGGATATTCACCTACCACCTGTTATCTGGCCAGATAGTAAAATTAGCCTGGATATGGCAGATACTAGATAGTTGTTGGATGTACATTTCATCCCTAAATAGGACTAATGGCAGATATTAAACTTACAGAGAGATGCAGCACAAATGTTCATAGGTTTGTTTGTTTTTATGAAATAGTGTCATGGAGATGCTGGATAAACTGAATGTCCAGATGCTTGAAGACAGATGCAAACTATCTCGTGAAAGCCTACTTACACAGTTTTAAGAACCAATTTTAAATGAATAATCAAGCAGTGCACTGCAACCATCTACGTATAACTTCCATGGGGGGTAGTAAAGAGAAGATTTGACTAATTATAGTGTGTACCGAGGTGTTGAAGCAAACAATCTTCCCGCATTCTGCACACTAGTGGAATGGGAAGAAGTGCTAGTAACAGGTAGGGTTGGGAAGCACCGTTTACAGTTAACAGTGGTCTGCAGAGTTTAAATATTGATATTGAAGCTTCCATTTCAACTCTTCTGATAGCAAATAAATAGAGCTTTTGATAACATCAGGTTGTTGAAAATTTCTACAAAAGGTGACACTCTTGCCAGTCTTGATCAAAAGCATGGAAGTGTACCAGAGTTCAGTGATTCTTAATACTTTTAGTGTGATCCTGTTGGTGTTTTTGCGTATTAAGTGCTTCTGAAACACTGCATAGAATTAGCAACCCAAGTGTTGATGAAGTTCAATGAGACATTCTCAGATATATTTTTAGAGTGAAAACTCCCAGAAAGGAAGATGTATGGGTTCATGTTTCCATCAGGTTCATAGTTCCAACTTGTCAAAAATGTTAAACCAATAGATACTTCTGAAAGAATCAAGTAGCGGTGTCTCACTTTACTGTGTGTAAGTTTGAACACAAGGAATCAAGAAACTTCAAGGGTGTGTGTGTGTGTGTGGGGGGGGGGGGGGGGGGGGTAGCTCACTGCATTCATAGCTTTCAGTAAGCCATACATGCATCCTAGTTTGTGCCAAGTGGTATGTACGTCAGGGAGCTCAGTGTTCATCAGCTGGGTTCAAGTTTGGCCACAGATCTTACAACTATTATAAACACTCAGAGTGCCTCAGCTGAATCACAGAGAGTATCAAGCACCTACCACAGAAAAGGATGACTAAAATTAATAGTGGGGCTCATTTCACAAGAAAAAATGTGTTTCTGGTTTTAAAAGGAGAGCAGTGTGGTTTTATTCTGATAGCTGAAACTGATAAATCAATTCAAGTGGAAGTACTAATAAAATTAGGAAAAGAAGGGTGAATTAAATGTTGAAGTTGAGATGCACTACTCTCTCAATTCTAGCAAGGGCATATTCGCATAGCGTGATATAATGGAAATGGGTACCTTGGAAATTAAAGAAGACTGGGCATCAAAGGGAATAGTCAACATGAGAGAAATGACATGAAGAAATAATGAAGAGTGGGAGAAGACAATCGTTCTCCTTGTAACTTTCAATACTCAGTCACGACCTGAGTATGTCACAACAGGCTCCCTGTGTCTTATCAATACGCCTAATTTATGCAGAGATATGATGTTGTGAAACTAAATTTCAAAGCTATGCTGCCGGGCAATGTGTGGTGCACGTTGGCAAAAGTTGTTAATGGAGCTAATCAATTTTGGCATATTCCAACTTTTGTACCATGAAACTATAAGTTGCATGTGTTTTCAGGATAGCTTTATGCCATGAATAGGTGCTGATGGGATATAAATAGTATCATTTTAAGAATGTAGTATGAGATGCTGCAATATTTGAGTAATTTTTGTTCGTGATATGAACATTGAAGAATTGATGGGTGTCACATCTATTGAGCAAAATGCATTTAAAAGAAAATACATACACAAATCAACTAAGAAAAAGTAAAAATCTCACCATGGGACTGGTGATGTGTACATCACAAAATTTACATGGTTTACTTTATTGGATTTAGTATTGAGCAAAACTGTTGCAGAAGGAAAAGCTATACAACTTTGGTAAGCTGAACTCCGTATTTAATATTATTTTATTTGATTTTCTGAGATAAATTAATGTTTGTTTATATTTTGAATGCTGCCATATCATTGATCTGCCTTCAAGAAAATAGTTAGCAAACCATTCTCTTCTTAATCTGGCCTGTTTCAAATAATCAATCCTGCCAGATCGCAGCTCCATATAGTCAGTCCCTCTGGGTTTATGCTCCTCCTTGTGCCCAACTTGTGGTCTTTACTGCAGTCATCTTCTTCATATATTAACTGTGGCTGTACATGCCACCGTGGAGGTGTTTTGCGCCAGCAGTTATGAATCACAAATGTAGCTCTACCATTTTATGTCATTTATGTATGGCTGAAATGGTACTGGCATTTTATGCAAGCACACTGTAGAAATCAAAACTATGAATTAATTTTTCACATGATATGCTTGTAAGTCAGTGGACCATGCTTTGAGGAAGGCTCCGTGAAATAAGGAGTTAAAGGAAATGTGTCAACACCAAGTAGCATTGTATATTTTGGACTGTGTAGCTGATTTTAGAGTACTGTTGCATAAATGCTACCTCCGGAAAGCCTTAAAAGCTTCACCTATTTTAACATACAAGGCGCAGTAATTATTGTCTGATACAGCAAGGGGAACAATGTTAAATGTGCCCTTGTAGCTGTGGAATTCTGAAACAGTTTTTGATGGAGACTTTCATCACAATATGTTTCCCAGCAACTACAGTGAAACTTGAAAAGTCTAACTGGATGTTGAAGCCCTTAATTAAAATCCTTCTCAGTTTGAGATATCTGTAAGGAAAAGCAGTCTGTGGTTCATAATAATGCTACTTAGATCTCATTTGGTATGCTTCAGCTTAATTTATGACAACCAAATTCTTTTCCTTCCAGGATGCAGGAGTGAATCCTACTTGTTGAGAAACAAACTGGCATGGTTTGGAGGATGCAGTAATTTTACAAAAATCGCCCACAGTGAGAACTGTAGGTGAAGGTACTGAAGCTGGACTTGTGCTGTCCAGCAGCAGATCATCTTTAATGTCACAAAGATCTCTTGCAAAGAGGAAGCAATCTATGAAAATAAAGATTACTTTTTGCATTTGGAAAATCAGTAGATGCTCTTAGAGCAGGCCTGAGGAAACATACAAAGCAGCCAGCTCCACTAAGAGTGTTGCTGTGCAAATGGGGAATCTGTCCTTAAATACAATGTGGAACTAATGGTAGAAATACAAAATATTATCTCTACAAAGCAAAAAGCTTTCATGCCAGTAAGAGGGAGAAATGGAGCTTCTGGCCTGGAAGACTTTCATGCTGAAAAGGTGGCAGACGTGTTACAGTAACATATGATTATGGTGGTGTACTGCGAAACTGTTTTGTAAGAACTGCAAGCATTTTATGTTGCATCTATTACATTATATTTTTGTTCTGTATCCTATTAAAGTGAAAAGTAAATAAAAACTTTGAAGTTGAAAATGTTTATGTGTGTTCCACTTTCTATATTACACTATCTTCTTTCCTTTTACTTGTTGATCTATGTAAGAAAATACGTGAAATGTTTTGATGCCATTCATAGATGGTTGAAATTGCTGCAGTCTTCTGACCTTTCAACGAGGTTGCTAGCACTCAACATGCCGTCTCTTTAACCAGTCACTAATTCAAACCTATTTCTTTGTCTTCTTCTTTTTCTTTTAGTTTGATTTCAAGGAGAGAAGCATTGTCTCTGCCATTGCTAATTTAGCTGCCAAAATTTCATCTTGTAGCTGAGAGTGGTGCTTTGGTATTCACAAAAAGTCAAAACTAAAGGGTACACTAATGTGTAGACAGCCACATACAAAACTAGTTTTGCATTGCTGGTTTCTCGAATCTAGTTTCACAATTTAGTGTCTCTGTGTAATTTATGCATTACATCCAAAAACCTATATGGTGTTACAAATGCCATTATTTTAGTCCTATATCAAAGATTTGTAAAAAAAAAGTAATTTGTAGAAAATATGGAATGGCTGTCTATTAACCTGCCTCTGGCTGCCCACCTCCAGCCATGCACATCAACTGCTCTACCACCCACTCTGGCGACAAGCCTGCCTAATATTCAACAAGGAAAAAAAAAATTCAAGAAATAAAAGTGACAAAAATGGATGCCATGTGCAGACAACCAGTAACCTCCATTGTTTTCCATCTTTTTTGCTTGTTTGATGAAGAAGCCTGTCCCTAAAGTAGAAATTTTGATGAGAAACAATACCCATTGAAGCAGGAACAAATGACTGTACATAGATCTACAGTTTTACTTGCAAAAGGAAACAAGGTAAGGAAACAGTAACCCATGCAGTTACAATAAAAGAAAAAAAGTCAAATTTAAAATTATGTTTAGAGAAAACAATGTGAATATGAAGTGCCTTCCAACAAACGCATTGCCCATCATACATGAAGCAGAAAGAGAATTGGGAATGGGCATAAAATGTTAATCATAGGCAGTCCCAGGTATCATAAGTATGATATTGACAAAACTGACTAATGAGGAGGACATCATGAGCCCAGATGCCTTGACATCAGAACTGCTGAGCCCCTCCACATCTCCCCATCAGTTGGTGGCTCTGCACCCCAATACAAATTTGGTCAAAAATTAAAAACACAGTGCTAAAATACATTCTATAAATCAGTGGAATATTGATGGGGAGGATACTGAGACTATTCGTAGAGGAAGAACATTTCTGTGTATGTTTTTAAGATAGTCCTCCTTGAAAGACTGATGCTTCTCTACTTGGAGGCTATAGTTTCCATAGAATAGGTGATGTTACCAGTGATACAACAAAAAACATGTGGTTGGCGAGATCTGTTTGTTCATCAAGGATACGTATCTCTCCTCACTTATGCCCTTAACCACAACACTGCAAATAGTGCTGTCACAATTCATGCTCATGATAACAAACCAGTGAGTTTTATGTACTGCTTGCCACCCAAGCTTTTCAACAGTGTCCGTCAGAAAACTTACTGCTGAGCTCCTCATGTCTTCCTTCTTTTTGAAGGTTTTAATGTATGTAATGCACTATGGGACTCTATCATTATCTGTCCCAGGTGTCAAGTGACTGAGGCTTTCACACAAACTTAGCACATCTTGGTGATTAACATGATCATTGATTTATTTTTGTACAGCTACACGGTCAGCTAAAGTCATAGACCTCTCATTTTGCTCACCTTCTTTTGCAGACAGGGTTCAGCAGAATGTGAATCACACAACCTGTATTGAAGTAACTACTTTTCCATTTGGATCCATCTGCTAGACAGAGCAGATTCTGCAAGCAAGGTGCTGAAATGGATACTTCATAGGCAGTTACTTGTTTTCAGACAGCATGAAGTGTCTACGCCCGGGCAGATTACATCACAATTGCTATCCCCATGCAGTTGACATATACAGTGATCTGTACCAAAGTCATCAGAAAAACCTCTGAGACGGCCTACCCATTGATAGAATGACAAGTGTCATTCTGCAATAAGGGACAGGTGAGCTGCTATGCGAAGTTTCAGGCAGTGCCAACATTGCTGAAAACCTCGCAACGTTTTGGGTGTCAGGGGTGAAACTGAGGAGAATAATTAAGAGAATAAGAAGAGGTCATTGTAAGCATTCTCGAATACTGTCAGCAGATCCAAATTGCAAGAAAACTGCAGTAAGCAATGAGAAATATTTGCAGGTGACATTTGAGACTACCTATAGCAGCTGTAGAAGATTAGAGGTTGTCTCCTCATATCAGGGAACATCACCCAGTCAGTGGTTGACTTTTATATTAGCTTTCTGTCACTATCTGGTGACACACTAAGGAGTGATTGTGATTCTTGTTCCACTAACGTTATAGAACTGCCCCTTCTTCCTGTGGGAACTGGATTCTGAATAGTCCACAGCTTGTCATATTGTGACCTGTGATGATACGTTAACATACGGTATACTAAAGCAGTTGAACCAATGGTTGGAGCAAATCCTATTTCAGCTTTTAAATATATTTGATTGACAAAAATACTTCTCAGCTCTTGGAAAGAAGTCAGTTTTGATCTTAAAATTAGGAAAGGACAGTATTTGCTTCGGAACCCCATGGTGGTGCATGGTCAGTAGGTGCATAATATGGGTTCATGTAATTCTACCACTATAATGTCATTTTCACTGAGTGTTTAGGAAGTATCGCTCCACCATTAGTAACTTGACACAGCTAGACGTGGTAATTCAATAGGCTTTTGATGGAAGAAACATATTTATCTTTATTCTTTGACGTGGAAAAGTCTACGGTAGTACTTGTAGGCATGACAGTCTGCTGCAGCTCCATGAATACAGTTTCCATGGACATCTGCCCACATTCATGTGGCCATTTCTATTGGAAAGATTCTACGTTCTAGAGTCATAACTATCCTAACTAAACACTTTAAGAAGAAGAACTGTATCCCACAAGAGCAGGTTTTAAGTGTAACCATGTTCTTCCTTATGATAAACAGTATTACATTCATGGGAAGAAGTCCTGTACAGTGCTCCTTAGTACTAGATGATTTCTCCATTTTCTGTGCATCCTCTAGCCTCTTGGTACACTAACTTCAAATAACTTGTGGAAATGCAGGTGGGTAATGTCCTCAACAACAGCCAGTGTTTCAACGGCTGAGCACCCTGTCATTTTGTAGACATAAATGCTATGAGAGTTTGATGTACAGAGCATTTTAAATCCTAAGTGGTTGAGGTTGCACCTGCCCAAAAACCAAAATACAGCATATGCAGAAAGACAATAAATACCGCAAACAACTAGTGCTATCATATAACCAAAGATGAGCAATGCTAGGCATTATCAGTAGTGAAATAGAAATCAGCAACAGGTGAGCAAGTAGTGCTAACTCTGTCCCTCTATTGTTTAACCAGGTAGATAACTGGTACAAAGGGACTGTTCTACAGTCCCAGATTTGTCTGGCTGTTGTAAGAATGTGTGATGCTTGTGCTCTGTATAATGGCTCTGCATGGTCCTAATAGTATGACCAATATATGGCAAGCCACAATTGTAGGGGACAAATTAGACATTCATCTTATGCAAATGAAAGTCATCCTACACAGACCCAAAAAGGGCTGTAGTCTCAAATAGTTGTTGAAAACACATTTCCAGTTGTGTTTCCTCATTATACTACCAATCCTGTTGGAAGTACTGTCTAGATAAGGAAGAAAAGCTGTAAACTTCAGAGCCACTTCATTATTCTCATCACTCACTCAATCCACAGTTTGACAATAGCACAAATAATATTTGATCTGAAATTTCCTGGCAGATTAAAACTGTGTGCCCGACCGAGACTCGAACTCGGGACCTTTGCCTTTCGCGGGCAAGTGCTCTACCAACTGAGCTACCGAAGCACGACTCACGCCCGGTACTCACAGCTTTACTTCTGCCAGTACCTCGTCTCCTACCTTCCAAACTTTACAGAAGCTCTCCTGCGAACCTTGCAGAACTAGCAAGGTTCGCAGGAGAGCTTCTGTAAAGTTTGGAAGGTAGGAGATGAGGTACTGGCAGAAGTAAAGCTGTGAGTACTGGGCGTGAGTTGTGCTTCGGTAGCTCAGTTGGTAGAGCACCTGCCCACGAAAGGCAAAGGTCCCGAGTTCGAGTCTCGGTCGGGCACACAGTTTTAATCTGCCAGGAAGTTTCATATCAGCGCACACTCCGCTGCAGAGTGAAAATCTCATTCTGGAATATTTGATCTGTCTCAAATTATACATTTTCTGGTGAAAGGTAACATCAAATTAGGCTGATACAGCTGACAAACTTTCAGGAGCTGAGATGATGTAGAACCTGTGAACTGGAATATGAAGTATCATTTCATGCTGAGCCAAATAACTGTCAGCCTGAATACACAAATTGGTGAGAGATGGTTCCTATAAACAAATTGTTTCAGCATACCATCATCTCTCCTCCTGACCAACACATCAAAGAATGGAAGGCAACCATCTTTTACAGCTCCAGCAAATATTTAGGATGACGGAATTGAGAAGTTTTAAAAATTGTGCACATTCTCACTACCAAAAGGCCAGAAACAGAAGTGTCATCTACATATCTAAAAACAGCAGGCAGGTATTGACCCCATTGACTCCAGGGCACACTCTTTGAAATTTCGCGTAAAAAGATGGACAACAATAAATGACAAAGAGCTCCTTGAAAAAATTCTGGCTACTGAATAAAACATTAGTGAAAGACAATACATACTAAAAGAGGTTATTTAGTTCAACATCAAATCTAATCTTAGTTAACCATAATGAGTCCAACAGAGGAACACAAGAGAAGGTTCAAATGGCTCTGAGCACTATGGGTCTTAACATCTGAGGTCATCAGTCCCCTAGAACTTAGAACTACTTAAACCTAACTAACCTAAGGACAACACACACATCCATGCCCGAGGCAGGATTCGAACCTGCGACCTTAGCAGTTGCGCGGTTCCAGACTGTAGTGCCTAGAACCGCTTGGCCATTCCGGTCGGTACAAGAGAAGGGGAAGACCACATCAAAACTAAGTAAATCAATAGAATGAATTGCCAAATTCTGAATACAATGTGCACTCGGATCTACTAGTGGGCCTAAGAAGAAGCATTTTCTTACAGATCTCTGGAATGCTGTGTAATCTGAAGTGGACCACAAAATAAGAGTTAAGACTTATGATAGTATCATGTGGCAAGGAAGGGTTTTAGTCTTCCTCTAAATCCTTTGTGTTGGATGAGCACTTGAGTCTGAGATATTTAGATCATATATTAAACACTGCATTTTCTGAGCATAATCCCACTTGTCCAACACAACTCTAGCATTGTACTTGTCTGCAGATGGGCTAATACTCAGATCCAACCTGAGAAGTGCAAAGCAGATCTCCAAGCTGCCATCGAGATTAAACTAACAAGTGTCTTTATAAACAGAGGTGAAGGTTTTTGCCTGAATTCTGCTTAATCCTGCTCTCTCCCAGGTTAAATATTGGAGGGACAGGTAGAGATACCTGCTCATCTGTTGCTGGCTAATGTTTAATTATCAATAATGTCTGATGTTGATCATCCTCGGTTGTGTAGTGTATCTAGATCGTTACAGTGGGGGTTATCATCTTGTATATACTATAGTTTGATTTCCCCACTGGCACAGCCTCACGCACTGAATTTTTTAACTGACATGCAAAGTGAATTCTCATTGCAACTGAAAATGATGGTGTGTTATGTCAGAGTACTGATGATTGTCAAGGATGTTACCCGACTGCTTTCCCATATTCATTTAAACATCCAGTATGCTGAAAGAAGTTTAAGATTCACATATAGAACCTTATTTGTTGAATTACCCAACCACCTGTTCAACATTTACTCAACAACTGTCCACAGGCATTCTGGCTGTTTGAGATCAGTGTGAGGCAGATCTTTGATATTCCACAGTCCGATGGAATTGTAGTCCAAAGTCAGGGGTGCAGTTAGTGATCCCTCTTTATACAGGATGACACAGAAAAACTGGAACATTTCCACAGTCCAATAAGACTAGAAGTGATGAAGAAAATAAATTGTATTCATAGTAACTGAAACCTTACAACTTTGCCATTTACGAATCATTGATGTCATTTATGATTTTTTAAAAATTACATCCTTTAGATGGCGTCGTCCTTTATGAATACATACGTGAAATCTGCTGTTGAGACTTCTCATTGACCGCTGCAACATCTCAGCTGAGATATTGGGAATTGCATCCCAAGTTCTCTGTTTTAACTCATCAAGGGTTCTTCATTGATTCGTATAGATTTTACTCTTAAGGTAGCCCCACAAGAAAAAATCAATAACTGATAAATCTGGCAATCTAGAGGCCAGGGAATGCTACCAAACCATGAGATCACACGGCTGCCGAACAATTCTTGCACGTGTGCCATTGATTTCCGTGCAGTGTGTGATGTCACTCCGTCCTGTTGAAACCAGTCTTCTTGAATGTTTGGAAAGTTGTTCAATGCATGTGTAGCAAAAGTTCGTAACATCTCCATGTAACGATTGGCATTGACAGTTATTTTGTTTCCCTGTTCATTTGTGAAAAAAATATGTGAAAAAAATATAGCTCAATAATCCCATGTGATGAAACACCACACCATACTGTCACTTTACTAGCGTGTAAAAGGATGCTCATGAACATCATTAGGATCTGTCTGACATCCAAAACTTGTTTAGATATTCGTCATCATTGTTTACTTTTGTTATCATTTGTTGACAGAATCCTAATCGTAACCAGTAATCATTGTCCTTCAATTGTTGCATCATCTGTAGTTTGTATGGATGAAATTTTAAATCGAGTGAAGAATTCTGTGAACACTCTCCTGGGACATTCCAACCACTGCTGCTTGCTTATGAACTGAACACCATGGGCTGCGTAAGACAGACTTGTGTACAACATCAATGTTCGCTGGAGAACATACACTTCTTGGTAATCCTGTTGGTTTCTTCTTGAGGACTGATCCAATCTCTTCAGAGTTATTAATCCAACATTTTATCATGTGCTTCGACAGAACAATGTCGTGATGTCCTAAATTATAAAAATGTCGAAACTCCCTCTGTGTTGTTGCCAAACTATCATTGTTTTTATAAAACATTTTTATGGCTAACACATGCTGTTGTCCGTTCCATTGATCCATGATTACTGAAATGGTGGACTGTTTACTCACTAACTGTCATGACCCTTCAGTGCTGCCACCTGCTCATGGCTGCCACTACTCATTTCAAACATTTCCATTATTCTGTGTCACCCTTTACTACATTGGTCCAGATTAATATCGAAACTGATGAGATGCAAGAAGGCTTGAACCCAAAATTCCATTTCTTAGAATAAATTTTATCAGGTTTTAAACTGACACCCATATTTTATTTGTGTTTGCGTTAAGGGGTTTAAGCAGGGAGCCTTTATCAGCTGCTCAGTCTTGGCCCTGAATGTCCTTGAGTTAAGGCTCCTTAGACAGTTTTATGTGTGTACTATGCCGAAGTGTTTCCCATTGGGGGCCTGATCAGCTAAGATGATTTGTGATAAGAAACTCGTCATCTACTTAGGTTAATGAAGTATTCTTCTTATCATTAGACAGTTGCATACAGAAGACAGTATGCTCCAAATAATCGCACTCATTCTCTTGCAAAGGCAGGAGTAATTGGTAATTTTCTTCTGGGTACTACTGCACACAGGATTAGAGAGAAGTTAGCTTGCTGATGTGGCTGCCTAGGTGGTACGCTCTCTCCTACCTGCTCCTTGTTCATTATCCCTGCAAATGGTTGAGTAAAAAAAATGTGTCGAATTGTTGGAAGAAAGCACGCATCACATCCATCTATCAAGAAGGTAGCAGAAGTGATCAACAAACTGTTGTTTATATTATTGTCATCCATTTGTTGCAAAATCTTAGAACATATCCTAATCTCAAATGTAATTAGGTATCTCTAAAAGCATGACCCCCTCAAGGTCAAAAAGCACTGATTACAAATATTCTCTGACCAGAGGGCGGTGGTTTCCTTGCCACCGGATTTGCCCTCTATTTTGCAAGACGACGCAATGACTGTGGTTAAGGACTTACGGTTTTGTGTCCTGTCCAATTTGTTGCCTCGGACTTTAGGGAGAGGACTTTAATGTGCTGCTGGGTGACTGGCTCACCCAGGTTTTAGGTAAGAGGCCCGCCAGTCATGATTACCTACGTGTTTCACTTCGATTTCTGTTCTCTTTTCTGTGTGTTTCCTTTCCTTTTTTAGTGTGTTTCTTCTCCTCTTGTTTTGCCTCTGTATGTGAGGATTTGGAACTGTGTCAGGTCTGTGTCTTGTAGCCGTTCTCCTTGTTCGCAGTCCGTCTTCGTCCCTTCACTGCATGTGTTCCTGTTTCTGTTTCGATGCGTTTGGGCGCTGATGACCATGCTGTTTAGCACCCGAAAACCTCAAACCACACACACACACACACACACACACACACACACACACACACACACAAACAAATACATCAGTTACGCGAGATCCATATTGTGCTTTTTTTGTATATCCTGAAAGCCATTGATTGTGCCAGTCATGTATATGCAATATTTCTTGACTTTTGAAAAGCAGTTGACTCAATACCACACCTACACTAATTAGCAAAAGTATGATCGTATGGGGTATTAACCAAAATTTGAGACTGGATTAAAGATTTCTTGGTAGAGAAGATTCAACATGTTATCTTAGAGGGAGAGTCATTAAAATGTAACTTCAGATGTGTTGTTTGGCCTTCTTCCCAAAATATTGGAAAGTAGATTTTAATGTATGACAGTGTGGTTGCATCATCCATTGTTTTTAAGTGATCACTCAGCCACAGTAATCTTCTTTCTTTCTTCAAATGTTTTTGTTCTGCAATTTTGTGATGGTTTAATTTGTTTTGTGTTATTGTTTTTAAGAACTCCCGTTTGTCGCTATATTTTATTAGCTGTGGTTTTTTGTTGTTGTTCGGTTTGAGATTTATTGTTTCTATTAATTTTATCCACTGTCATCTATTTATTTTATGTAAGGGCAGTAATGACCCAGCAATTTCTATCCCATTGGGTGTGAAGTTTTTATCTGTTGTGACAAATACACCATCTCTCTCCCCCATTAGCCTATCATTTTGCTATACACTTAGATTTCCCGAAAATCTTGTTGCTATCAATTTGTGGTATTAGCCAACCTTCCACTCCTTGTGTTATGTGAACTCCGTTATATTCTAAGCATTTGATCACTAAGATTTCACTAGTCTCATCTGTGGGGTCATTTCTTTGGATTTCGCAATAATACTTCAGACTCGCCTACAGCTATTTTTATCTGGACTGTATGGAGAGTCACTTAATCTAAAAAACACTTGTGAACTCCCCTGACATGCTGTCAGCTGGAACCCCATAGTTCATAAATCTTTGGCACAAGTCCATAAAGTTGCAGCCTGGCTTGTCACAGAACTTTCAAAGTATCTGGTTTGAGGTTTCCATGCAGTGTGGAATTAGAGGGCCATAATCAATTCTATAAAAAATCCTGCAGATGTATCTTTGAAATACCATGAACAAGCTGGTCATCTCAACCTTTTCTGCCAGTCACTGGACTGATTCAGCTATGACCTTGGAGCCCAGATGGTTAATGGTTTCCTCAGTATGTAGCTGGTTGCACTCTGTTCCCTCAGTGGCTGCTGGAACACAGCCCCAAGTGTACACACTTGATGCAGAAGATGATCTGTCTAACCCTTGCTTACATATCCCAGTGGGTGCCATTATTTGTCATATGTTAAAACTGAAGATGAGTAACAGATCACTACCTTTTTGCGCTAGCTGATGGAAAACACAGCAGGCTGCCCAACAGGTCAAGTGTGTGACATGGACTTACGTTTTTACTGCTCCTGTTAGCACATATCATGAAACTAAATATCACACATGACTAGCCTGGACCCAATGTATCGAACGGATGCATAAAATTCCACTTTCAAAAACATTTATCAGTTGCTGCTAAGAGTAATGTGAAATATGATGAGCAGCGTTTGTTTGGACTGGCTCCATCCACACATTATTAAAAACTAAATTGCAAATATCTGCAGAAATACAATCCTGAGAACATCAGAGCTTCTTTGCCAGTCTCTGACTTTCATCAGCTGTCACTCCAGGAGGAAATCCTGCCTTAATTCTGTGCACAACCCTACCAGAGAAAGCTACTGTTACTACTTTGTGAGCTGTATTCATGATTGTGTTGACCTATTCACCTCACAGACCATTGCAGTCTTTGCCGTAATTATGCCAGGATATTTTTATGATTGACTACTGGCCAGGCCAGTTTGACTAATTTTTTTTTAAAGGAAGCATTTCTCTCCCATCCTTCTCCTTTGTGCTGATTTATGACAGGGAGAGCCTGGCCTCCCAAGGGAGAGGTGAGATTTCCAGGATTATATGTACACACATACATTGTGAACTTTAATCCAATTTCTTTCATGATTCATTACAGCAGCTGTTTTCTCCTCAGAAATGGGAGTCTTTTGAGTGTAATGGTTAAAACACTTTACTCACCCTGGTAAGCAGTGATTCTAGCTTCTTATCCAGTTACCCTGATTCAGGTTACTCATAGTTTCTCAAAATCATTTCAGGCAAATACCAAGAGGGTATTTTAAAAAAGGCTAGGGCTTGAGTAGCATTATGATGGTAACCCTCTCTCTCTCTCTCTCTCTCTCTCTCTCTCTCTCTCTCTCTCTTGGCTTGTGTTAGGACCTTGAAGATATTTCTCCCATTCTATTTCATTCTTCATGTTGTCCCCTTGTTCCATCTGGAAAAAAGGTGACACAGCATCTTATCACAAAGAATTAAATGATCAGCTCATGAAAATGGAAAAAAAGTTAGAATTGTCCATCACACATTTTGGGGATAGGATTTTACCATAAAAATCATTAATCTATGACAGTTTAACTGTAGGATGACAGTTGTTTATTATTAAAAAAATGGAAATTTTTTACTATTGAGTATTCTCTATTCTGTGTTATCTAAATAACCCTTGGCTTTGTAGTATGGATTATTTCAAAGGTTTGCTCTGACTAACTTTATAAATATGTGGGTTTTAGCTATCTCTTTATTCTCTTTAATTGTACAATTTTATTCGTGTGCAGAAAATGCTGGTTTGTGTTTACTCTTTACTCTTGGTAAGGACAACTTTAGTCTGTCTCTTATTCAGTGATAATGAATGCAGTTGCTTGTGAAGTAATTGCTGATGTTCTTCTTGATGTGCTAACCAGTTTGCTAAATGCACTTACATGACACAACTACAACGTCCAGCTATTTAAAGAACTTCTTGCAGGGAGCTTGCTTACTATCTTTAGTTATTATTCTAGTGGTCCTTTTTTGTAGTTTCAAGACTGTGTCCATCTTTTGTGTTTGGGACCACCAAAAAATGATTCTACAGCTAAAGATGGAGTGCATATAAAAACACTATGTAACTATAAGACATTGTAAATTACACACTGATAACATGACTCTTAGCATGTTGATAACATTTTCTTGGCTAGTGCACTTGTGTGTTCATTTCACTTCAGGTGACAATCAGTATTAATTTCCAAAAACTGCGTGTTTGCTCTATAATCTATAAAATTTTCACCCACATTTAATTTTCCAGTATTATTGTCTCCTTTTAAGGAGAAATTCATGCTGCTTTTTTTTATATTCAGTGTAAGTTAAATGCATGATGACCAATTATAAATGTCCTTCAGGGTTTCATTTGCTTTCTGTACTAGGAGTTCTGGTGATTTTATCTGTGATTACAATATTGCTGTCATGAGCAAAAAGAATTTTTTCCCAGTGTCTAACATGGTCTTGAAATTCACTGATCTACAGTGATGAAAAAAATTGCAACACCAAGAAAGAATTATGTGATGTAAATTAAAGTTTACTTATGTGTTTCTACTTCTGAAAGATGATGTCTCTCCAAATTTCGCACCAATCACATAGGAGTGGTGCTAGTGGTGCTACTATGAGGATGCAAATCAGATTTACTTTAAATACATGGTCTAATGGTCATAAGCATTAGTTACCTTTGAGATTGGACATATTACTCAAGAATGCCTTTAAGGCGACAAAGACACCATTATCAACACCTCACTGAGTTTAAACGAAGTTGTGCAATAGGGCTGTGAGAAGCTGGATGTTCCTTCTGCGATACTGCAGAAAGACTTGGTAGGAATGTAGCAACTGTACATGACTGCTGGCAGTGATGGTTATGACACTGGTCCTAAAAAGACCAGGCTCTGGATATTTGGCACTACCGACAGGGAAGACTGTTGTATTTGTCAAAGGGCTATGGCACATTTTACTGCTTCTGCAGCAGCAATTTCAGCTGCAGTTGGCACCACAATGACACAACGAATTGCTACTAATTGGTTACTTCAAGGACACCTTTGAGCTAGATACATTCCACTGACCCCATACCACCACCATTTGCGACTTCAGTGGTGACAAGTGAGAGATTATTGTAGGGCAAGATGGAGGTTTGTTGTGGTTTTTGATGAAAGATGTTCTGCCTTGGTGCCAGTGATGGCCATGTGTTGGTTAGAAAGAGGCCAGCTGAGGTCCTGCTTTCACCCTCTCTACATGCTAGACATGTTGGGCCTACACCTGGAGTTATGATCTGGGGTATGATTTTATGTGACAACAGGAGCACTCTCATGGTTATCTCATGCACCCTGACTGCAAATTTGTACATTAGTCTGGTGATTTGACCTGTTGTGTTGCCATTCATAAGTGGCATTCCAGGGGGTGTCAACAGAATGGCACTCACCCACATACTGCTGTTGTAATCTACAGAGTGTGGACATGTGGTCTTGGTCTCCTGGATTGCCAGATCTGTTTCCAGTTGAGCACATATGGAACATCATCAGATAACTCCAGTGTCATCCACTTACATCGTTAACTGTCCCTATATTGACCAATGGAGTACAACAGGCATGGAACTCCATCCCACAAACTGACTTCTGGCACCAGTACAACACAATGCATGTACATTTGTATGCTTGCTTTGGACATTCTGGCAGTTGCACTGGTTATTAATGTACCAGTATTTCACATTTACAATGACTTATCTTGTGCCTACATTAACCTGTGATCTTGCAATGTTAACCATTTAAATATGTAACCTAGACAAATGTATTCCCAAAATTTCATTACTCTACAGTAATTATTTTTTGTCGTTGCCATTTTTTTTCCATCAGTGTGTATCAGAAACAATATTGGTCCTCAAATGCTTCCCTGAGTGACTCCCTGGTTTATATATTTGGAATCTGATAAATGTTTCACTAAAAATTTTGTTTTATTTGAACCCCCTGCAACCTCTACCCTTCGTACCCTGTTTTTCATGCATGATGAGAACCAATCATTGACAGTTCCTCTCATTCCTAATGATTCTAGTTTTTTTATTATAATTTTATGGTTATTGATATCAAAGGCCTTTGATGGATCTAAAAACATATCTATGACACATGCATCCTTGTCTAGTGCATTAACCCTCATGCATGCACTCCTATATATAAAATGTGCCAATCACAAATAACATTGTTTTGCACCGTTCCATTACTGTTTTACAATTGCAAGCCCACACCCATTCCTTCATTATTGTTTCAGTGTAACACAGTGATAAATTGTGTTGCCTTATGTCCAAGTGAGCTGCAGTAATATGAAATAAACAGCAAGCTAGGTGAGAAAAAATTTATGATTAGTAGAAGAAAATGACCCAGATTACGAGATAGTAGTGCATTCCTACTATGAGGCTGTTGTCCAAAAGTAATTGAATAAGTGGCTAGCTGAGAACTGATGCAACTTTGCTGTTTAGTGCTTTGAGTGGGTTGTAATTGTCTGGTAACACCTGTCCATGGCAAGAGAGTGATGTAATGAAAGTTTATTTCGTTATTGCTTAATTAAACATCATGTAAGTTTATTTTATATTGTTTAATTAAACAAAGATTTAACTGTGAATGCACACATACATGTTTATCATGGTAACATAAAGACAGTTATTCTTTACGTGTGTACAAAGTGCACCATGTGACTGCTCATTTTATGAAAAACAGTGCACCTTCTTGAAGGATAAGTACCAGTTTGTAAAATCTGCTGTGGCTGGTCCTGTACACTGTGCTTTGTTGAGGAGATTATATTTATCTATTAATCTGTCTGTTATAATGAATTATATTATTTTTTAGAACGATGACAGTAGAGAAATGGGCTTATAGTTTTCTAAATCATCTGTTTCTTTGGTGGAGGCATAACTCTTGACTGTTTCTGGGATTCCAAAAAGTTACCAGAGCAGAAACATTCTATTGTTAAGCCAGTTAACAGGGCTTGTACACTGCCTATGAATACTCCAAGTACATAGGCAGGCAGTTCACCTATGCCTGCTGACATCTTATTCTGTAATTTTTGAACTGTTTTCCAGACTTCATACTCTGTGGTGGCTAACATCATCGTTTCACTTGCCCCATAAGCTTTTACTAGAACAACATTTGATTTTGAGAATTTTTTTTGTAGTTCCTCTAATATGTAACATATGTCTGAAAAATACTTATTCACAAAATGTGCTAGTTTCTGTGAATCATTTATCAACTTATCTTGTCTTTTATCTGCAAGTTATTGTGATTCTGTTTCTGTTATCCTATTTCTTGTTTGACAACCTTCCAAGCTGATGATGTATGAACACCTGTTCACAAAATGCTGCTTATAGTATCTGAAGATGGCCTTTGAAGGCTGAAACTCATTGTAATGATATAATTGAAAATGATCGTTATTAAATCCCTCTAGGACTGAGATTTTTGTTACCCTTGTTGTGCTATTGACCATCTATGACATTCCAGAACTGTGAAGCATGTTTATGAGACGGCTACTGGCTTTATCTGTGATAGTTAAGTTTATATATTTGTGTGTCTGTACAAGATTATCTTGATTTTTTTTGGGCATTGAGACTATGTTGAGAGCCTGACTTAATTTATTACACAAAGGTGTTTATATTTCTGCTAGGTGATCAGTACACACAAAGAACGAGTATTATTTTTTGTGAATGCCAATATCTATTAGTTCACTACTATGAAAAGTCCTAGATGGAATAACCAAAATATTATGGAAAGGATATATTGCTACTCATCACGTAGAGGAGGCACTGATTCGCAGACAGGTACAGTGGAAAAGAATACTAGAAATAATTTTAGTTTTTGGACAAAGTCCTTCTTCAGAAGTAGAACTCTCACACATTCACACAACAATAATATACACACATATGACACTGTCTCTAGGCACTAAGGCCCAACTACCACTGCATCTGATGTGAGCAGCAATACAGGTGCGGTGGGCAGTGGGGTAAGGAGGCGACATGGAGGGGGGGGGGGGGGATATGGGAGGAGAGGCAGGACTGTCTGTTACTTTCACTATCCACCCCAGCCAGATTGATGCTCACATCAGATGCAGTGGTAGGCAGGCCTTAGTGCCCAGAGACAATGGTCATATGTGTGTGAGAGTTTTATTTCTGAAGAATGATTGTCTTAAAGCTGAAATTATTTCTTATATTCTTTTTCATTGTGGCTGCCTGTGAATCAGTGCATTCCCTATATGGTGAATAGCGATATATCCTTTCCATAATATTGTGGTTAGTTCAATTCCTGGTTTTTCAAAATATGTCTCATCATTAACTATAGTAAAATAATGTATGAATTTAAACCATTTTCCCTTTTTTATATATGTTTATGATTCTCCCTTCTTTAAAGAAGCCTTACAATAAGAGCTTGTCCTCTCATATGAGGATAATGTTATATGTTGGAACTTTGTACAGCTTCACTATTTTAAACTTTCAGAAAACTCTTCTTTACTAAAAGAATCTAGGACATGTGGGGGTTTCTTTTTGAAGGTTGGAGCTATCTACTGGTCTGAACGCATCTGTTTCTTATAAAGCTGTTGTTGTCACTGAACGTAAAATCCTCTGGGTTGATAGACAATGTCATTTTTCTCTTAATATGATACTGGTACAAACCAAACAGAGTTCTAATGTCTGTGAAGTACCTCATCAAGGTATAACTGAAAATATACCAATATATGAGCTTTTGAGAAGCAGTAATAAAAAAATAACTTTTATATGGTAAGGAGACATACCTGTACACAGTGTGTTCACCACTGCCCTGAAATCACTGCATATTTTATGGTATCCACCTGATTTGCAACGCAACATTAAAGGGAGCTGCCCATACACTGGATGAACACTTTTGCTTTGCCTTGTGATAGAACTCCTCATGACAGCATATATGATAGAGGAATATGAATTTGGAATCGTTTTTCTGCGTTCAAAGTCTGGCTTGAACAGTAATTGAAATTGTGCTTACATTAATACATTAGATTCTCCTTTGAACAGGACAGATACCAACTATATTCAAGTGTATTGTCTGTCATTCACTGCTTAAATCAGTGTTGCTCCAGAGTTCAATTGAAAGGAGATCGATTAGATTGACTGTGAACCACAAATGCGTACCGTAGGGTATTCTCACAGTGCGTACCATGTGTTTTACATCCACATGTGTGTGTGACATGAGTTGTTGACTAGTTGAAGCTCTACTGTAACAGTCTGATGGTACTTGTGTGGCACAACCACAAGGAGCACAAGAGGCATAACAGGAAGTACACTCTGCATGTTGCTTTATGCATTCAGTGCTGTATAATGATGTGCAAGAGAATGCTTTATTCTGACACAATTTTGGTTCATGTTTTCTGAGCAATCAAGCATCTAGAGTACTTTCTCAACTGCTGAATGGGCCCCTTCTGCCTGTAACTTGCGCCATGCAAATCGCTGCGTTTACTCTTTTCAGCAGTTCTATGACCCTGTGGCCTCCATTCTATTGGCTGTAACTTGTGCGCGCAGAAATATTGCACCGAATCTAACTTTTTCCTATCTTAAACAGTGGGGCCACTACGTTATCCCCCCCCCCCCTTCCCCCCTCTGCAGAAAGACCTGGACCCCGGGTCATACTCTAATGGGTTGGCACATACTTATGACATATTTACTACTATTACAACAAAACTTAGATGTGGTGTAATCCTCTTAAAACACATGACATGAGACAAAACTTAAAAATTCCTTACTGGATGACCACCCCACTTAATGCTCGATCAACCCCTTACCTACTCCTCTTATACTCTCGGTATCCAATCCACCGGGATTTGGACTGCTGTCGGTTCCCTGTTGGAATTGGCTCTCCGCCTAATCTGAATGAAAGCAACACACAACAAAGTTAAGGCTGTGATGGCACTTGGCTCAGAGGTGCTCAAAACGATTGTTATTTGTCGTATTGAGCAACATGCTACACAAGCTGTTCGGCTGAAATGAACTGGTTTACAGATCTCGACAGACCTGACTCCAGAGTTTGATTTAACAAGGTCAGATTCTGCCTTGGCAAAAACTCTAAAGTTGCTTCGTGCCACTACAGCTGTGGCTGTGTGACATTCAACTGCGTGACTCCTGAAATTGATGCTGGCAGATGGAAGGTTGGTCCTATTATGTTACATGCAGTTCCATTGATTAAAATTCTGCTCCCCTCGAGCTCTATACGTTTTGCTTCTGCAGATATTCCCTGCTCAAAGCAACTTGCTACTGTCAAATTTTCGTAGGTGGAGGAGATCCAATGCTTCCTGACCAATTGCAAGCTCAATTTTGGCTCCACGATGTCCCTAGAACAATCTATTTCTTTCCTCCTGGCTAAAAATAACTGGACTGTGCATGTGTCTGGATTGGTGCTTATCACTCTGGTTGGACATACCGTTACCTTCCCTCTATTGTAATTCCTCCCTTGTCATCTTGGCATACCGGCTGTTAACTGCTGAGATCAGCAATACCTCCTCAGTTTTTACTTCTACAAACTTGCTCAACACTCCCCACTTCACTGGATACAGGTGGACCGTGTAACACTGAAACCTCGCGTTTTTCCCCATAACTGGGAATTGAACCAAAATATACACACATGCCTCATCGGTTGTTACCTTTACTGTTCCAACATGGTAGAAAAAAGGGCAAATTTAGCTCGCTGGGCTCCATTATTAAATATAACCCTGATGGTAGCTACTTCTGGGCCTTGCACAGCCTGCGTAAATATTGGTCCAACAGTAACAAATAGGTACTTATATGGCCTCGCCATGCATGATGTGCTGCTTCTCGCAGATTCGTTATCACTCCCTATACATCCCACACACTGTCACCTACCTCCTGCAGAAGTCTAGTTAACACCACCCGGCTATCTAGGACTTCAGACGCCCCTGTAAGGTTCCCAGGTTACGATTTCTTACGTCTTCCGACGCCTTAGCGTATTCCACTACCTGCCCTGCTGATGAGTGGAGTAACCATGTGTTATTCAGGACTTCCCCTTCTAATGTGCCTATTTGGGTTGCGTGCCAAGCTTCCGCCACTCTACTCTCCTCTGCAAGTTGCCTCACAGGTTAAACCACATTGTTCAGCTCCTTTATATCGCTTTCATCCAATTCCTCCATCCATCCTACCTCCTTCCGTAGCGTCTCATAAGTCTCATGCAATTTCTTGTACTTCCTGGCTGCTTCCTTCAGCATTCCCTTTCCCTCTGCACATTGCCTAAGCTCTTCAAACACTTCCTCAAGCCTCCTTACTTCATTCCACATTTCCCATACATTCCATACCCACTTTAATGCCCACTGGTGACTTGACACCACCACATCTTCCTGCCTCAAGTACAGCACACCTCCATCCAGGTGCTGCAACCACAAGCACCTGATGATGAAGAGATGAATTACCACCAACACTCACCTTTTCAGTGACCTGAGGTCAGGAATCACCATCACCCTTCCTCCCTCTTCAAAAAGACTGCTGTCCCCAGCAGGCTCACAATACTCGAAAACGCATACAACATATGAAAATACAATGCCTAATTAGTCTACACAAACCCAGTGATACATAACAAGAAAACAAAAAACTACAAATACTCTAGTACTTTCTGAATTGCAAAGCGTACAGTACATCATGCTGTACTCTATCTTCCTGGTTTTCCCTGCCCTTAACACCTCTCTCCACTCTCTCTTTCTTCCTCTTCCCTTTCTTCCCTTCCTGTGACATGCCTGGAACCACATCCCGACAACCCTTAAATGGCTGCACCCACCCAGTGTGTACTATTGTTGTTCTAGTTGGCAGCTGAAGCTTACATTAACGGGGATGTGGTTTCAACTAATTGGTATGGCCCTTGATACCTCGTGACGAACTTCTTCGTTTTCTCTTTTGGCATATAGGGGCTGGACAGCATTGCCCATTGTCCTACTTTATACTGCGGTAAACTTCCTTTCCACTTCACTGCGTCTTTCTGCCTTTCCAAAGCCTTCGTATTTGCCTTTTGTACCCGTTTCCAAACATTCCCAATTGTCCTCGCGAATTGACGTACAGATTCACCAGTCCTTCCTTTCTGTAGCTTCACTAAATCAAACAGTGATAGCATTTTTTGCCCATACACTACCTGAAATGGAGACAAAACGGTATTGGTATGGATTTTTGCATTGTATGCACATACAATATGCTTCATATACTTGTCCCATTGATGGTGATGAGGATCCACATAAAAACTCAGCATCTTCCCAACTGTTCTGTGTACCCGTTCTGTCCTTCTGTTTGCCTGTGGATGCAACGCGCTTGTCCTCAACAACAACGTACACAGTTCCTTCATTAAATTCTGACATCAACTCCTAACATAGCAAATGGACATGTTGCTTCCGACAATCATTGTTGCTGTATCCATTTCCGACTCAAATCTGCTCTCTGCGCATGTGATATACGATTCTTGGCATACTGATCCACATCTACTTTCCTCCCTCTCCACCAATACCTCTCCGCCCTTCTCCTGTTCGTCGCTCTACCCCCACCATGACCAGATAACATGTGAGAATGTGCTTCTTTTAAAACCTCATCTCTCAGCTTCACTGGCACTACTACCCTTGGCCATAACTTCGTTTCCCTGCACAGAAGACTATCGTACATATTAAATTGTGGCTGTGTCCAATACGATTTACAATCGTTGTCAGTGTCTGGTAATTCTTACCATACTGGAAGGTCATAACCTATGACTTCTACTTTTGCCACCTTACTACTCAGTGCATCTGCATTACCATGCTTCTTCCCAGGCTTGTGCACCACCTTGTAGTCAAATTCACTAAGCCTCACAGCCCACCTAGCAAGACAAGTGGACGGATCCTTCAATCCCAACAACCACTTTAACGCAGTATGATCTGTCAGTACCCAAAATCTTCTCCCATATAAATAACACTTAAAATATGTGATTCCATAGATTATGTTAAGCATCTCCCTCTCTGTTGTTGAGTAATTCCTCTCTGCTGTATTCAACTGCCTAGACGCGTAGGCTACAGGATGTTCATTCCCATCAATTTCCCGACTAAGAACACACACTAATGCTTGATTCAATGCATCACATACTAGAATAAACTCCTTTTCAAAATCTGGATACACAAGGACCATACTTGATGTTAACACTTCTTTCAGTTTGTCAAATGCTTTCTGACACTCTTCTGTCCACTCAAATTTCACACCCTGCCATAACAATCACATCAATGGCTGTGCTAAATCTGCAAAACCCTTCATGAACTTTCGATAGAAATTTCAATTTACAATGAATGATTGCACTTCCTTAACTGTTTTCGGCTCCCAAAAATCCATTACAGACTGTACCAACCTCAGACTTGTTCACACCCCGTCCTTACTGATAATATGACCTAAATATTTCACTTCTTCCAATGCAAAATGACACTTCTCCAGGCTCACCATCAAATGAGCTGCCCTTAACCCATAAAGACTTCCCTTAACCGCTGTCTGTGCTGCTCCATACTACTTGAAAACACTATAATGCCATCCAAATAGACAAGACCCTCAACACACTGTCTAGCAACCTCTGAAACGTTGACATGGAGTGTTTTTCAAACCGAATGGAATTTTGATGTACTGGTAATGGCCTCCAGGAGTAGAGAAAGCAGTTTTTGGATGATCCTCTGGAGCTACCTCTAACTGATGATAACCACTTGTCAAATCCATCGTAGAAAATACTGGAACTGTCCTAAGTGATCCAAAGTCTCCGATGTTTTTGGAATGGGGTATGTGACCGTTACTGTCTTATTATTGAGGTATTGGTAGTCACAACATAACCTGTATTTCTTAGTTCCATCCATAGATTTTTTAGGCACAATGACAATGCCTGATCCCCAGCAACTATTACTATCCTCCATAATACCATCTGCAAGCTGCTGACCAATGAAATCCTCCACAATCGGCTGCAAATACCTCGGTATTCTGTATGGTTTACAGCAAACAGGTGCTTCATTCCCTGTTGGTATCCTATGTTGAACTAATGAAGTTGCTGGTAATGGTGCTCGTGGAAAAAATTCTCACAACACTTCTTCCATATGCTCTTTTACTCCTCCTTTCAAATGCTTAACTTTGGTACGCAATGAAGTTCTATTGGCAGTTAGTGGTTGATTGCTATGCCTACCTCTCAAACACCAGTCTTCACCATCTGGTACATCCAAATTCATTACTAAAACTCCTTTTCCCAAATTCGCATCTACAGTGCTAAAATTATCCACATTCATGGGGACTACTCGCCCACCGTTTCCCTCTTGTACGTGTACAATACTACATTTCACAAAACAACGCAATGGATCCAAAACTTCATTATCCTCCAATGGTTCAATAACACATACTGCACCCACAGGTAGATTTGACTCTATACTTACCCAAAGCGAATTCCCGGTGCCACTAGACACACACTCATTTGAATTAAGCCTTAATGCTAATGTACTCGGTTCAGTTGGTTTGTTCATCACGTTGAATGCCCCTCGTGACAGCTCTGCATTGAAAACAGTTTCCCCTAGCTGACATGATATTCCACCAAGTTCCACAGTTCATTGTCCAAGGTCAATTTTGGCATAATGTTGATGCAAGAAATCTACTCCTAGGATCATGTCTAGCCCTTGCTTACCCATGGAACTACCTCCATGCATGCATCAAACCGGACTTTCCCTATGCGAAAGTCAACTGTCACTGACCCCAAAGGTGTGACCTCCTTATCCCCCACTCCGCGCAACCTATAACGTGGTGGGTTCAACTTCTTTCATCCCATTAAACTCTTAGTAGCCACTGACACTTGCACCCCTGTGTCCAAGAAAATCTTAAACTTTTTAGTTCCTATGGATCCTACCACTGAACATTTCACCTCTGCATACTTATTTCTAACATTGAAATTAAATAGGATCTCCCTTAGGTGGGTCTTGAGCCCTCTCTGCCATTTAACGATTGTCCACCTCTACTAACTCCACTTCTCCATCCTCCACGCTGCTGATTTCCACCCCTTCCTCTATTCCTTGGTGACTGGGTACATTGCCTCTGCACATGTCCCATACGACCACACTCATAACATTTTATACCTACTGTAAACACTGTTTGTCTATCACATACCCCTGTTGTCACGTCTCTTTCTCACAATAAATTGCCAGCTGAATGGCCGAATACAAGTCTTTCAGAGGCCCTTCACACACTTTCCGCACCATATGCGCTGGTAACTCCCTCAAAAATACATCAAGTGCCCTTTGCTTGGCCTCCTGCGACAGAATACAATTCGCTTCATTGCTCTGACCCAACTTGTAAGTATACTCGTTAATTTTCCTTATTCTGTCTGCAAATTTCTCTACTGTCTCCCCCCGTCTCTTCGTCATTGTACTCAACCTCTCCTTAAAGTACCAAATGCTATTCTATTTCTTGTACCTGTGTAAAAGCCCCTCATTCAACTGCTTAAACTGTCCTGCCTTCCTTAAGGCCTGAGAACACCTTACATATGTCTTCGCTTCACCCATTAATCTAATCTTGGCTACATGTAAGAACTGTCCATCAGATCAGCCATTCATCACAGCTGAAGTTTCCAAGTCTTCCACAAGCGAATGCACATCCTCAGGTACCTTGCCAGAAAATGGAATAATCAAACTCATGGCAGCTGGATCAATTTTCTGCTGCGGCACCCTAGGCAACAATGACTGATCAGATGAAGTGTCCCGCTCACTCTTATATGTTAATTCACTTCTCAACTGCGTATTGTCTGCTGTCAATTGTGCTACCTTTTCCAACAAAATCTGTACCACTTCTGGTTCCGACACACTTTGTGTCCCTGACTCTGCCATTGTGTTGCTTTCATTCCCAGTTAGTCCCATTTAAACCCATAAAATCCCACAGAAACAAAACATTTAACTACAAAAATGAACTGACTTCCTACAGCTCATATCTCATCCTACGTTTTATGCGATGATGTACTAGGAGGAGATAAATAAAACATCATACTCAAACCAATACAAAAGTAATTAAATTCCACGAAAAAAAAAATCTTATTGCCCCAAACACACTACACTTATTCTGACAATGCAAAGAAAGAAAACATCCAACACTCGAAAAGAAAAAATGATCAATGCTCACCACATTTTGTTACTGTAATGCAGGCGGTGGGCTCAAACGTCGTACTGTACAGACGACGCCTGCTATTCTGACACCAAATGTAGCTGTCACTGCCAAATGTAGATGTTAGCATGCAGTGAACGAATGGTGGACATGGATGGAAACTGCCAGGAAGCGCCGTATTAAAACTCGGCCATGATCTTCAAGTGTTTCATTATTCCCAGATACAGTGCCATGTTCCTCTCTGTCCTGCGATGCCGAGGACGCCACTTCACTGTCTGCAAAACAGCTTGGCGTGGAAGGGGTACCTCAGCAACCCGTGCAACGTACTTCAGTGTGCCGGCTGTGTACAGCCGCAGTGTTTTGACGACATCAGGATGCGCTGGCAGCCGACTCAGTGGTCTTCGTCCCCATTGCCTGCTGGCTGGCTATGGACCCTGCATTGGCCTCAGAGAGTCGAACCAGTGACCCGCTGTGGACTGGACTGCTGGTGCCCCATCTGCTGCTGCATGTAGCTGGTGATGTGACAGGCCCTGCCATCCAGGAGAGCTGCCACACTTGAATCCCCCTTGTTAGAAAACCGGCACCTATTTATATGCGGCTGTGCGCCTCTGTTTTGTACTCATAACACCTAGGTTGGGCCAGTGGGCCTCTTCTGCTTGTAACTTGCGCCGTGAAAACTGCTGTGTTTACTCTTTTCAATGGTTCTATGGTCCTGTGGTCTCCATTCTACTTCGCAACAGCTGGTAAGTGTAACTTACTGTCAACAGGTCCATGTCTGACTGTAACTTGTGCGTGCAGAAATATTGCACTGAATCTAACTTTTTCCTATCTTAAATGGTGGTGCCATTACACAGGGATCAATATTAAGTGAAGAATCTACAGAGATTCCTCTTCCTTCTACATTTGACTCCTATCAGGCATACACAGAGGCAATTAAGCAGTTTCTTCCCATGCTCCATACAAGGTAGGAATGGGAAGAAACCCCGAAATTGCGGGGGGTGTATGTAAATGTAAATCAAGTGTATTCTGTAAGAGACAATCTCTTACAACACTATTTGAGTACTAATGACTCATTCTGAGCTGGAACAGATGAAATGGCAATGTTGACTCGTAGCAGCGAGGCACCTAATATTAAAAGGATTGACCTGATTGATTCTAACAATTAAAGAAAGAAATATGTTATGACACTACATGTGCCATCCAGTCAAACAACTGATCTAAAATATTTTTGAGTTCAACAGCAGTTAAAATGCTTCTGAGCCATTCTAGACCTTGATTTAATCACTGTGGTGGTCAATCTGTCTGACTTGTGCCATCACAAGATGGTGTCTGAACTGTGTGAATAATTATTTCAGCCCTTTGGAATGGACAAGGGTCAATGGTGTGTATTATGAGGATGGTTTGAAAAGTTCTCGGAATCACCACGAGATGTCAGCGCTAGCACAACGCATTGTTCACATGATATTCACTGGTCTGTTGCCTGTAATCACATGCCATGTCAGTGCTCTTGGAAAAGAGCTATGGCAGTGACATGGCTCTGTTGTTGTTCCCGCTTAGTGATTTGTGAAGATGGAAAGAATCGAGATTCGAGCAGTGATTAAGTACTTTGAAATGAAAGGTATGAAGGCAAAGGACATTCATGTTGATTTCCAAAATATGCTGAGGGACTCTGCTCCTTCACATTCAACTGTTGCCAAGTGGACAAATGAATTAAAATTCGGCCAGGACAGCTTAGATGATGATTCACACAGTAGTCGGCCAAGATTTGTCACTACTCCAGTAATCATTGCAGAAGTGCGCAAAATGATCATGGAGGATAGCTGATCGAAAGTGCATGAAATTGCTCATGCTTGCCAGATGTCATCTGAAAGGGTATATCACATTTTAACTGAAGAATTAGAAATGAAAAAATTATCTGCAAGATGGGTGCCGTGACTCTTGATGCTGGATCAAAAATGCATGAGAATGGACATATCAGAACACTGTTTGGCCCATTTTAGGAGAAACGGACAAGATTTTTTGCACCGGTTTGTGACCACAGATGAAACTTGGGTGTGCTACAATACCCCAGAGACAAAACAACAGTCAAAGCAGTGGAAACATGCTGATTCTCCACCACCAAAGAGAGCAAAGACAATTCATTCAGCAGGAAGGTCATGGTATCAGTGTTCTGGGATGTGAAGGGGATCCTGTTGGTAGATTATCTCCCCACTGGGCAAAAGATTACTGGAGAATACTGTGCTAACCTCCTGGACAAATTGCAACAAAAGATACGTGAAAAAAGACCAGGTTTAGCAAGGAAGAAAGTCATCTTCCATCAAGACAATGCACACCCGCACATGTGTGCCATTACCATGGCAAAATTACATGAACTCAAGCATGAATTGTTGCCACACCTGCCTTATTCACCTGATATGGCTCCGCCAGACTTCCATTTCATCTCAAAACTGAACATTTTCCTTGGTGGATGAAGATTCACTTCAAATAAAGAATTGATAGCTGCAGTTGACAATTATTTTGCAGTCCTGGAGTGAACATTGTTGGACCTAGTGCATTAATCTACAAGGAGATTACATTGAAAAATAAAAAAGTTTCAGTGATGTAAGTACTTTTTTCTATTCTGTTCCGAGAACTTTTCAAACCTCACTCTTGCATAAAAAGTCGTTCAGTAAGCTACTATTGCAGTTAAGTAGTTGTCTGTTCTGCAGCTGTTGTTACTTCATTTGTTTCTGTGGCAAATGAAGCTGATGGGGGATCTTATTTTTTAATTTGGGAACAACCTGTTTGTGAATGAAACTGAAAGAAATCTTCCATTGTAGAAAAATAGCATTACTGCAAGGAAGGGAGATTAAGGTTCAATACTCTGTCAAGAACAAAGTCATTTGTGGTGATTGTGTCGCTGACTTCACCTTCTTGCTTAAGCTCCTAAATACAACACCTTATCTAAAACCTTTAATTATCCTAACAATATTTCGGTATTTGCCTGTACTTATCACAACTATGATGATTTTTAGGCCCTTCCTACCATAGTGATGTCTTCTATGGTAAAGTGGCCTCGTAATTACATAAATTTCAAGGAAACTGTGAAAATACACATACATTATATCAGGTAGGACATTATGGAGGCATCAATGTTCGTCCTCAATTTACAAGTCTCTCAGCTATGTAGGAGGACACAGTCCACTACAAAGGCCAAAGACTGTCATGAGGAGACAGTCCATTACAAAAGCAAAATGATTGTCATGGGCATTAGTGCAAGTACCCTTTGTGTGGCACAATATATTTATGTTTTATCATCTGAACTGAAGTTTTTCTGGCAGTCGGTTGCAGAATTTGTTTTTGTTGGTCCATATTACATTTGAAAATATCATGAATATGAATTTATGGTACATTTGATCCACTTTCTCTGACTTATGAGAAAGATCCTCCTCCTCGTTTTTCTTTGCCTTTGTCTGCATCTATGCAGGGTTGGCATGGTTACTATGGATTGATGGCTGGATGTTTTTTCTTACAGGAAAGATTCTTATGGGAGTGATTCAACACAGATTATTAATTATAATTGTGAGTTCCAATGTATTTACATATAGTATTCATTAGTGTGTGAGCTGAGTGCCAAATTTAAATATATATTGTCTTGTAACTGTAGCATTTTGCAATTTATGTGAATGTCTGTTAGTAATCCTTGATGGCTGCATTTGAACTGATTACTTCCTAAATGTGTTGAAATAGTCCAAATGATTACGTCTTGTGAAGGATTGTTGAAGGGCAGTCATTAAGCTTCAATTATGTACCACCTCGAAAAAATAAAGTTATGTAATCAACTATTTCTTTGTTTGCAGGTATGTTTCTGCAGTACACAGTCAAATCCCCATGTGACAGTACAATAGCATGTTGCTTGGGGAATCATGAAAATGCTGCATGCCATTCATTAAACACAGTACTATCTGTGAATTCATTTTTGACAGCAGTGGAATGTTGCAACAGTGCCAGATCAGTCCCCTATGGCTGAAGAAGCTATTTTTTCAAGGTGATAATTAATGAAATTTGACAAAAGATGGACCAATAAGCTTAAAAATAATGGTACTTATGTATGTAATCAAATGATATTACTTCATGTATAACTTGTTGCCTCACTTATACAGAAATGTTGCGCGACCTTCAAGGGGTTGTAGAGGCTGACATGCGCAACAGATTGCGGTTGGGAACTGGAGTCTGGAAACATCAGCCAATGATGTTACAGAATGTCAAAGTTGTAGGTGATGACACCTGCCACTAAGCCACCCCTTCTACAGACAATGTGTCTTTGTACGTTCACGGACTGTAGGCAGAACATTTTGCAGTGTTGATTGTTATTAAGTGATAATGACTGATTGCCATGATCTCCAGTGCGGAAACTGAAGCTAGCTGCTGCATAGAAAGGCCTTATCTTCCATGAAAGCAATGCTCTGTTGCCTCCGTAAGTGAGGGTTTCAGACATGGGTTTCCATCTGTAGTCTGTTTTTCTCCCAGGACCCTCTAAAATCTCTAATGTTTTTTCAGTATAGAGGACAAAAATAAACTGCAGATGGAAACCTGTGTCCAAAATCATCATCCACCAAGGTAACAGAGCTTAATATTCATAGTAGAGAAGGCCTGCCTACGCAGCAGCTAGGTCCAGCTTCTCCACTGGCAATTGCGACAATCAGTTGCAATCACTGAATAGCAAACTACGTGGAAAGTTATGTTTGCTCCTGAAGTGACAGCCTAGTGGCAGTGACAGCATCTATAGCTTTGATGCCTATACAAAAGCCTTTCAGAATTACACATTAACTGAATTTTATGGTTTTCATTTAATTTGGTGTATCCTTTCTGAGAATGATGGTTGTTGCCATCTCAAATGGCAGATATGTGGGTCTACTCATGTAACAGCAGTGAGTTAAGAAATGTTTTGATATTTGTGTGTATGAGTTGAAATAAGATAAAAGGACTTTTTGAAATCTCCTTTATATTATCTTTTCATGTGTATGTTAATTAGTTTTGTTTACAGTCCTGCTGTGATCTAATAACTATCTCTGTAATTACCAGTTGGATAGAAAGAAGTAATGCCTGTGTTGTCTTGTTAGAGATTTCATGATCACATCCATTATGATGAAGACATAATTAATCATTGAAAAATGGCAATGTCAGCAATTCATCTCTAAACTGTTAGTGGGGAAGTTTATATCAGAATGACTGGCTCATTCTGTCACATGTATAATCCCAGATTTTATTTTCTTTTACTATATATTCTATTTTCTTGACCATGGAGTTATGCTTGTTCATCCAAATGGACATATGTAAGACCATCTTGTAAATCACCATAAAATTTTTACACACAAAGCCTATAACAGTAGATACACACTAAAATGATTCATAAACTATGTTATTGTGCTAGTGGATGTTAGCTGGAGTGTCCATTCATTACAAAACTCCATCACCAGCCTCAATAGTATTTTCTCCGTGCTAGCCACTTAAGAATCCAAACTGAGCCACAGTCTTGCCAGTTAATGTTTTGGAAGAGTGTTTCTTTTTTAGTTTATATACGGGACTATGTAGTAGATGAATTGAAGGAATTCTGCTGTCTTGTACACAAAAATTCACATTAGATACTATCAGACTATAACAGGAAAGACATAATTTCTCAAAAAAAAAAAAAAAAAAAAAAAAAAAAAAAAAAAAAAAAAAAAAAAAAAAAAAAAGGCCCTTCTAATATCAAACATGGGCCTTAATTTGAGATAGATATTTCTGAAGCACAGTAGTGTATTGAAATGAATCATACCCTGTGAGAAGACTGGACAACATTATTCACTTTTACTTCGATACGGTTAAGGCTTCCTCAAAACCAAGAAGATCGTTTCATTTTGGAACATATTTCAATATGTATTTGAAATACAGACCCATATCATTGAGATTATAACCACTACAGTTGTGCAACTAGCCTTTTAGATGGCTATTAGAAGGTTTTCACAACTAACTTAGTGAAAGCACAATCAGTTTCCCATTTAATTTGTGTGCTGCATTAGAGAAACAGAGAATGAAGCTCGATGTAGTTACAAGAATGCTAATGCAACATAGAGTTCTGATGTTTCTAGCTGGTTCAGCTCACATCATCTTCACCAAAAGTGATGAGAGTGCCACTCATCATTGAAGACCTTACTTAGCCTGCTTTCTGTGAGTACTAATAGTGAAAAGTACTTGCATGTAGGAGGCACAACAAATTGAATAATTGTTCTCTTCTTTGTAGAAATAGTGTGTCGTCTTAATCAGCATATGATGTTGTAGTGATTCGAGAATTTCTGTGTACATTCTAGAACCGTTCAGCCTTCCACTGTCTCGAATCCACAATATTCTGGATATGAGCGTGGGATGGTAGAATCCTACCTACTGCGCATCACATGTTTGTGTGTGCAGGTTTAATATCAGTCACTGGAAGAAAGTAGACACGGCGGACGGACGGCACCGACAAGTACGTGTCGGGCAATCCATAGCTGTTGTAGTGAGTGTGTAAGGAAGAACCATGCAGCTCTGTGCTTGCTGTGTCATTGACTATTGTTATTAAAACAATAACTGTTGAAAAAAGCACACTTGTAGACTCTTGACACAACCTTGTTAGAGGCATTTTATGATTCATGTTAAGAAAGGTCATGGTATCCAAGCCAACTTTCTTTTAACTCCTAATTCAATATGTTTCTAATGTCTGACTGTACAAGAGACTTGCAGGAAGTTATATATTCATGTGGAAAGTGAAATTTTTATTTTGTGTGGAGGTCAAATACATCATTAGTTGACGAAAAGTAAAGTTTGTATGTCTACTTATTTCATAAGTAGAAAGAGTCTGAAAATTACTGTACCTAGCGTTATTCGACGGAGAAGAAGTCGAGAGTATTTCCAGCAGCTGGCCATTCAGTAAAGAAGAGTGGCTGTAAATACCAAGTACGTCATCTCGTAAAGAAGTGGAAGGTGGTTTGGGGGAATAAGCTGATATAACCAAGATCCACACTCACACTTTAAGTCATCAGAACGTTAGAAAATATACAGATGATTTTGTATTCCTGCTACTGATCATTGCAACTTCTCTCCTTCCTTGTTTGTGTCCATGCTGAGTCCCACAGTAGGTGACACAACAGTAATATCACAGTCTTTCAATGGGCTCAACCATTGGAATCACAAGAACTGTAAATTTCTTCAGCGTACTGGCAATGTCAATGAGATCTCATGTTCATTGATAACTGAATGCCTCAAACTCTCCTTCCTGACCGTTAATCTGTGCACAGAATTTACAGCAATGATAACATACAATGCCACTGTAAGGGACAGAATATGCAAAATAAAAGATTCATGACACATGGCTGTTCCTCAGTTTGCATCTGAGATGCTAGGCATTATTGTTTCAGTACAGGACCACAAGGTGCTGGTAAAGATCTTTTACAAGAACAATGACTGTGCACCTATAGCTCTCCAGAAGTTCTGGATACTCAAAGTATGAAAAAAAAGTGTTATTCTGAATTTGAAAAGGCAGGTTCTTTTGAAGTGCAATGTGACAGGTGGAGGGAAACAGTTGATCTAATGAGAGCAGCAGGTGAGACCGCAACATTGCAGGAGTTGAGCAGTGGTGTGCTACCATGCAGTGCAGGGAATTGACCAAACTTTGTACATGCCCTTGAGCACAGAGCCTAGAATTCTATGAAATATCATGCATTACTAGCCATACAAAATTGCCCATGTTCAGGAGTTGCTTCATGATGACCTGCCAGTAGGACAAATGTTTGCTCTAGAATTTCTTACTCACATGGATGTGGACAATGTCATGGCGGCTGCAGTGTAACACGTGTTAAGTTCGGCTCGCGAAATTTAGTTGAATTCGAAGGTGTTCTCGTAGGTGGTGTTGTCTAGTACAAGTGGAAATCGTGAAAACAACAGTGTTCTGTGCAGTAATGCTATTTGTTTTTTCTGTGCTCCGCCAATATCTTTGAGAAAATGGTAAACAGAAGAGTGAACAGCAGCGCGTCCAGCAGCGGGCCCGCTCTTGGCGGAAGGTGCGGCCGCGGCTCCCGGTATAGCGGAGCTGGTCCGCTCTGAGGTAAACGCTGTGCTTCGCGATAAAAACAATCTCGATCTGATAGCAGGCACTATATCAGATACTGTAACGGCAGCAGTATTGGCCAAAATGCGTGAAACTGTTGAGGCCAATACTGCCGAAATTACAGCACTAAAAAAGTCTGTGTCTGAATACGAGAAAAAGGCACGAGAGTTGGAAGTCAAACTATCTGCCGCAACTGACGAACTAGAACAGTACCAAAGGCGAAATAGTCTACGACTGTTTGGAGTAGTAGAAAATAAGGAAGAAGACACGGACAACCTGCTTATACAGGTTGCGCGTGAAAAATTAGGCGTTGAAGTGACCAAGGCAGACATTGAGAGGAGCCATCGCGTGGGACGAAAATTACCAGGTGCCACCAAACCTCGTCCAATAATAATTAAATTTGTCTCGTACTGAAAAAGGGCAGAGATCTTTACCCAGAAGAAGAAGTTAGCAAGGACAGGGCTTACAATAAGGGAAGATCTGACACACGAACGGCTAAAGATTTTAAACAGTGCCATATCCCATTTCGGTCTTCAGAATGTGTGGACTCAGGATGGCAGAGTAATCATTAAGACAGCAGCTGGAAAGAAGACAGTCACAAACATGACAGAACTGAATAGTATTAAGTGAAGCTACTCGAGCCAAAAGTGCAAACTTAACACCATTTGCAATTGTAACAGCCCCAATACTCAGATATAGTCTTGTAATTTTATTAATTTTTTAATTATACCCATATTTGTACCTTCAACTAATTGTTTTTGTAACTGTATTAACTTTTCACTATTTTTTGTGTCTGTAGCTCTAACCATTACTTAATTTTAGTTACTGCTAATTCTTTTTTCATTTTCTCAGTTTATTCTCTTCCGTTCTGAAATAGTTCTATTGCAATTATTAGTCTCTCCTTTAGTTCATTAATCACCCATCTCTTCGGTTTAAATTGTTCATAACAAAAATCACTATCAGTATCACTTTAGCAAATTTCAATCTAATTGTAGCTTCCTACGATAATCACTACCAGTATCACTTTAGTAAATTTCAATTTAATTCTAGCTTCCTACGATAATCTATTAATTACTAAGCTTACTTCTCTCTGCTGGCAGCATCGGCCTCTTAAATCACTCCCTTCTCCCTTATTTCCACCCTAAGCTGTTTCAAATACGCTAATTATATTTCTCCTCGTACGACAGAGGATACACAGTGACACACAGACGTCACTATTTTGGTCATGTTCTCCTTGCACAGAATACCACTAATCCATTTTCTATACTCCCGCAACCTCAGGAAATCTTTAGCAGGCGCCTTTCTTTTGGCACTCGCGGTGTCACAAACAGGGCGTGCAAAATCTCGGACACCCCTGTGTTATGTCACTTGGCGGAAGCAGCGGCCAGTGCCCCTCGCGGCAGGTAGTGCCTAACAAAGGGACAAACCAGTCTGCCACCCTACTACAGGCAGCTCGGCGGAACGCGTCAGAGCTTTTAGCAGCTCACTGCAACATCCAGTCTTTACCTGCGCATTACGAAGAACTTAGCCTCCTCTTCAACCAACTAAACTACCACGTAATCCTCTTATCCGAAACGTGGTTGAAACCACACATATCCTCTGCATCTTTTCATCTCCCAGGGTACACATTTCTTAGGGCAGACAGATCAAAAAAGCGAGGTGGCGGGGTCGGCGCGTATATACGAACAGATCTCAAAGTCTTATGTACGTCAAATCCTGCTGAAGAAAAAGAGGCTGAATTCATGTTCATTGAAATAAATATACAAAGTCGGAAATTCTTGACTGGCGTCGTGTACAAGCCGCCAAAAATAAGCTCAATGAGTTCCTTCCAGTCGGAATTACATTCACTTCAGCGTCAATACAAACATGTCATCGTAATGGGTGACTTGAACATAGACCTGCTAAGAGACACTCCCTCCGCAATAAACCTAAGAAGACTGTTTAGTTGCAATAGCATGAACATTCTTCCATTACAACCTACACACCATACGGCGCACAGTCATACTCTTATAGACGTAATCGCAACGAAACAGACTGACAAAGTAAGAGATGTTGGTCAAACATCGGCCCCTGGCCTCTCAGCACATGATGTAATATTCCTGGCCTACTCTGTGCAGCCCCCAAGGATCAAATCGCGTTACATAACTTGTAGGAACATGAAACGTATTGACCTTGATGCTCTAACAGCCGATTGCTCAGAAATCTCATGGCATCAAATAATCAGAAAACCCACAATCGACGGCAAAATTAATGAACTTGGTGATAAACTCACTGCCCTCTATGACAAACATGCACCTGTGCGCACAATCCGTGTAAGAAAATCTCCTGCTCCATGGCTGACAGCTGAATTACGTCAAATGATGACTAATAGGGATGCTGCCCACAGGCGTTTCAAGGCAGATCCGAAACCCGAGCGTTTCGAAGAATATAGAAAGCTACGGAACAGAGTGAAACAATGCATTCGCAATGCTAAAATCAGGCACGCTTGCTCCCTTGTATGCAGCGATCTGACGCCCACGACTCTATGGAAGAATCTCCGTAGCTTGGGGGTCGGAAAGGCAAAATCGGAAACTACTTTTCATGTGTCAGCTAACGAATTAAATGAATTCTTCTCTTCACCTCTGAATACCAGCACAGCTGATAATTACCGTCCACAAGAATCCCCAAACAGGACAACTAACAACGATACCTTCCATCTAAAACATGTAACAACAAATACGGCAAGAAAAGCAATAATGAGAATCTCTTCTGATGCAATAGGCAATGACAGTATCGGTATAACCATGATTAAGAATGTTGCCGATATCTTAGTACCGGTCTTAACTGACATATTTAATTTTTCCCTCGTGAACGGAATATATCCCACTGCATGGAAAAGAAGCCTAATTCGACCCATCCCTAAGATCGAAAACCCGCAACTGCCTAGTGATTACCGACCAATTAGCATACTGCCTGCTGTTTCCAAAGCACTTGAATATATTGTTCATGACCAAATCACTGAACACTTGCATGAATTCAGCCTATATGACAAATTTCAATCCGGTTTCCGTAAACATCACAGCACAAACACTGCTCTAATTAAAGTAACTGATGACCTGAAATATGCCATCGACAATCGAAAGGCAACAATATTGACGCTACTGGACTTCAGCAAAGCTTTTGACACTGTTAACTTTGACATATTGCTCAGAAAAATGCAACAGCTTAATTTCTCCGATAGTGCAATGAGATGGTTTGAAAGCTACTTAAAAGACAGACAGCAATGTGTTGTCTGCGTAAATGAAAAAATCTTCCTGGAAACATGTTTCCTCGGGAGTGCCACAAGGATCAGTCTTAGGACCACTTTTGTTTTCTTTATATGTCAACGATATTTCGTCGGTTCTGTCCTCCTGTAAATATCATTTCTATGCCGACGACCTCCAGCTCTACCTAAGCGTCAGACCTGAAGATGTAAACACTGCAATCGCTCAGATGAATGATGATCTGTCTTCAGTAGTGAGATGGGCGAAAAACCTGAGGCTTAAACTAAATGCAAAAAAGACGCAAGTAATCTTAATAGCCCATCAGAAATTAATAAGTTCAGATTTCTGCGAACGGCTACCTCTTATTCTGCTCGACGGTACTCCAATACCATACCAGAAAACAGTGAAGAACTTGGGTGTAACTTTGGATGAGCATCTCAACTGGGCGGAGAATACAGTCGCAGTGTGCCGAAAGACGTCTGCTTGTCTCTATGCTCTCAAAAAGTTTTGGAACATATTTCCACAGGACTTGAAACGCCAGCTCGTGCAAGCACTCGTTCTTCCGAACCTCCACTATTGTGATGTGATTCAACAAGGCATGAGTAGTGAAAACAAAAGACGGCTAGAGCTAACCATGAATGCCTGTGTGCGTTACACCTGCAACATTCGCCGATATGATCATGTTAGTGCTTCATACTCCGAGTTAGGGTGGCTGCGGCCGGACAAATTGTGTGACTACCACACTCTATGTCTACTCCACCGACTCCTCATCGCGTAAGCACCCCAGTACCTTGCTTCAGAGATTAAAAACCTGTCATGTCATCATAATCGAAACACGAGGTCACTCTTATTTGGTATCCTAACTGTGCCCACTCACAAAACAAAAACTTTTGCAAACTCCTTCTCAGTTGCCGCTGTCCGCCTCTGGAACAAACTGCCCCTTACCTTGCGCAAAATTCGATCTCCTGCTGCTTTTAAGAAGAAGTTGAAGCATTTCCTACTATCATCCTCACAAAGTTCTCCACAAAATTAATGTACAAGGACAATCCCCTCATCTGTCAAATAGCAAATCTAGCGTCTCCTATCTTGCTCCTGAGATGCCTTCCTCTTCATCTTTCTCTATTAGCCACGCAATCTTCTTTTCCTTTATATTTCCTTAATTATGTTTCATCATGTCTCTATTCTTCTCCTCCCTTCACCATGAGTCTCCCCCATACTCCCTGCTGCCGGCACTCCTATCTAAAATCTGTCTCTTCAATAATGTCTAATTATAACAGTACTTGTGACCTAAGAATATAAACTCTATATGTATGTATTTTTCCAGGTGTACCTTTCAAATTGTTTATTTCACTTTTTGTACTAGATGTAGTTTAACATGCCTACTAAAACATATGAATGTAAAATAAGTAGAATGCCTGGTTAGATGTAAGAGAGGGCCTGATGGCCCTAATCTTGCCAGGTTAAATAAATCAATAAATAAATAAATAAATAAATAAAAGACAATGGATGGCCATTGAACATTCTGTGCACAGACAAAGCCCATTTCCACCTCCAAGGACATGTCAATACACAGAACACAGAAACTGGGCAACAGAAAAGCTACTTGGACATCAAACAGTACCAGTTCGTTCTGCAAAAGTAACTGCATGGCACACCGTTTATTGTAGAGCCATATTTTTTTGAGGGGATAGATCCTGTGGGTTGAGATGGTTTGTCCCATTACTTGTCATGATACTAACTCATACTGGTTACACACTCCCTCCCTCCTGAAATACGATCTTAGTAGTTCAAAGCCTCTCTGTCTTCACTTATTCACAGAGAAATGTCAGATATCCCTGATATGGTCAGCATTGTGCTCTTCCTTCAGAGGTGCCAATATTTAATTAAAACTTCTCACCGAGTGAGCTGGCGCAGTGGTAGCACACTGGACTCGCATTTGGGAGGACGACGGTTCAATCCCGCGTCTGGCCATCCTGATTTAGGTTTTCCGTGATTTCCCTAAATCGCTCCAGGCAAATGCTGGGATGGTTCCTTTGAAAGGGCACGGCCGACTTCCTTCCTTAATCCGATGAGACCGATGACCTCGCTGTTTGGTCTCTTCCCACAAACAACCAACCAACCAAAATTTCTCAAAGAATATTTCCGATAATATAAATGACTATTTTTATTGGCAGGACTAAACCTCATTCGAAAATGTCTTTGTAAATTGATTTATTTTTTCCTTTGTTGTAAATATATTCCACTTTCTGTTAAATATATGTATATCAGGTTCCTTTTATCTACCTAGATGAGAAATGACTGTTTTTTAGATTTTTAATAAATTGTCTTCACCATGTAAGAATAGCCTTTTGCTGTAGTAAAACAATGGCACATTGGCTTGATAAAATTCACATGACCACTGACAATAGTTAACAGTTCTCCTGTGCAACACCAAACTCCATCACTTTTGGGTATTTTCTTCTTAAATACTGATCAGTGACTGACAAGATAGTGTAATAATTATTATTTGTCTAAGTTTCTATGTTCACTTGCCAGTCAAACACCTCTTTAATCTAAAATGTTGGTCAATAAGCCTCACAGATTTTAATGCAAGGATGAAGTGATATTGACTGGTCACGTGACCACTAAGATCAAATTCTAAGTCAAGCAATCAAACAAAACTATTTTGCTCACTGGCCATAGTTCATTTCTTTAGGAAAAGTTCATGTTTTCAGTGGTATAAAACTTCCTACTCTAAGTTTGGGCACTTTTCACAATTAGGAAAACCGTTACTGTACATCTCATCAAGTAGTAATTTACTAAAATTACCTTGTCCATCAATAATTCGAAACTGGTTATATCAGTCACCACCAGATTAGAGCAGAAGAGCTATTCTTCCAGTAAACATCAACCACAGATCTTTTAGAATTTTCTTGTAAGAAGACCATCTTTGATAACTTCAGTAGGCTTATACAATACATTTACTACATTGTTCAGTAAACAAAGTTGACAAATATTTAGTTAACATATGGTTTATTTTACAAATTTTGTTAACATACAAGTTCAAGACCTGATGTAGAACTGGTGCATTTTTATATATTCATTTTAAACATAAATTTTTAACAAAATACAGATGTGATCCTGAAGATGGTGCCTTTATGCTCATGTCAACACAGACCATTGGTGCTGTCATGATAGAGACCCTTACTGCTGATTTCCTGCATTAGTGAAACATTGATAATTTACGTGTCAGGATCTCTTCCAAGCAGCATGAAACAGACAGAAAACACCAACATTTCAGTATACAAATCATAGAAATAAATTTTCTGTCAGCAGAAAAATGTTCCTATCAAAGCACAAAACGAGGGAATATGCTCCTGTTTAAACGATTCTAACTGGAGAGTGGATACCAGCTGCCTCATTCTACCTTCCTCAGCACCTTTAAAAATTTTCCAAAAATTTTGACATGTGAACATATTTGCACTTTTTATTGTGCAACTCACCTCTCAGTTGCTGTGTCGTCTGAACAAGACACAGCCAGGGTAAGAGCACCACAGGCACAAAGATGCAAGCTGGTGCCAGTGCCATAGAGACTCGCCACTTCCCCGAGTTCCACCAGTGTCGCAGGCAGTGCTGAGGATGAAGACATCGACTTTGCCTCAGCCAATTGCCAGCCAAGTATAATCTGCCAATGACCAGCAGACAGAAGCCTACTCGGAAGATAGAAGAGCAACTTTCGCCTTTGTAGTTATAGATCTTCATCCAGGGCTGACTTAGACAGGAAACATCATTTAGTTAACTCTTACAAGTGAACAGACAGTTGTTGTAAATTGCATTTGCTATGTACTGTGAAGTTTACCTATGATTATTTGCACTCAGCCATTGAGGGCCTCTTTTTGTTATATTCCGTGCAGTGTTGCAGACTTAACCATTTAACAAGTCACAAGGATAAGTAAACTTTTTTAACTCATTTGTGTGACTCTGTTATTAATTTGTTGGAGTGTTGTAGAACCTTTGTTCTCCTATCCTTTTACCTGACCCTGGGGCATAGCTGTGTAATAGTGGTAGGGAGAAATTGTCTTAGTGGTGTATTGCATCAGAAGCTATTTCACGAATTCGGAAACTCGATCTGCCATTACAGCAGTAGCGACACAGCCTTTACAAAACTGGCGATGAGGGTTTACAAAATCACTCTCACAAGCTCCACTAACTGTAACTCGCTCATAGCCCCTAGTCTATCACTGCAAGTTGGTAATACCCATCCACTCCCACCTTCTCATTCTCATTAACTAATTCCGCCCAACTTGTTGTCATTATCTCTTTTTGTCTTCCTGTCACTGTCTCCAGTCTCACAGCCATAGTCTCCTTCCTTCTGTCCTACTACTACTACTGTCTCCTCTCCCTGTCACTGTCTCCCTCTTGCTCTCTCTTACTGTTACTATCTCATTCATTCCTCCCCACTGCTGCTGTCTCTTCTTACTGTCACTATCTCTCTATTCCTTGTTATCATCATTATAAGTTCTGTCTCTCATGATCACTGGCTCTCATCCACTTCCACAAACTCCTTCTCTTTTTCCTCTCCCACTGCCACTGTCACTTTCACTCTTTTTCTAGCACTGTTCTGTCACTTCAACTATGTTCCTTTGCCACTACACCCCTCTCATTCTCGCACACTGCCATTGTCTCCGTCACTCTTTCTGTACCACAACCACAACCACTGTATAATATATTTCAGTATTTATTTCATTTCCATCTCTGTGACTCTGCCACAATCTCCTTCTCTCTCAGCTTAAAAAAGCACGAATATGTCTGCATGGCAAAATTTTTGGCAGAATGAGGCAGCTTGTACCCCATTTTTCAGTCAGAGTCTTTTGAACAGGAAGGATTACGTTCATCTTTTTTGTGTTCTGGTAGTAGCGTTTTTCTGATGATTCCCTCATATGAATAGAACTTTAATGGTAACAAAAATTTGGATAATTGACTTATGTAAACTTGAAATAATGCAAATTTAATTTTACACCTCAGATCAGATTTTAAATGTACAAAAATTTTGTTTGTGCTTCACTACAACATGTGGTGCCAGGACCCTTCTGATAACTTTACAGCTTGTTTCTCTGCACTTTGTAAATTTATGAACTACGTTTTCATCTCACACTGGATTTTACTTACATATTTTGTGTGTACAAGTAGGGTAACTTTGAACCTTTGTATATCTGAAATGTATGAAGACATCAAGAACATTGTGCTGTGCTAACCATTGCACCACCTCTCTTGGTCTATTCCTTGAGTTTACCAATAAATAATAAATATTTTTGAAAGGAGAAGATGGCACTTCTAGATAAATGAGCAATTTAAGCAATTTGCTGCGGTTATTTATTATTTAGATTCTGCCTCATATTGGATTTTATGTGCATATTTTGACTCATAGAAGTAGGATGCCTTTGAACCTCTGTATCTTGGTAATGGATAGAAATATCAAGAGACTTTGCAAGGTTGTTCAAGGTCGGCATCTTAGGAATATTTTGTAAAAAATTTCAGCCATTTCCTGTGTATAGCCATCTTCGAAATTGCAGCTTGGCTTTGGTGTGGAAAATGATTAAATAAACCCTTTTTTGAAAGGGGGGGGGGTCTGAGGAACCACCCATGAACTGGAGGCTAAGGCCCACACAGAACACTACAAATGCAAAAAGAATCAATCACTTTGCTCCATTCATCTAAGCAACTGAAAGTGTGTAATATTCATACTTTGACCCTGTCCTGTAGGGCAGTGACACTAAGAAGATCTGTCTGTTGGGTATACAAATGGTCCCTTGCCAAGGGCTATCCAAAAGACTTAACACTCTCTTTCTATCACCATTAGAACACAAGGTATGAGCCACAGAAGAATCTGTTTTTATTTGCAGTGTTTCGGAACATATTAAGTAGAACATGCTGTCACATACATACTGATTGTGACTTACCTGATGTCACTCAAGTGGAAAATAAGGACAGTGCTGCTCACCAATTTGGAGCAGGACAGTGTCCTGTTACCTGTACCACCACTGGTAAATGCTGCGATAGTCTCTTGTGCACCAATGTTGCTCCAGCTCTTCAAAAGTGTGGATATGTGGGTAGGATCATTTTTATGTAAGATGACACTCCTCCACATGTTGCACAGCCGTACATTGCTTCAGGGGAATTTTGGAAATGCTAGAATTATCAGCTGCCATTTAGCTACTGCCTAGCCGTCCAAATCACCCGATCTTAATATTTGTGACTTCTGGCTGTGAGGTAGTTGGAAAGATGCTGCATTCAGTGTTCCTATTACAAATGTAGCTGAACTGAAGGCATGCATTGCGCAATGCATTCTGAACATGACCCACATGACACTCAGAGCTGTTGTGGAACATGCTGTTTCTCGATTTCAGCTTGTAGCAGAAAAACATTGGCAGTATATTGGGCATACCTTGCACCAGCCTCATGACAATTGAAAGCTGATTTCACTGTTGCTTTCAGGACAATGAAAAACTGATTTCATCATTGCTTTTTATTTGGCTTTTGGCGCCAGGACAATTAAAAACTGACTTTCCCCCTCCCATGTGGTATGACCTTGCTGTGATGGATGGGGTTACCTAGCTAAAAATGCCACAACTGTTTAATGCCAAACTTGTGTGGTCATGCACATTGTACTGTAGGGTTGGTCAAATGTGCCTCTCACACCGTAGCCATCAAATTCTGATTCGTATGTCATTTGTGGCCAAACCCTTTTATTTTGTGACAATTACAGTGCCATTCACTGGAGAAATTTTTGTTAAAATATGTTTCCATAAAGTTCCTTTCTTCTTCAGTTATATTCTGTTCACATTTGACATCATTCTGAGCAGTAGTTTTTTTTTACAGCATTTTGAAAATGGAACTTTAATTATGATCACCCTATACTAAAATATTTTCTGGTTATTTTAGTTTTGTGTCTGTGTCACTGATCACAGATAATGACATTAGCTGTAAAGAAATGGGTATTATTACTTTTTTCAGGTTTCCAGTCAGGTTTGAGGCACAGAGGGTCTATAAATAAAGTGTGATATGTAGTCCCGCTTGAAATAACTAGCACTATTGATCTGATTTTTATGTCCATCAGTGACAGGTAAAGTAGAAGTCACTTACAGTCTGTGATTATTTGAACAAAGCATTTTGAACTTTTTTCTCTTAGTATGAACAGAATCCTTATTGAAATTCATACTATTATAGGACAACATTGTAATTTAAAAAAAATTAATTAGCAAGTTTTTACTGTTGACAGACTCCATTTGTACACTACTGCATTAAACTGGTGAGTTATGAAACTTGTTGTTAAAAGGGAAGATGCACTTGCAGTTATTGCAGTATTTTCATATAATTATGGGTTGAGGCATGGCATTTTGTCAATCAGTTTTCTAATATTACACTTCTGCCATAACATTTGCATATTTTTGTTTAAGTCATCAGAACAAGTAATTAGTTTAGTTTACTTTGTTACAAATTATGGATGACTGAGTAGTACTGATCAAAGTGTAGCACTGGACTAACATTTGGGAGGAGTGGCCTTGCATCCATGTAAGATCATCTACATCATTTCATGTCCACTGCATAGTTTATGGGTCATTCCCTTCAACACGCTTGTTTGACAGAGGTAACACCACAAACGACATTCATCTCCACAGGACACTGATCTTCTTTCCTCTCTTATTTGGACAGTGTGTCATAATGATACAGAATGGGTTAGTTTACGGACTGCTATACATAATTTATAACCAAACTCATGCCAGTGACTTATAGGTGAATACATATAAAAGAAAAAGAAATATTGAATCTAGTAACAGAAATAAGTACGTAACTCATGAAAGGAGATTGTTTGGACGTAGCAGAGGAGACCTGTGGCCTTTAAGCATGATTAGATTATAAATGTCAGTGTCTAGGTCACATGCTAGTTTCTTCTTCTTCTTGCATTAATGCCTGCTAGGAACCATGTTCCTATTTCAGTCTCCCCCCCCCCCCCCTCTCTCCCCCACCCCCCTCCTCCCCGCCCTCCCTCCTTCTCTCCCTCTACCACTTTGTGCCAGTTTTCTTTCCCTCCCTGCCTTGGAATCCTTTTTTCCTAAAAATCTTGCTTTCCAATACTTCTTATGTTATTCTTTTCCAAATCTAACCTAATCTCTTCAATCCCGGTGATTGTTAACATCTCTCCACCAAGATATTTGAAGATCTGCTTCATGGGTCTCTTGCAATCCATTCTGTAAATATGTTTAAAAAGTAGTAATCTCCACTTCCTCATTGTTTTTGATATCTTTTCTATGTGCTCGTGAATTTCATCATTACTCAGTAATTTCTAAGGACTTTATAGTTTTTTTTCTGAGGACTTAACAGTTTCCATATAATTCTTCTTTCTAACATTTCCAATTTGTCAAGCTTATAAAGTAATACTTTGCTAGCATACAAGCACTCTGGTTTCACTACTTTGTTGCAGAGCTTTATTTTAAGGATTTTTTCTTTTTTTTAATAAGCACTTTTTGTTGTAGGTATTCTTAGCTATACATAAGCTATTTCCATCATGTGTATCTCTAAGCAAGATTTTAGATTTTTTAAACCATTTTTTAAATATTCAATTACAAATATTTCATTTTTTTACATTTACTGTTTGCCAAATATCTTTCATTAAATATTTTGATTTTTATATTTGTCATAAGTTCTGTTTTCTCTGCAGAGATTCTTAAGCCTGTGATGACTGTTTCTTCCAGAAGACGGACTTGCACTGCTGTGTGTATCAAAGTTTCAGAAAGTCAATCCACAAATGTTAGGCAATTTATTGCAACACCCTTATTCTTTCTTGCTGGTATGAGTGACAATATTTTTGTATTCTTGCAGTTTTTCATTCCAATTTTTTACACTTTTCTTCATTACACAATTGAAAAGAATTAGAAATGAACCATCATCTTGCTTGACAACATTATTTATTTTGAAAGTTTCAGATATTTCACCTATAAATTTTACTTTTGAGGTTGTGTCCATCAGAGTTTCTCAGATTAGTTTTGTCTATTTAGCTTTAACTCCAGATTCACAGGTTACTTTACCTAGGGTTTACCTATCAACAAAAGTAAACATTTTTTTTAAAGTCACTAAATGTCACAACTACATCTTAGGAGTTTATTAATCTGTGACAAAATATGGATTTCAGGATGAAAATCAGTTCTGAGTAGGATGTTTCCTTTCTAAACGTACATCGATATTCAAGCAATATACTGTCAAGTGTACATTGTATGTTGTTGAGAATAACTTATAAGCAGTTGATGAAAGGGATGTACCTAATAGTCAACATCGTGCTTGTTGTACAATGGATGTTTCAGAGCCATTCTCCATTCTTCTGGGATCTTTCCCATTTCCTAAACTTCTTCAAATTGATTGTTGGTTTTGGCATTGTAGCCATCAGATCTAATGATTATGTAAGCAGCCTGTACGTGTGTTGTCAATATGTCAATACATGTATTGACTACATGCCTACATGTTGCTGACATGCCCTTGTATTGCTGCTGTGATCACTAGATCGGATTATGGCTACAAAGCTGAAACTCAATCAGTTGTAATAAAGTAGAATGTGACTAGTGATGTATATTCTGTCAAGCATTTTGTTTGTAACTCATCAGTTCTGTGTGAGGTCCCCAATTCTGATGATATTCTAAGATTCTGCCATTTAATTTGTAAATGTCGAATGTCTGCCATTGGTCTTCCAGTATCTTTGTGTCTCTTTATGTCGCTCCACAACCGAGCAAAGAAATCACATTTCAGAAGCTTGGACTGTTACCTTAATTCTTGCTTGAGCTTCCATGTAAACCTGCCAGTACCAGCATTATCTTGTAGAATTTCAGCATAAATATTATTATTATTTTTTTTTTTTTTTTTTTTTTTTTTTTTTTTTTTTTTTTTTTTTTTTTTTTTTGTGGTTTCCTGCTTATTGTACCACATATTCTTATAAGTTTTACAGTTTTTTTCCAGTATCGATTTCTTCAAAAAGGTCACTCAACTGACTAACTTGTGTGATGCAATGCATTTATTATTAATAACAGACTTGCAGCAGACTTAATAGAGGCCACAAAATATTGTGGACTCTATTTTATTTAGCGAATTTTCGAAATAGTACTGTTCCATTATGTTATTGAATCTGAACAGAGTTCACTGTAGCATGTCATCAGAATCTGTTATTATTCATTCACTTGAGTGTGAGTTGCGTGTCAATGGTAGATCTAGGCTTCCTGTATAGGAAGGTCTCAGGATGTGACACCGACCCCTAAGCAACAAGTTATAGGTGGTCTGTCTGTCACTGAAACTGAAATTGAACCAGTGGGACTCACTTCACCTATTTTGAGGAAACCTGTTTTGCTGGTGTCAAGAGGAGGCAAATGCAAAAGGGTAGGGGTCTATTAATTGCTGACAGTTCAAATGTATGACAAATGATGGTACGCCTTAGGGGAATGCCAGCGAGGAACAGGAAAGGATGCCAGATGCACTGTGTGTGTGTGTGTGTGTGTGTGTGTGTGTGTGTGTGTGTGTGTGTGGTGTGCACATGCGCGCCTCATTCAACATATTGAAGAGGCTGTTCCAGCAGCCACTGAGTGAACAGGATGCAACCAACTGCAGACTGTGCACATTGGAACAAATGAGGCTTGTTGTCTGGACTCCAAGATCCTATTTGGTTCATTCCAGTGACTGGCAGAGAAGGTTGAGAAGACCAGCCTTGCACATGGAGTCCCAACGAAGCTCACAACTTGTAACATTGTCCCCAGAACTGATTGTGGCCCATTTGGTTCTCAGTCAATTGGAAAGACTGAACAAGAGACTTCAGAGTTTTCAAAGACTGTGATAAGTTATGCAGCGACCTATTAGACTTGTGCCACAGGGTTGATGTGCTGTTGTAAGCTGGCATCAGCACGCCATACAGCATAGAGGTTGCGAGAAGATCGATAGAGGCCAGGAAATGCACTGCCAATGCCCTCTCAGCTGTCAGTATTTAAATCACCACCATGGATTGGAGGGCCAGTGTCGCACCCAGTGAATTCGAGTCTGTGATCAGTTGCAGCCCAGTCAGAGTCGCAGTCACAGCCTCCATCTCAGAATCGGACAGCACATAGCGACCAGGATAGTGTACATAGCAGACTTTGTACTTTAGCAACAGCAAGGCTAATGTGGACTATTACAGAGAGCTTGTACCACGATGACTGTCTTGAGTTAAACAGATTTTTGATTCTTGTGAATAAAGAATCCAGTTCATGTACGCATGCAGTTTGTGTTATAGAAAGAGGGCGCCAGTCACCAAACAACATCCTCTCATTGCTCCGTTGGTACAAGCCTACAGAGACAATGAGACGACATAAAAGATGGCTCAGATGGCTCTGAGCACTATGGGACTTAACTCATACAAGATGGTGACAAGTATAATTCAGAGGAAGGTTTTGCTTTCTTCTCTTGTGTTCTAGCTTTCAGGGGTGCTCATTGCTACTGTCTTGTTGTTTTGCTTGTATTCCAGGAGGGGAGCTACAGAACTAATCAAATCTCTCTTTTCAGAGGCTTTGCTTGCTTGCTTTTTTTTTTTTTTTTGCTACATTGTTTTTGTAGCTATGATGAAGTAATCGCTGCAATAATTCAGTATTATGACCAGCAAGTTGAAATAGCTGCAGTCAGATATCAGTTTTTTCACTTGCAGAAAAAGCAGAACGGACGTACCGCCAGTGGTACACAGAATTAATGGGCATGACGAGGAAGTGTAAATTTAAGTGTAGTTCTGGCAACTTTAACAGTGACTTAATGATTACGGATGCTATAACATTCAGTGTCCTTGATAGAAGAATACAAGAAGAGATCTTGAAGTACTCTGATCCATCACTTCCTCCAGTGTTGCAAATCTTAGAGCAATATGATTTGGGTGCCATACCAGCTGGTAAGTTTGACCAGGTCCCGATTTGTCAGGCTGAGTTGCGTCTTGTTCACAACCGCCCCAAGCAGCCACAACAACAAGCACATTTGCAACCATGCGGACAGCCAAATAGACATGTAAAGAAGCCTGTGAATTTAGTGTAGTCTTGCCCTAGATGTTTTGCTCATCATGAAAGAGAGGATTGCCCATTACATAATTCAACATGTTAATGTGGGAAAGAAAGGCCATGTCCCTACAATTTATTTGTAACAGCACCAAAATGTCAATTTTGCCTGCTCCCAGAAGAAACAAGATCATGCACATGCAGTGAATACTTTGTTTTCAAAACCTACAACAGGTTCTGACAAAATTAAGATTAAGATTGTGCCTCATTCTCGCCCTAGTGCTGTGCAACAATGTTCTAATAAACTATTTGTCTCACTAAGAATTGCTGGCCATCATGTGAACTTTCAGTTAGACACAGATGCCTCAGTAGCTTTGCTTAATTGTGTCACATACGAACAGGTAGGCTCACCATGCCTTTCTAAATCTAGCAAGTGCCTCACTGCTTAAAACAGACAGGAAATCCCAGTGCTTGGATGGTGTAGTTTGCCTGCCACTTACAAATCTCACACTAGGTTAGTGAACTTTACTGTGTTGAAATCAATTGCAAGATAATGATGTAATTGCTCCTATTCAAGCTTCACAATGGGCAAGTCCTCTCATTTTGTTGCCTATGCCTGCTGATTGCATTCACATTTGTGTTGACTTCAAGTCTGCAGTCAACCCACAGACAGTGGTTGACACTTATACATTACCTGGGTGAGGTAACAGGTAAGTGTCAACTAATGTCTGTGGGTTGACTGTAGACATGAAGTCAACACAAATGCGAATGTGACCAGAAGGGTTAGGCAACAAAATGAGAGGACTTGCTTATCTACTTTGCCACTCTCACCCATGAGATGGACCATCACTGGCGGAACTTCTGCATGAGTGCTGCCAGTGGTCTGCAAGTATCACCTTACGCCATGCAATCTTGTTTTTTTTTCAGGGTTTGTGGCAACTGTGGATGCTGGAAAAGAGATGTGATTCCGAAGCTCATTGGATCTTATATATACTTAATTGCAGGTCCCAATGGTTTGCAGTGTCGCCACCAGAACCAAATTCACACATGCTCTTTGCCCCAGATTCTGCTGCTTTTCTTCCCTCAGATTCACTTCTTTGTGGGATTGCACAGTCTTGGCAGCTGCCCACTGGTGCAACCAGGGCACCCCAGGATTAGTGGATGGATGATGCGCCATCACCCCTGCCGTCTCCAGTCGCCAATGCGATGGAGCTGCACCAGCTATTGCCATTGCCGTCGTCGTCACCATCGCCATCATCACCCCATCACATGCCCTCAGGACTGGACATGTGCTGTGGCAGCAGTTTTCCAAAGGATTTTCGTGTTGCCTCACAAGCCAGATGGCAGGATACAGTTGGGAGTACACCTTCCTCCACAGTCCAGGCTCCTGGCCCATCTCTGTGCCCAGTGTCCTGTTTCCATCCCAGTTGTTGTTTGCAGCTTCACTACACAACAGTGCAGCATTTCAGAGGAAAGGGGGGGGGGGGCAGGGGGAGGTATGTGCTGGTGAGTACTGGCAACACACACCATGTGGCACAGAGGTTGCGAGAAGATCAATACAGTTTTGTTAGTGGTGGCCATGATAGTACATCCTGTGAAACATTAACCCTGTGGTGCATGGTGTCAACTATTGTGAATGGCTGTTATTGGCCACTTTTACCTACACTGTGACCATGTTTTTAAGTCTTCAATCCGTGCAGTCCACTCGAATGGACACTCTCCATCTGCTGCTGCCATCAGTAGTGCGGTAGTGTAACTATTAGAGTGTCTTCTTACATCCAAACATCACAGGTGATCAAGATGGCTTCTAGGAAGCGTGGCTGTGGACCAGTGTGTAGTATTTCAGCAAAAGATTTCTATGGGTGTTCAAGATGCAGGGTAAGAAAATTTGTAATGAATCTAGATAGATACTGCTCCATTTCTAAATAATCAAAGTTCACCAAAACATATTTTTACGATTACTATGAAGCAAAAAGTATGTGTCCACTGCAGTGGACATCATGCAATAATGGCATTGGTCATGAGCTGTCTTACAACGTGACATAGTAACTCAGCACTCTGAAACATTTAGTTTGTTTCTTATTTTACAGTTTTTAGTATACTTTCTTAGTTTAGCATAGATATTATAATTTATGGCACAAGAAATCCTATTATTAGTCCCAAAATTCTGAATTTCAGGAAGTAACCGAAGATTTGCCATCTGATTCAGATTGCACACTTGCCGACGAAACTGACGATGAATTCGGGAAAGCACAGTCATCGAGAAACTTAATGGTGGAAACAAGTTCCAGCTCTGATGACAATGGTTCTGATTCTGATGATAGTGAGAGTGAAACTCCATGTGATGCTACAAGTTCTGAGCCAGTAAAAAGAACACAGCTGTCAAACTACAAGTGGCAGCAGATCGACAGTAATTCTGTACCAGTACCAAAATATACAGGTGTGGAAAAAATAAATATAACTGGAGACAGTCCTATTGATTTCTTCACAGAAATAATTTCTCATGAAATGTTGGAACCAATTGTGTTTCAAACTAATCTGTATGCTCTTCAGAATAGCAAATTGAATCTAGGACTGGCAGTTCCTGAACTGAAAACATTTCTAGGTGTGAACATAGTGGTGACATATACCAAGTACCCTCGTACCCAATCATACTGGTGATCAGATGGAGGTCTAAGGATGGATTTAGTAGCCAACTCTTTACCAGTCAAGCGGTATGATAATATACTGCATTTTCTTCATTTTGTGGATAATAGTGCAGTCAATCAAAGCAACGCAGATCGTCTGAACAAAATCTGTCCATTTCTGGAGTGTCTGCAAAAAAAGTTTCTTCATGCCACACAAGCTGAGGAGCATCAGTGTATTGATGATCAGGTCATACCTTTCAAGGATCGGAGCAATATCAACCAGTATGTTGCTAACAAGCTGAAGAAATGGCGACTGAAAGTCTGGGTGAGAGCTGGTTCTTCTGGTTATGTGTACCATTTTGAAATATACCAAGATGGATCTGGTGCGAGGCAGCCAGTTAGTGAGTTTGGAGCTTGTGCTGATGTGGTTCTACGACTTTGTGATGATATCAAGAACAAGAACCACAAAGTATTTTTTCACAACTTATTTACATGTCCCCCACTACTCCAGGAGCTTTTTTTTTTTTTTTTTTTAAAAAAAAAAAAGGCATTTGGGGCACTGGGACAAGCCGAGCGAGACATGATAAAGGGTGCACGAGGGAACTGTGTATCTGTTATGTGTAAAGAGGGCATAACCATTACAAAATGGTTTGACAATAAGTGTGTGCATATTGCTTCTACCTGTGCTGGTGCACAGCCCATATCACAAGTTCAGCGCTGGAGCAAAAAGGAGAACAACACCATCAGTGTACCTCAACCATCCAGCGTCACTTGTTACAATCTTCATATGGTAGGTGAAAAAATCATGGACAAGTGTCTAGCATTATATCCACATTGTTGACAAAACAGGCGGTGGTACCTGAGTGTCTTTTTCCATTTTATTGATGTGGCCATTGTGAACTCTTGGTTGCTATATAGGCAGGCAAGTAATGACATCCGTCTCCTTGATTTCAAGGCATCAGTAGCACGATCACTCAGAAACCCGGGAAAATATGAAGAGTAGTCACCAGTAAGGAGAGGGTGACCTGTTTCTACTCCAAGATTCCAGAAAAAGATACCAGTTTGTAAAGCAGCAGATGAGGTGAGATTTCATCAAGGGAGTCATTGGCTGAAACGTTTGGCCATCAAAAATGCAAACAGATGTCATAGTCAATTGTGCAAAAGGAAAACTAAGTACGTTTGCACTAAATGTAAGGAACCTCTATGTCCAAATTGTTTTGAGAGTTTCCATACAAAAAGAAATAATAAACAGATACAGACCCAGGAGTTCTTAAGTGCATAGTGTCCACTCCAGTGGACATCTCGATATTTTTTTTGTAAATAGCAAATCTGAATAAAACTTTGTATTTTGTGATAATAGGCATTGTTCTTTACTATATAAACCCCATTTCAAAAACTTTTTCTCACTTGGTAATAATTCATGCATCACAGGGTTAATAACTGCCTTCTCTGAAAACTAACTAGAACAGATAGTTAGTCCCCCACTCATGATGGAAATATATTGGATCTAATGGCAATAAATAGACTTGACCTCTTTGAGAATGTCCACACTGTATCAGTGACTATGACACAGTTGTGGCAGCATTGCTTACCAAAGTACAAAGGACAACTAAAACAAGCACTAAGACATATATGTTCAGCAAACCAGATGAAAGGTCAGTAGTGTCATATCTCAGTGAGCAACTTGAAACTTTCAGCACAGGACCGGAGTATGTATAGGAACTATGGCTCAAGCTGAAAAGAGTAGTTGACCATGCACTGGGTTGATATGTACCCAGCAGAACAGTTCATAATGGGAGGGAAAATATAATAAATGTAAAACAAAGCATAGGAGTACGGATAGAGAGATGCTGAATGAAACATGTTTGGCAGTCAGGAGAGCAATGTGTCATGCCTTCAGTGACTATCATAGCAAAATATTGTCAAATGTTGTTTCACAAAACCCAAAGAAATTTTGGTTGTTTTTAAAGGCTGGTAGTGGCACAAAATTTAGTGTCCAGTCCTAGTGAATGAGACAGGAAGTGAAATTGAGGGCAGCAAAGCAAAAGCGGAAATGCATAACTTCATTTTCAAATGTTCCTTTACAGAGAAAAACCCAGGAGAATATCCCAATTTAATCCTCACAGCCCTGAAAACATGAATAAAATAAGTATTAATGTCAATGATTTAGAGAAATAATTGAAATTGTTAAAACTGAACAAAGCTCCAGGGACCGATGGAATCCCTACCAGATTCTTTACTGAAGTGGCAGCTGAGTTATCCCCTTTTCTAACTGTAATCTGTTGTAGATCCCTCAAACAAAAAATCATGCCCAGTTCCAGGAAGAAAACACAGGTGACACCTGTCTAAAAGAACGGTAGTAGAAGTGATTCACAAAAGTACCTTCCAGTAACCTTGACTTGATTTGTTGTAGAATCTTAGAACATATTCTAGTTTAAACATAATGAGGAATCGTGAACAGAATGACCTCCTCAATGCCAATTGGCATGGATTCAAAAACCTTCAATCACCTAAGCCCATCTGGCACTTTCTCACGTGACATTCTGAAAGCTTTGCATCAAGGCAGTCAGGTAGATGCAGTAGTTCTTGATTTCCGAAAAGCATTTGACACAGTGCCACACCTAAGCTTATTGTCAAAAGTATGATCATATAGGATATCAAGTGAAATTTGTGACTTGATTAAGGACTTTTTAGTAGGTAGGGCACAGCATATTATCTTGGATGGAGAGTCACTGTCAGATGTAGAAGTAACTTCAGGTGTGCCCCAGGGAAGGGTGTTGGGATGCTTGCTGTCCATGATGTATGTTAATGACCTTGCAGACAATGTTGACAGTAACCCAATACTTTTGGCAGATGATACAGTTATCTGTAATGAAGTACTATCTGAGAGAAGCTGCATAAATATTCAGTCAGAGCTTGATGAGATTTCAAAGTGGTGCAAAGACTGGCAACTTGCTTTAAATGTTCAGGAATGGAAAATTGTGCTCTTTACAAAATGAAAAAAACATAGTATCCTGTGACTATAATATCACTGAGTTACTGTTGGAATTGGCCAACTCATACAAATACCTGGGTGTAACACTTCGTAGGGTTATGAAGCGGAATGATCACATAGACTCAGTCAAGTGGAAAGCAAGTGGTAGAGTTTGGTTTATTGGTAGAATACTGGACAAGTGCAATAAGTCCAAAAGGAGACTGCTTACAAATCACTCATACAACCAGTTCTAGAATATTGCTCAAGTGTGTGGGACCTGTGGTAGATGAGACTAACAAGAGATATTGCATGTATATAAAGAACGGCAGCATGAATGGTCACAGGTTTGTTTGACCCATGGGAGAAGGTTGCAGAGATACTGAAGGAAATGAACTGGAAGACTCTTGAAGGTAAATGTAAACTATCCTGGGAAACCCTATTAATAAAGCTTCAAGAACCAGCTTTAAATGATGACTCAAGGAATATAGTACTATCCCTTACACATCGCTCACATAGGGGTCATGAGAATAAGATTAGAATAATTACTACATGCACAGAGGCATTTAAACAATCATTCTTCCTGTGCTACATACATGGATGGAAGGGAAGAAACCTTAATAATGGGTTAAATGGAACATACCCTCTGCCATGCATCTCATTGTGGTTTGCAGAGTATGGATGTAGATGTAGAATTTCAAATCATTACCTGGTTTTTGGCAAACAAGTGTGTCAGGATAAAGTTATTTGTCTGAAATGAACCTGACTGTACAGGCCTTCTTTTCCATTTTCGAATGATGATGATGTTAAAATTAAATCAGTGACAAAGAACAGGCTTATTGTATGCCCATATTAATGAATTCACATAACCTGTTTGTAGAACTTATACATGTCTTCTCAAAGAATTTCTTGCTTAGTACTTTGACTTTGTCTATAAATAGAATATAGATGCGGTGATGCCATTTCCTTTTTTCCTTGATTACTTGTTTCATGATGCAAACATTATCTGACAGATCTACTCTTTTGACATCCACTGTGTTCTTCTTGTAAGACATTACTGATGAACAGAAAGAGAAAGAAGTGAGATGTGAGTATTTGGTATGAAGCTCATATCCAGAGCTCAAAAGGCAATCCTGATGTAGTAATTAAGATTGATCCTACCTCCTTTCTTTCAGTTGCTAATTTTAGTAATTAAAATTTGTTGATTAATCTCTTTGTAAGCATTAAAGGAAAAAATTCACTGAAATTAATCACGTAACAGGTTTTAGTATGTGTTTGCCATTCTTTTCCAAGTTTTTGTCAGTAAGTGGACTGAAAAAATTTTAATATCCTGACTTAACTTTTGGTCATGTACTACATTTATCAGTGACATTGTGTCCATTGATGACGGAAAAGAATATGAATTACTGTTAAAAAAATAAAGAGATTGATACTATTTCCAGAAAGGCACTCTTAATTATTTTAAAGGCATTATTGACAATTTTAAACTTAGAAATAACTCCTGTGATAGGGTTTAGGGCACTACACATCCACAAAAATGGTCAAAGGTCATGATACAGGACCAGTTTTGGATTTGATGGAATTATTAGAATCATGGTATTGGGTGTGTGCAGACGAAGTTATATGGGACCCCTGATATGTCTAGATATGACTCTGACAGGTGACATGTACGTAAGCATCCTCTCTGATCACCTGCATCCACTCATGTCCATTGTGCATTTTGACAGACTTGGACAATTACAGCATGACAATGTGACACCCCACATGTCCAGAATTGCTACAGAGTGGCTCCAGGACCACTCTTCTGAGTTTAAACACTTCCGCTGGCCACTTAACTCCCTAGAAATGAACTTTATTGAGCATATCTGGGATGCCTTGCAATGTGCTGTTCAGAAGAGATCTCCACTTCCTCATACTCTTACAGATTTATGGGTAGTCCTGCAGGATTCCCGCAATTCCCTCCAGCACTACTCCAGACATAAGTCACTCATACATATTCTGTGTATTACCAATCTGTATGTCTACGTACTTTACATGTGGAGCGTCATACTGTGCGCATCCATTGATCTCTGCACTTCTGGTACCTGCAAGTCATTTTTACTTGTTTGGAACTGCACTGCATAATTCCATACGTGATTAAGTGTTAAGCAGTTGTTGTTAACCTGATAAGTTGTTGTCCCAGTTATGTCTGCTATGGGAGTATTTGGGACTTATCAGTCTGTGCACGACAGTGTATGGTGCCAATATGTTCTAAGATCCCCGCGTGTGAAAGTGCAGTTTTTTCAGGTGGTCGTATCTTGGTTTCTATTGATCAGAGATAAGGGGTCAAGTGTCTTGGATAGCCCTGGGCCTAACAACCATTTGTACACCTATTGGAAGAAAAGGAGTACTGTAGCTATCCTACAGGACTGGGTCAACAATAAACATTACACACTGCCTCCAGCTCAGGCAAATTGAACAAGTTGGTTGGTTCTTTTGCATTAGGTGTGACCTAGGATGGACCTTAGGTGGTTTATAGAAGAACCATTTGTTCATGGGCAGTTCCTAAGAAAACCCCGAAAAACCATGATTTTTCAGATACCAAAAGTACATATTGTGTGGATGGCCACTTCTGTAATTTTTATTCATGATAGATTGTTGAAATATGTACCATACATTCTTAAGATGATGTTGTTAAGGAAACATAAAATTTATTATGATATCATTATCTGTTACCAAGATCAACAGGTTTAAAGTTATTGTACTTGTGCAGAAAATTGCAGAAACTGGTTGTTAGCTATTTTTCTCTATGTAGCCAAGTTATTGAAACAACTCACCACAGAAAATGGCTCAAATTTTAAATGTACATTCCTTAGACACTCATCCAGAAATGCCATTTCCTCGTTTCCAAAAATCTGTATCTGTTATCAAGATACAACTCAAAAACTATGATTCTTGCTCACTAAAAGTACCAATCATGGGGAAAGTCACTTCTATAATTTTTATTCATGGCAAATTGTCAGGACCTCTACCAAGTGTTTTTAAGGCAATGTTCTCAGGGAACCTTAAAACTTTTTGTGATATCATTATCCATTACTGAGCTCTAGCAGTTCAAAGTTACCATACTTATGCACACAAAATATGCATTTGATATCCAGTGTGAGAAATAAATGTAGTTTTAACTGACATAGTGTATGCATGACAAGGGTTATAGGGTCACTGCCAGGGTTCTGAGGTTACAAAGCTACATTTTTTTCACGCCTATACAAATAATCTCAAAGTGGTATTGCAGTGACAGAAAATGGGTTAAAATGGGGCTTAGCCTGAAAGGAACTTAGAATGGCTGTCAAGAAGTATGTAAAACTGGAAAAACCACAAATTCACTAAAATATTTCTAATGACATTTTTGCCCTTTTAAGAAACAAATAATAAGCCAGGTATTTTCAGTAAATTGTTGTTGATGAGCAAAGCATACAGAAAGAAAGGGAAGCAAATGATGTTAAGCTTATGTTATGCATACTTATTTGTTGTTTCTATGCATCAAAGAATGAAAATCAAGCAATGGAAAAGCTGGGATGGAATGTAACAATATTATGAAAAGGAAAGTTGCTACTCACCATATAGGAGAGATGCTGGCGCACACACACACACACACACACACACACACACACACACACACACACACACACATATATATATATATTTTCCCACGTGGAATGTTTCCCTCTAATATATATATATATATATATATATATATATATATATATATATATATGCAACTCACACACATGATGACTGCAGTACCAGGCTGCATGAGACTGCAGTCGTGTGTGTGTTGGCCTTCACCAAATCTTTTACTTTTCTAGTCAGGTAGTTAGCTATGTTAAATTCCTCCTGAAGCTTCTTAATACTCCAGCTTTTATTTAAAACTGTGAAAATTTCCATGTGTTTACTACGAGATGTGCAGGTACTAAATTTCCCTTTCAGCTCAATGATAATCTCTGATTATGAATTATCATCTAACTCTTCTTCATCAGAATACAGCAACAGTACTTTTCTTTGGATTTCTGAAGTTACTTTTATTAATTTTTTTGTAGGATACTTTGCCTCACTTAGTTATTTTTTCGTAACTGCCGATTCACCAACAGACTGCAAAGAAGCATTCAAAATTTCTAGGTCTGCACTTGTAGCAATGTCTTGTTCATCACTACAGCTTAACACCTTTTCAATCATTTGTTTGACCTCAGAACACACTAGATCATATGTACTAGACTTATCAGAAACTTCTTCTTGTGAAATTTTTTCCAGCACTTTTCACATACTTTCTAACTTACTGTTAGGAAAGGCTTTCTTTCTACCATCTTTTGGAAATAGTACACAGGTTTTTCTTTGGTTATTGTGTCTTATTTTGCTAAAAAGATTACTGGACAATGGTGAAATTTTAGGCATTTTATGTCATTCTGAAATGAACTCAAATTTTTATGAAACATTTTCAAGCTTCAATGTATCGGCTTCCTGTAATTGAAAATGAAAATCCTGACAATATACCACAGAGCGTCATGAATACATTACGTAACTTTGAAACATGATTCAGTCTGAATGGCTTAAGGCTAAACATTTCAAAAACCCACATGATGAATTTTAAAACCAAACAGTCAAAAACTGAATTAACCTCTGTCACTCACAACAATAAAAAATGGAAGAACTTGACTCAGTCAGGTCCCTGGGAATAAATTTAGACTGAAGAGTAGGAATTCTCATATAGATTATCTAGCAAATAAATTAAACAGCCTTGCATATGCAGTGGAAATTTCAACCTGTGCCACTGATATGGACACCAGGAGAATAGCATACTATAGCTACTTTGAATCTGTGAATCTGTTATTTGATATAGCATAATTTTTTGGGGAAACTTGGGAAACGTTATACGAATTTAAAAGTTGCAAAAAAGAATCAATCACAACTTGTGCACTGCACAGCCGAGGGCATCATGTCAATCATTATTTAAAGACCTAAAAATATTAACTGTCTCCTCTTTATACTTCTTTGAGGTGGTTCTTTTCCTACCCAGCAGAGCTGATAAAAAACACTCATACAACACAAGACATAAAGAAAACTTTATGCTCATCTCACATCACTTAAAACTGCATGCTCAGACTCCTCAGTATATATCCATGAAAATTCACAACACAATAGAAGGGTGTGACATAATGAATATGAAGATGAATACTTTAAAAAGCAAGTTGCATGATTTTCTAATTGAACGATGCTACTACTCTGTGGAAGATTTCATGAAGGACGAAGTGTTAATTTGAGTTGGATCCTTGAAATGGAATAAAAATTTATGATAGTTATAATTGATGTAAGTACTGTAAGTCTGACAAATATTAAATAAGTATTATTGTAAGTGTGACAAAATTTCAAATAAGCTAATTGTAACCTTGACATGTGTCCTGTACATCAGACATATGTTCTGAAATTGTGTACTTTATGAGATGAATAATACGCAATTCACATATATTTCTAACAACAGATTTACGTAATTTTAATATTCTAATCATTTTGCTCGTGTTACGTCAAAAAATAATGCCATACTTTATAACGGATTCAAAATAGCTGTGGTAAACTACTTCTCTGGACTCCATGCTAGTTGAATATGACATAACCTTCATTTCACAAGCTGCAACATATTGAAAATTGAACAGTGACCCCAATATTGATTAAATTTAATTTGCTTTATGTCTATGGTCGCAAATTTTTTGTCATCAGGCTACCAGTTTCGGTCTATAATGACCATCTTCATATCTGTTTTATAAAAACATGTCCTAATATGCTGGAGCCATGACAGTGCATTAGGACATGTTTTTATAAAACAGATTTGAAGAGGGCCATTACAGACCGAAACTGGTAGACTGATGAGAAAGAACCTTCAATGCAAAGGTCAGGCATTTAATTTATATGTTAAGTATGTCATATGTGCAGACCAGGATAAAGTTTGGTCCAGATGCATTCCTAGAAACTTAACTCAGCCTGCTTCTTCCAGTTCTTGGTTTCTGTGATTAAAGTGGTTTTCAATTACCTTAGAGTTTTTAGTGTTAAACTGCAGTAAATGTGTTTTTCCAATATTCAGTTTCAATCCATTTAGTTGGTACCACTTTTCTAAACTATCTAGTGGATTTGTGACAGTTGAGGGAATTTATTCTGAGTCATTACTTTCGACAATGGCAGAAGTATCATTGGCGAATAAAACTGAGTGTGAATTTATGTTAAGGGACAAGTTGTTTATACACTGAAGACCCAAAGAAACTGGTACACCTGCCTAATATCGTGTAGTGTTCCGCAAGCAGGCAGAAGTGATGCAACACAATGTGGCATGGACTCGACTAATGTCTGAAGTAGTGCTGGAGGGAATTGACACCATAAATCCTTCCTGGCTGTCCGTAAATCCATAAGAGTATTAGGGGCTAGAAATCTCTTCTGAACAGCACCTTGCAATGCATTTCAGATATGCTCAATAATGTTCATGTCATGGCAAGTTTGGTGGCCAGCGGAAGTGTTTAAACTCAGGAGGGTGTGCCCGGAGCCACTTTGTAGCAATTCTGAATGTGCGGGGTGGTGCATTGTACTGCTGGAATCCCCCCAAGTCTATCGGAATGCACAATGGACAGGAGTAGAGGCAGGTGGTCAGGCAGGATGCTTATGTACGTGTCACCTGTCAGGGGTGTATCTAGACATATCATGGGTCCCATATCACTCCAACTGCACATGCCCCACACCATAACAGGGCCTCCACCAGCTTGAACAGTCCCCTGCTGACATACAGGGTTTATGGATTCATGAGGTTGTCTGCATATCCATACAGGTCCATCCGCTTGATACAATTTGAAACCAGACTTGTTCAAACAGGCAAATTGTTTCCAGCCATTAACAGTCCAATGTTGGTGTTGATGGGCACAGGTGAGACATGAAGTGTTGTGTCGTGCAGTCATCAAGGGTACCTGAGTGGGCCTTCAGCTCCGAAAGCCCTTATTGATGACGTTTAATTGAATCGTTCACACACTGAGACTTGTTGATGGCCTAGCATTGAAATCTGCAGAAATTTGTGGAAGGGTTGCACTTCTGTCATGTTGAATGATTCTCTTCAGTCATTGTTGGTTCTGTTCTTGCAGGGTCTCTTTTGGGCCACAGTGATGTCAGAGATGTGATGTTTTACTGGATTCCTGATATTCATGGTACACTCGTGTCCCATCACTCGTGTGCCGACTATAACACCACATTGAAACTCATTTAAATCTTGATAATCTGCCATTATAGCAGCAGTAACTGATCTAACAATTGCACCAGAACTTGTTGTCATATATATGCATTGCCAACTGCAGTGCTTTATTCTGCATATTTGCATATCTCTGCATTTGAATATGCATGCCTGTATCAGTTTCTTTGACACTTCAGTATATAAAGTAGAAATAAAGTTGGGCCCAGAATTGAATCTTGTGGGACACCTTGTGAAATAATCATCCATTTAAATAAGGAATTTCCATTGCTTGATGATATAGCTACCCTGTGTTTTCTGTTTGTGAAACATGACCTAAACCACTCTAAAGCACATCCCCTAGTTCCATATCTTTCCATTTTATGTAGGAGTGAGTGATGGCTTATACAGATGCTTTTGTGAGGTCACAGAAAGATCCTGCAACCTTTTCTGACTTGTCTAAGGCAGCAATGATTTTTTGTCACAAACTCATTAATGGCCGCTATTGTGCTTTTACCTTTCTGAAAGCTATATTGAATATCTGAAATTATATTTGCTGTTTCTATAAAATTTCAGAAAAAAGCAAACATAATTTCAGACAATTGAAATGGCTTTCATAAAGACAAAAGCACAATAGAGGCCATTAATGAGTTTGTGGTTCAATGTGTAGAAGGAGGGATGTCCCTAAGCAGATCGACAAGGCATTCTTTTGTGTTAGCAGAAGAGCCAACACCGTGTTACGACTGGAGGCCAAAGTGCATGTGTTTTAGCTCAAGCAGGCTGTCGTGAGGAGAGAAGAATGATACTGACACGAGATCTGGAACATGATAAGGAATGAGATTTCAGAAAGGGGACATAATTAGTTTGATACTTAACTTTAATCTATTAATGATGAACATCGCTCTTGATGGTACATGAGTCACCATATTATCTGTTCAGAAGACATTCTTGAAGATAGTACTTATAGTAACTGAATATGGCGCTTTGCTAGGTCGTAGCAAATGACGTAGCTGAAGGCTATGTTAAACTGTTGTCTCTGCAATTGAGTGCATCTGTAGACAGTGAACCATTGCTAGCAAAGTTGGCTGTACAACTGGGGCGAGTGCTAGGAAGTCTCTCTAGACTAGACCTGCCGTGTGGCGGTGCTCGGTCTGCAATCACTGATAGTGGCGACACGCAAGTTCGACGTATACCAATGGACCGCGGCCGATTTAAAGGCTACCACCTAGCAAGTGTGGTGTCTGGCAGTGACACCATACATTCTGTTCACGTAGACACACCAACACAGTAGCCAATATGCTGTATTGCCGACTGGCTGTGCCCATACGTACACCTGACAACAATCTCAGTGATGAAAGACAAACTTGATTGTTGGCGCGCAGTGTTGGTGCTCATGGCACCATTAAAAAATATTCAAGAATTATGACCAAGGTAAATACGAAAACAGTTTTACAAAGACAGTGCAGAATAATTAAAGAACCAATGAAATCCCCTGTGACATAAAACAGAAATTATTATGAAAGATAAAACAATAAAACTGTGTCCAATGATCATAATGCATTTCTCAAATGTGTAGGTCTAACTTGTTTGGAATAATTTGTATTTTTTGCAATTAGAAATTTGTTTCAGCACATCCACTATGAATTATTCAAAGACATTTCTGATTCCACTGTACAATTGAAATCTGGCCCATGCTGAACACATGATGCCTGAATGAATGACAACCCAGTTGATTCAAAATGTCTTGTAGCAGTCCAGCCATGTAACTTATTGTCTGGGTCAGATCCTTTTAATTACTACCATTTGGCAACCACTGACATCACATGTAATCTGTCCATGAGTCCACACACTATTCTACATTAACAAATTGTTTTCAGATTCTTTTGAAAATGAACAGTGAGATCAATTTGTAATCACCTCATGAAAAAAAAAAGTTGAACAATTGTTTACCTGTATCTCTTCTATGAACATTGAAAATGAAAAGTACAAAAGTAACATGGTATACGAATGCTAAGAGAAATTTTATTACCTATGATATAATTTTCTTTTATTTACATTAACTGTTGTTGTTGCTCTAGTCTTCAGGCCAAAGAATGACTTGCTGCAGCTCTCCATGCTACTCTTCCCAGTGTGAGCCTCTTCATCTCTGAAAAATTATTGTAACCTACATCTTTCTTAATCTGCTAACTGTCTTCATCTCTTGGCCTCCCTCTACTATTTTTACCAACTACGCTTCTCTCCAATACTAAATTGGTTATCAGTTGATGTCTCAGAATGTGTCATATCAACTTTTGGCTAAGTTGTGCCACTAATTTCTTGTCTCCTCAATTCAGTTCAGTACTTCCTCATTAGTAACATGATCGACCCATCTAATCTTCAGCATTCTTCTGAAGCATCACATTTCAAAAGCTTCTATTCTCTTTTTATCTAAACTGTTTATTGTCCATGTTTCACTTCCATACATGGCTACACTCAAAACAAGTACTTTCAGGAAAGACTTCCTAACTCTTATATCTGAATTTGATGTTAACCAATTTCTCTTCTTCAGAAATGCTTTTGTTGGCATTGCCAATCTATATTTTATATCCTCTCTACTTCGGCCATCATCAGTTATTTTGCTGCCCAAATAATAAAACTCACCTACTACTATAAGTGTCTCATCTCCTAATCTGAGTCCCATAACATCTCCTGATTAATATGACTACATTCCATTATCTTTGTTTTGCTTCTGTTGATGTTCATCTTATATCCTCTTTTCAGACACTATCCATCTGTTCAACTGCTCTTCCAAGTCTTTTTCTGTCTCTGACAAGATTACAATGTGATTGGCAAACCTCAGAGCTTTTATATCTTCTCACTGGACTTCAGTTCCCACTCAAAATTTTTCTTTGGTTTCCTTTACTGCTTGTTCAGTGTATGTATTGAATAACATTGGGGATGGGCTATAACTCTGTCTCCCTCCATTTACAACCACTGCCTTCCTTTCATGCCTCTCATCTCTTATAACTATTGTCTGGTTTCTGTACAAGTTGTACATACTCTTTCACTCCCTATATTTTGTCCCTGCTACCTATAGAATTTCAAAGAGAGTATTCCACTTAACATTGGCAAAAGCTTTCTATAAGCCTACAAATGCTACAAATGTAGGTTTGCCTTTCCTTAACCTATCTTCTAAGATGAGTTATAGGGTCAGTACTTCCTCACGTGTTCCTTCATTTCTCCAGAATCCAAAATGATCTGCCCAAAGGTTTCTTCTATGAGTTTATCCAATCTTCTGTAAAAAAACTGTGTTAATATTTTGCAACCATGTCTTATTAAACTGCTTGTTCAGTAACTTTCACATCTGTCAGCAACTGCTTTCTTTGGAATAGGAATTACTACATTCTTCTTGAAGTCTGAGAATATTTTTCTCTCTTATACATCTCGCACACCAGACAGTAAAGTTTTGTCATGGTTGGCTCTCCCAAGGACATCAGTACTTCTGATTGAATATCATCTTTTCCTGAGGCCTTGCTTCGACTTAGATTTTCAGAGCTTTGTCAGATTCTTCTCACAGTGTCATATCACCCCTCTCTTCTTCATCCGTGTCCATTTCCCTTTCTAAAATGTTGCTTTCAAGTTCATCTCCCTCATGTAGACCTTCTACATACTCCTTCCACATTTCAGCTTTTCCTTCTTTGCTTAGGACTGGTTTCCCGTCTGAACTCTTGATATTCATACAGCTGCTTTGCTTTTCCCGAAAGGCCTCCTTAATTTTCTTGTAGGTGGTATCTGTATTTCCCTAAGTGAAGTTTGCTTCTAAATCCTTACATATGTCCTCTAACTATTCCTGCTTAGAAATTTTACACATCCTATTGATCTCATTTTTTAAACATTTGTATTCCTTTTCAACTGTTTCATTTACTGTGTTTTTAAATTTTCTCCTTTCATCAGTTAAATTAAATATCTCCTGTACTATCCAAGGATTTTTACTACACCTTGTCTTTTTACCTACTTGATCATCTGCTGCCTTTAGTATTTCATGTCTTAAGGCTACCCATTCTTCCACTACTGTATTCCTTCGCCCCCTCTAGTCAACCGTTGCCCTCTAAAGCATTCAGTTCCCATCTCCTTAATTTCCTACTTCTTTCCAATTTCTTCAGTTTTAATCTACAGTTCATAACCAATAAATTGTGGTCAGTGTCCACATCTGCCCCTGGAAATTTAAAATCTGTTTCCTAAATCAATATCTAAGAACCAATCTGAAATCTTCCTGCATCTTCAGGTCTCTTCCACATAGGCAATCTTCTTTTATGATTCTTAAACCAAGTGTTAGCAATGATGCTCTGTGCAATTATACCAGATGGCTTCCTCTTTCATTCCTCCCCCCACCCCTCCTCCCCCTTTTTCCAGTCCATATTCACCTACTCTTTTTCTTTCTCTTCCTTTTGCTACTGTCAAATTCCAGTCCCCATCACAATTAAATTTTCACCACCTTTAACTATCTGAATAATTTCTTTTATCTCATCATACATTTCTTCAATCTCTTCATCATCTTGGGAGCTAGTTGGCATGTAAACTTATACTACTGTGGTAGACGTGAGTTTCACATCTCTCTTGGCTACAATAATGAACTCACTATGCTTTCATAGTAGCTTAACCACATTCCTATTTTCCTGTTCTTTAATAAATCCACTCCTTCATTACACCCACTTGACTTTGTATTTATAACGCTGTGTTCACCTGACTAGAAGTCCTGTATCTCCTGCCACCAAACTTTGCTAATTCCTACTATATCTAACTTCAGACTATCCATTTCCCTTTTTAAATTTTCTAAACTATCTGCCGAGTTAAGGGGTCTCACATTCCACACTCTGGTCCATAGAATGCCAGTTTTGTTTCTCCTGATGATGACATCCTCTTGGGTAGTCCCCACCCAGAGATGTGAATGGTGGATTATTTTACCTCTGGAATATATTACCCAAGAGGATGCCATCATCATTTAACCATACAATAGAGCTCCATCTCATCAGGAAAAATTACAGCTGCAGTTTTCCCTTGCTTTCAGCCATTAAGTACCAGCACAGCATGGCAATTTTGGTTGATATTACAAGGCCAGATCAATCAGTCATCCACATTGTTGCCCATGAAACTACTGAAAATGCTGCTGCCCATCTTGAGGAACTGCACATCTGTCTGGCCTCTTAACAGATACCCCTCTGCTGTGGTTGTACGTATAGTATGGCTATCTGTATCACTGAGACACGCAATCCACCTCACCATTGACAAAGTCCATGGTTCATGGGAGGGTACATCAATTATGCAGATCTATTCATATATTGAATAAGTTAAACCCAAAAATGGAGAAAGGGCACTATTTGTGAATATAACTGAACTGTTTCAACAATAGACAGTGACTAACTGTGTACTCAGCTAAATGAATGTGGATATCAAGTGATGATTCATTGAACAGTCTCATCAAGTTGCAGAAAAGGAAACAGTGCCAACGCCATTCAAGACAGCTGTATAATAGATCAATGTAAAAACCATGTAAACTTAACAAGTCTCTGATAATGTTAAAAATGTATGTAGAATGTACAGAATCGGTAACAGAAATTTCATTCTCATTTTGTTTAAAAAACAATTCCTAAATGTTGGTAAGCTTCCTCTTCGCTTTTCCCCTTTGGTCTTCTCTGCCTGAGCTACTGGCATATGTTGCTGTCATATTTTTCTTTGTATTAATGAGACTTATAATATTTATGTGACGGACACAACATTTCTATTAATGTTATCATTATCCCTTGTCCTAAACCTGGCTTTTAAATGTTTTTGCAGCCATTTTTAATGGTGAGGGTTGAGTTAAGTTGGATGTTACTAGTATGGTGAACTTATCGGCTGTCACTGGTGCAGCCTTGAACGCACAATGCATGGTCAGTAAAATAACCTGCATTTACTCTAAATTCATGGTATATAGTGTGATACCTTTTAAAGAAGTATTGCAGTTCAAAGCAGATTCTGGCATTGAATTACTAATATTTATTCTCACAGGCATGCATCACCCTGTTAGTAAAGAGACAACAGTCACTGATTACACCAACTTCCAACTCAACTTCCATCATTAAGATAATTTCACCTTACCTTCTCTCGCTAGTAATCTAATACAATAACCTTTAATATTTAGTTCAAGAGAAAGAGGAATTATATGCTAAAAAGTTCAGTCAATGGTATAGGAGAGCAGTGACTGCACATGCAATCACTGTTTGCTACTCTTCCCAGGACAGTACGTTTGCAAGTTTTGCAGGTATGTGTTTTGCCTGGTATAGTCTCTTAGCTCATTCCAGATCCTTCAGTTACACAAAGCATTACTTGGTGACCATCAGATACTGTTCTCACTCATTCTAATGATGATCAATGGCGACTGATACTGATTAACAGTATAAAACATTTTATGGATTGCATCAAAAGAACTACAGAGTGTACAATAAAAATATGAATCACTATCTCCCTGAGAGAAGTAATTTTTTCCATAAACTTCTTTGGGAGTGTGGACATTATTATGTCAGCCAGATGATGCGGTCTGTAGTGTAATGTGGACATGAACAGTTGTTTGGGTCAATGCTATTCCAAGATGTATCAGAACACATACTAGAAAAGAGATTGTAATTGTATTGGCTAACTCTGCCTTCAGAAGGAAAGGAAAATTTTTGTGTAGTGTTTTACGTATTACTTTAGAAAATGACAACATCAATACGGTATTGAAGATGTTGCCTTTTACAGTGCTAATATAGGCACCAGTGACATCATAAGCAGTAGCAGGAATATGTTTTATTTAATTTATTTGTACATTTATCTTGACACAGTTAGGTTCATCGTGACTCTCTTACATCTAACTAAACAGCACACGTATTTAATGTTACAGGTATTATGACAATCGTATAATCAGAGTTTTTACATTTAATATGGAATCCAACACCTACAAATAACTATGACTTTATTTGTGGAAACAGTGATAGCAACAACAGAAACCTGGGATGAAGCCATAATATACTGTAGGTCTTCAAACAAATAACTGTATCTAGGTGTTGGAAGAAAGCACAGGTCACACCCATGTTCAATAAGGGTAGCAGAAGTGATCCACAAATGTGCTACTTAATATCCTTAACTTCTGTTTACTGTATATGAGCTACCTCAAAATTACTACAACATAGAACATTCAGTTTGATAGTGGAAGGAGCCAGATGCACACACTGAGAAATAAACATGTATACTCTTTTACAAAATTTTATTTTATCATACAAGTCTAATTAAAATGACCAGTTTAAAAAATTAAAAACAACAATAAAGACTACCATGGGATACAATTATTTTACTTTAAGAGATGTACAATATAAACATAAGTTAGATACAATTCCTTTGTGGACTCCAATTGAATATAACAGCTTCAAATACCTGCCCAATCCAGCCTCCCAAAAGGCTGTGGGCTGTCTTAAACAGGTTAATTAAATCACACACATAAGAATCTAAAACACACATAAGAAATAATTACAATATGTGCCTTAAAATGAAACCAGCCATTACGTGCTGTACACTATGGTATCATACTTACACTTATTATCAGAAACATGGTCATATGGGGTATCAGGTGAAATTTGTAACTGGACTGAGGATTTCTTGGTGGACAAGATATGGCATGCTGTATTGTATGGAGAGTCATTGACAGAAGTAGAACTAACTTCAGTCACTCCTGGACGTTTTTAACACCACTGCTGATAATGTTGTGTATTAATTTAACTTTCAGACAATATTAATAGTAGCATCAGACTTTTCACAAATGATATAGTTATCTGTAATGAAGCTCTCACCCTCCCACTCTTGCTCTCAGACAAAGGAAAAAGCATATAGAGTCAGGTGTTTTTCTTTCAAGAAGATGATTTGAAAGTCAGTATTGCGTAGATTTTTAACAGGGTCAGAACTGCAACTTTTTAATGCCTACTTACAAGTCACCACCATTCATCTTACAAAATATTAAAGATACTCCATACCCTAGATCTAGCCTTCCAACCCCCTGCCCCCCCTCCCCCTCCCTATCACCATCCCTACAAACCATCATATGGGTGCCTTTTCTTTCAGGAGAAGTATGCAAATAACATAGAATGCTGGGCTTTCTGTCACAGACTGCACACTAGTATAAATATGTACGTGCATATAGAGAGCTGTTGGCAAGCAGGGTGCACTCAGCTGTTGTTAGGCTAATTGAAGATCTACTTGTTTGAGGAGTAGTGGCACTGGTCATGAAAACTGACAACGGCTGGGAGAATGATGTGCTGAATACATGCCTCACCATATCCACACACAGTGACACCTATTCAGCTGAGGACTACACGGTGATCGGTTGGTTCCGTTGGACTTTCTGAGGCCCATTTGGATGGAGTTTAGTTACTGTCATATTTATTTACAGCTTTTTTTACACTGAAGCTGCAAAGAAACTGGTATAGGCATGCATATTCAAATAGGCAGGCAGAATACGGTGCTATGGTCAGCAACGCCTATATAAGACAACAAGGGTCTGGTGCAGCTGTTAGATCGGCTACTGCTGCTACAATGGCAGGTTATCAAGATTTAGGTGAGTTTGAATGTATTGTTATAGCCAGCACATGAGTGATGGGACACAGCATCTCCAAGGTGGCGAAGAAATGGGAATTTTCCTGTATGACCATTTCGCAAGTGTACCGTGAATATCAGGAATCCAATAACACATCAAATCTATGACATTGCCGCAGCTGGAGAAAGATCCTGCAAGAACGGGACCAACAACGAGTGAAGAGAATCGTTCAGCGTGACAGAAGTGCAGCCCTTCTGCAAATTGCTGCAGATTTCAGTGCTGGGCCACCAACAAGTGTCAGTGTGTGAACCATTCAACGAAACATCATTGATATGGGCTTTCAGAGCTAAAGGCCTACTTATGTGTCATTGATGACTGCACGTCACACAGCTTTACGGCTCGCATGGGCATGTCAAAACTGACATTGGACTGTTGATGACTGAAAATATGTTGCCTGGTCGGACGAGTCTCGTTTCAAACTGCATAGAGTGGATGGACATGATGGGTATGGATACAGCCTCATGAATCCATAGACCCTGCATGTCAGCAGGGGACTGTTCAAGCTGGTGGAGGCTCTGTAATGGCGTGTGCAGTTGGAGTGATATGGAACCCCTGATACTTATAGATAAGACTCTGACAGGTGACACATATGTAAGCATCCTGTCTGATCACTTGCAGCCATTCATGCACAGTGTGCATTCCGACGGACTTGGACAATTCTGGCAGGACAATGCAACTCCCCACACGTCCAGAATTGCTACAGAGTGGCTCCAGGAACAATCTTCTCTTCTAAGTTTAAACAGTTCCGCTGGCCACCAAACTCCCTAAACATGAACATTATTGAGCATATCTGGGATGCCTTACAAGGTGCTGTTCAGAAGAGATCTCCACCCTTTCGTATTCTTACGAATTTATGGACAGCCCTGTAGGATTCATGGTGTCAGTTTTCTCCATCACTTCTTCAGACATTTTCTAGTCCATGCCACTTTGTGTTGTGGCACTTGTGTGTGCTCGTGGGGCTCTACATGATATCAGGCAGGTGTTCCAGTTTCTTTGGCTCTTCAGTGTGTTTATGTACCGTGATTACCGAATAGCTATTGTGTCACTAGATTAAATTTTAGGTTACTGTGCAATACTATAACATACGTTGCAACCACAGAATTGATTATATATTCTAGTGACTTCAAATTTCCTTTTTGTTTCAAAAGATAATGCAGTACACCTGTGGGATGAATTGGAGGCGTCAGCTGAAAATGGTTCGAATGGCTCTGAGCACTATGGGACTTAACATCTGAGGTCATCAGACCCCTAGGTTTAGAACTACTTAAACCTAACTAACCTAAGGACATCACACACATCCATGCCCGAGGCAGGATTCAAATCTGTGACCTTAGCAGCAGCGCGACTTCATACTGAAGCGCCTAGAACAGCTCGGCCACAACGGCCGGCGTCAGCTGAAGAAACTGCTAACCCACAAGAGTATATTTTGAGTTTCTATATATTGTATGTTTGATTTAATTGAAAGACAGGACCTTCATTCCAATAACGCAAAACAGATTATACAGTGCAGAGCCCTTTCTATCGATATACTGGAAAATTTGGCACCAACATGTGATGCATTTGAAAACACAACAGACAGTGTAATCAAACTAATCCTTACTATTTTGAGGGTTAAGTTTATGATGTCTTTCTCACCTCTGTGAAACGCATTTTCTGTTAACAGCCTAGTCGGCGCGTGCTTCGAAACGTTTCGGCAGACCGTTAGCGTTCGGAGCGAAGCTTCCAGTTACCTACCTGTCCCTAGTGTTGAGTGATTGGCCTATACAATGTTGGCAGATTTATAGGTTCGTGGAGATTTTGGTTGTGGCTTCTTTCCACTTGTTTGGCACTGTTCCTGGTGTGATCGCTTCTTTATAAAGGTGGCTCAGTGTCGGTAGCAGGAGATTTGTTGGAGTGGCATGGGAGGTGCTGACTTGGGGTGGGGGAGAACGAGGTACTTTGTGACTCCCCACCCTCCCTACCCAACATTTAAATGCAGCCTGTTCCGCCAATGTTCATACGTGCATTTCTCCCCTTTTACCGGGAAATCTGTTAAAATTCCATCTACTATCATGCTCAAAAGTATCCGAACTATCTCAGTTGCCATCAGCCTGATTTGCATTGGGCCCATGTTACGTAGCTATCTTGCAGGTCCTCTAATATCACTTCAGTACAGTCGTTTGGTTAAACAAAATGGTTATTACAAGTGGCCACTAGAAAACACTGCTCTGTACGGCAATAACTCCAGATGTAAATTAATAAGAGTCCACGGAGGATACAATATCCGATGAGTAGTGACCAATTTTCGTCCAGAACGCTGAACGAGTTCTTTCTTTGTTCGGAAGGGGAAGCCGACAGTGTCTGCCACCTTTCGGCCGGTCGGCGGTGATAGAATAGGGGCGGACGCCCTGCAGTCTTTCTCAAACGATTTTACAGAAACTATTTGGTAAAAAAAATCATTTTTGCTTTTCTTGTAGCTTTATATGTCGGTCCATTATGATATGCCTATCATTTCGTTAATGGTCATAGTTATTGTGATATTGACGTGGAAGTAAGACAGTGCGCGGAATTCGAAAAAGTGTACAAGGAAAAATAGGGGGCGCTATGATTTTCCTTTAGGTGCGTATTACACAATGTGTTTCTGCGTATGAAATTTAACCAACATACTGAATTTTTCGTTAGACTTGGGTGGAAGTCTCCATCTGTCACCAGTATTGAGAAAATTAATCTGACATAGCACACATATTTGCGATCGCGCCACACCAGTGATAAAGCCAGTTTTTCATAAACTGTTTGAGATACCGAAATAAGATTTTGGCAAATGATAGCACGCAAAGAGGAGAGTATTTTGGTATATGGTTATTACGCAAAACTTCATTACCTAGCGTGTTATTCCACTAACTACAGACTTTTTCGATAAGAGAGTGTAATTTTTAAGGGTCATCAATAGCTGGCGAAACGAGAAATGCTATGGGTTTTGGAACAACATAAGTGAAGATATTACACGTTTATTTGGTACCGAGGATGTGCAATTTCATAAGCTACTGACCTTACTTTTCCTCAGTTACTCACTTGATAAATTTAATAAACCACTGTTTCAGAAGTCTGTGACAGCTGCGTCTGCACAACATATTAGTGAGGTAAGACACTACAGACTCCGCTGTGTTTTGGCAAAAGAAGCAAATTTTAACATGGCAACAAGAGATGTGTGGTTTTACTCAAAATTCACGATTTATGACACTTCTCTGAAAGTTACAAGTGGTTAACAAGCCAGAGGAAAATAGATCGCCGCGTTTTTTGCGAAATTCCTTTTAGGTACTAACCGAAGCAGATGTGACATCTTTTTGAATTGTCACGATGCAAGGGTGGTTGTGGAGGAGCCCCGTTTAATATTTGTTAAAAAATGTGAGCGTAAGGTTCATTATAGACCTACAGGGCCTGCCCGCAGTCGCCAACACAACCGCCGTCCCCACAAATGCCCTGCCGTCTGCGCATATACCGGCCACTGTATTCTGCGCGGACTCTACCCCTATATTACAAACATCAAGGAGTATCCGAGAGAGTCCTTAAAGCTTGTAAATTCATATTTAATACAATAAGCGTTTTCTAAAATGTTACCACTCTAATTAGTATCCGACAAAAGTAATGCCAATAATATATAAGTCATTCCGTAACCCTTACTCAATACTAATTTTTTTGCAGTATTCATTCTCGATAAAAGAGTATCCAGTCATCTGTTAACCATAGTTCACTAAGCGAGTGCTTTTGCATAAACTGATTAATGAACTAACCAGAAACAAAAACCATGATTAACAGCGTCAAGTGCTGTATCGAAACGTCACCATTCATATCATATCACTAGTATTTTCACTGTATTCACGACGCACGTTCATCTATGTGCAGTTCGAAAACCACGTATCGTACTCGTTATCCAACACAAAATGACATGAAAATGAAAGTTTTCGTGAACAGCTAGTCGTGGATATGTTTGAACTTTAAAGGACATGACGAACTGTTTTGTTCTGAATATGGACTGAAACAGAAAACTTACTCAGCAAAATATTCGCGGCTGACCGAGACTCAACCACAGCACTAATCACCATTGTTGACTAGTCATAAAGAGATGTCATATATAATATTTTAGCCAATATCAGTCAGAAAATCTGAAACTGAAGTGAAATAACGAAAATCGTTGAACTGGACCGGGACTCCTATCTGGTCTCTGTTTACCAACTACGAAAGATGTTAAATATGGATTCATTCCCAAGTAACCAGCTTGAAATGACATATGTGTGGGACGGCGATTCGAACCCAGCACCTAATGTAAGCACAATGGAATGATAGATATCGAATTTTCTCAGCATTAAGGCCTCGCCAAGCAGTTACTGATCTGGTGGCGCTGTCCACGCCCCACGGCAGTTGGCAACGGCGCCACATAGGCAGCGATCTCCACAGAGCGGCTGATAACTGTAAAAAATACGGTATGTAAACGAAGAAAAACTACGTCAACTTCTGTCGTTAATTTTCGATAGTGTTCTCTTCTTCTTTTAAAAAATTAAAAACCATTTATTTCGGTTTTGTGCGTTTTCGTCACTGTAAAATACTTCTCATTCGATTCTGAGGAAACAAATTGGCACAAAAAGGTGATATATGCGTATCTTATAGTTTTACATTATAGCTTGACGATGAAGAGTCAATTATGTCGATGTTGGTCATAGTTACTGTGATATCTACTTTCGAAGCACTTAGTAGCATAAATATTTTTTGAAGGGTTTGCAGTGAAAAAATATGGTCGCTGGCTACTTTACATTTCGTTCGTTTTAGGTGATACGTTGCTGTGAACTAAATGTAGCTAATATATCAAAATTGTTTTTAAAGTTGGGAAGAGAGCCACATTTCGGTACAGTATGGAGAAAATACACTGAAGCGCCAAAGAAACTGGTATAGACATGTATATTCAAATATGTATGTATATATATGTACACAGGCAGAACCAAATTCATACTCCGCTCCAAATGCAACACCGCCCCTGGTCACGACAGCATCACCTACCACCTTCCTTCCTAGCTGTCCTTGCTACCCTGTATAACGTCCTCCTCTCCACCGGCTTTTATGCTGACCTGTGGAAGACTTCCCGCGTCCTGCTGTTCCTTAAACCTAACAAACCCCCCCTCTGACACCTCTTCCTATCATCCCATCTGTCTCACCTCTGTGTTCAGTAAGGTCTTCGAGTCCATGCTCTATCGCTGTATTCATCATTACCTTTACGAGCACCACTTCCTTCCCTTACCTAGTGTGATTTCCGGTCCTCCTCCTCAGCTGACGACTAGATCCTTAACCCCACCATCTTCTTTCCCTCCAATTTAACTCCTGTCGCTTCGCTATTTTTGTTTCCCTCGATATCCAGAACTCCTATGACTGTGTCTAGCATCTCTAGCTCCTCTTTAAACTTAAGACCTACGTCGTCCATCTTGTTGCTTCCTTCCTCTCCCATCATCCTTCCTATGTCACTATCCACAATACCAACTCCCGGCCAGCTGGGGTGGTCGAGCGGTTCTAGGCGCTACAGTCTGTAACCGCGCGACCGCTATGGTCGCAGGTTCGAATCCTGCCTCGGGCATGGATGTGTGTGATGTCCTTAGGTTAGTTAGGTTTAAGTAGTTCTAAGTTCTAGGGGACTGATGACCATAGAAGTTAAGTCCCATAGTGCTCAGAGCCATTTGAACCATTTGAACCAACTCCCATACTTTCTATCCCACTGCCAGCGTGCCCCAAGGCTCCGTTCTTCCCCCTCTCCTCTATCTCCTGTACACTGCAGATATGCCTAAACCTTCCCTGCCGGTTCACCTCCTCCAACTTGCTGATGACACCGCCTTCCTGGCCCTTTATCCTACCCTTCAACAGTCCGAACGTACCCTTCAAACCTACCTTACCAGTTCACTGTCTGGTGCAACCAGTGGTTCCTTCTCGTCAACCCATGTGAGACCCAGGCAATCATCATACGTTGTACCACCCACTCCTTCTGGCTCCACAATTTTTACCTCATTATTCATGGTCATCCTATCCACCTCACTCCTATCCTGAAATACCTTGGCCTCATCCTTGACCAACACCTCACTTAGAATCTCCATCTTCTTATGATCCAACACAAAGCCCACAATAAACTCCACCTTCTGAAACTGTTGTCTGGCTGAACATGGGGACTGCTTCCTGCCACCATTCTCTCACCTACAAATTCTTGATACATCCCATCTTTTGTTATGCCAGCATTGCCTGGATTTCTGCCATGCCAAGATTCTATAAAGCCCTCCAAATCCTTGAATGGCATGCACGCCGCCTCACCTTCCGTATCTGCCCCTGTCCACCACACAGATCCTCTATGGCCTCAACCTTGGACACATCTGCACCCTGTACATTCTCCACAGACTCGATGCCCCCCATTCCCTGGTGTCTTCTGTCCTCTCTATTCCCAACCCATTGCCGCTACTTTACTGTGGTGTCCCATCCTCTCTCCATCTCTGCACCCTCCGTTTCCTTTCCAAATGCAACTTCGAGCGCCTGCTCCTCCTGGGTAATGAGCTTCGCCCTGATATCTACCCCTCCCACGAACTCTAACCCCACCTTCCCCTCCTCCCTCCTCAGGGCTCTATCTCTCCTCCCCTTCCCCTGAGCGATTTTTTCCTTCCTTCTCCACCCCCTCTCTTTTCAGTGCACTCCTGAGTCTCTGCACTCCCTCCTGACTTGCCTTCCCTCTCTATCTTCCATCCTGCCCGTCTCTTGCACCTTAGTGTGCCCCCAACTCCCTAGCTTTTTCTCCCACCATCTCCAGCCCCTTTCCCCTCTACCCCGTCCTGTCCTCTATTTTCCTTTCTCTTCATTCTCCTCTCCCTCAACAGGTCTCTCCTGGCAGTTACTTTTCGTCATGTGTGCTCTGTCTCATGCAGTGGTTTTTAAGTGTTGTCGTTCTGGGGTATTTTAATACTGTGGCTATCCTTCAACTTGTAAGTGTGACTTCAGTGTTTTTTACATGCTACACAAATCGCAAACTGTGTTTTTTAACATTATGTGGACTTTTTTTGACTGTCCAACATGAACATTTCCATGTACATGTATATTTTAACACCCTCTGTCTCCCCTTACTATGTTCTTATGTCCCTCTTTATCGCCTTTTATATGTATAATTTTCATCTTTTTATTAAATGTATCACTTGGCTGAAGACCGTCGGATTGTGATGCTGCCAGCCCTCCCCTGCTTATATGGGGCGGGAGAATAAAATCACAATAAAGAAAAAATGGCATTGTTGTTAGATCGGTTACTGCTGCTACAATGGCAGGTTATTAAGATTTAAGTGAGTTTGAAGGTGGTGTTATAGTTGGTGCATGAGTGAAGTGGGCTGCGGCTGGAAAAGATCCTGCAATAACGGGACGAACGACCACTGAAGAGAATCATTCAACGTGACAGAAATGCAGGCCTTTCGCAAATTGCTGCAGATTTCAATGCTGGGCTATCAACAAATGTGCCGGCTGAAGTGGCCGTGTGGTTAAAGGTGCTGCAGTCTGGAACCGCAAGACCGCTACGGTCACAGGTTCGAATCCTGCCTCGGGCATGGATGTTTGTGATGTCTTTAGGTTAGTTAGGGTTAACTAGTCCTAAGTTCTAGGGGACTGGTGACCTCAGCAGTTGAGTCCCATAGTGCTCAGAGCCATATGAACCATATACCAACAAATGTCAGCGTGCGAAACGTCATCGATATGGGCTTTCGGAGCGTCCTGCGTGTCAGCAGGGGCTGATCAAGCTGGTGGATGCTGTGTAATGGTGTGGGGCGTGTGCAGTTGGAGTGTTAGGGGACCCCTGATACGTGTAGATACGACCCTGACAGGTGACACTACGTAAGCATCCTGTCTGATCACCTGCATCCACTCACGTCCATTGTGCATTCTGATGGACTAGAGCAATTCCAGCAGGACAATACGACACCCCACACATCCAGAATTGCTACAGAGTGGCTCTAGGAACACTCTTCTGAATTTAAACACTTCCGCTGGCCACCAAACTCCCCAGACATGAACATTATTGAGCATATCTGGGCTGCCTTGCAACGTGCTGTTCAGAAGAGATCTCCACTCCTTCGTACTCTTACGGATTTACGGACAGCTCTGCAGGATTCATGGTGTCAATTTCCTCCATCGCTACTTCAGACATAAGTCGAATCCATGACGCGTCCTGTTGCGGCACTTCTGCGTGCTCAGGGGTCCTACACGATATCAGGCAGGTGTACGAGTTTCTTTGGCTCTTCAGTGTAGAACTACTGTATTCTCGCGCAGAGGCCGAGCGCGCTGCCTGAATGCACCACGCCAGATAATGTATCCTGCAGGTCAGCCGTGAACATTTCGTAAAATACAAACCCCCTTTTCAAATTAGTGATCGTAAATTATTATTGTACTTACTGCTAGAAGAAAATGATGAAGAAGAGGACATTCTACTCCAACAGTTGCGTATCCTATATTTTAAGACAAGACTTGTTAAAAGTTTTGTTTACGACACTTACCAGTGTCATTTATTGCACGAAGACAAGATATTGTGGGTTTTTCAGGTTAAATATTTTGAAGTTTGTAACGTCTAGAGAAACAAAAACAATATATTATGTAGTAATTAGAGAATTAGATGTATCCTATTGTGTCATTGTATAAAATTATGTATTTTTTTTTTATTATTTATTTCTGAAAACGTCTGCGTCGGCGAGTAATAAAACCGACACAGAAGATAAATGTTAAACAGAGATTAAAAAAGGAACTAGTATATAATACGTGTTGAATATGAATGTCTTTGTCGTCTTAATTTGGAAGTTGTGCGAGTAAGATCTCCTGTTGTTCTCGTAGAGAACGCCAATGTAGCATTCTTTTGTCGAGACTAAGCAATGTACGCCATTACGTGTGAATTCACAAAGGTCGGTAATCACTGAGATATTTAAAGGTTTTAATAGAGTTGTTTAAATGAAAACTTGTATTATTTATTGTTAAGCTTGCTTGCATATTATCCCATCCTGTTGAGACATTTTTCAGTTATATAAATATTATCTGTGGTGCTGAGCTGCGTGGAGAACTAAGAGCCGCTGCCGCGGCGTATTTAAACGACTTACAATATAGTCGATCATACCGCAAGGAAGCGGTAAAATAATAGTAAAATAATATTATTTCTTTTAGCTCCCAGACTGGCAGTGAAGATCAGCAGATTTTATGATGTGTTGCAGATTGACACGGGCTGCTGATAGGATATAATTTACAGTGCAAATAATTTAATGTACCTTCAGAATCTGATAGGAATCTTGCTGTGCTCCGTTCTGATCTGGCAAACTTTATAGTGACAACGTATTTTTTAATGAGAGTCTCATGTTCTTGGGCTAGTCGTGGTATGAAATAGCATTTTAACGAGAAATAAAATCCACTGCGAACTTGTGTTTTTGAACGATCACCCGAACTGTAACATCAGTGTTCATAACAAAGTAATTTCAACTTTTAATCACTATGAAGTAGGGAAGATATATTGATTCTTAGCATGAGTTGCAGTTATGAAAAATCGTTCCTTAAATTGTAGGCCAGATACAGAACAATAAGACTTCCATATATACATTTTATTCCGCTAAAAGGTAATGATGATAAAGAAAAGCAAAGCACAGCATTGCTAAAAGTATTTCACGTAACTCTTTTCGTAAATGTGTTGTTACAAAGAGAATAAATAAACCAAAGAGCAACAATTTTACAATCCGCGAGAGAGTTGTACGTGAAACTGTCGCCCAAAAACGCGGGGCCCGAATTTGCAGTGGCCACAAATATAAAATTTTATGTATTTTTCTTTCAGTGTTGATTGTTATGTATGTGTAGATATATATGTATTTAGTGATAAATGTATGTATGTATATCATGATCAATGCTATGTTTTAATGAATGTGTAAACACTCTTTCATGACAAACCGTACTACTGCAAACGAGTCTGAGAAGACGATCCTGATAGTACTGAGAAGCTGTAACGACTACGTAATCCGGGGGCAGCCGAACCCCGAGATAAGATAAACTAAAGGTAAGACTACAGTGTAGTTGTCCTGTTTGTAGAAGTCGAGCTCCAGTGAAGTGATCTCATTTCGCTAGTGGTGTGCATATTGTGCGTAGTTTGATGTTAGTGTTTGTGACAGGACAAAGTTGATGGTAGATAGTAATTGTTAGTGTGCAGTTAGTGTAGATAAATGAACGTATTTTGTGTGCAAGGGGCAAAACTGTCAGACTTTGTGGTTTAGTAAGCAATTTATGAATATGGTTAAGTTGCGTAGTCAACGTCCGAGCAATATGGATACTGAGGAACAAAAATTAGTTAGTGCAGGAAATGTGGAACCGGGTACCTCAAGTAGTACTAGTACTCTCTTTGAGGATATAACATGTGAGACTGTGGGGGCAGGGGCACAGGAAGTGGTGCCACCGCCCACTAGTCCTCAAGGGGATGTAGAGAAAGAAGTTGTACCACCACCAGAAAAGCAGGAACCAGAGAGTGGTAATCTGACTGGTGGGTATTCGCTTCAGGCCATATTAGAGCGCGTGCTGAATTACCAGGCAGAATTTGCGCAACAGCAAGTCGAGCGAGACCGCCAGCAAGCTGAGCGAGATCGTAGGCTAGCAGAAAATTTACTTGCCCAGCAAGCTGAGCGAGATCGCCAGTTAACAGAAAGTTTCCTTGCCCAGCAAGCTGAGCGAGATCGCCGGCAAGCTGAGCGGGACCAGCAACTTGTGCAATCGTTAGGAAACATGAAAAAAGAGATTGCAGATATGAAACAGAATTATGAGTCGATACCTAAGGCCGTGCAGGAGCTGACTGAACAGGTCAACAACCTGCAAGTAGCAAACACTAATAGGGTAGACGAAATAGGTGTATTAGCCAATCGAGTAGAAAAGCTAGAAATAGATTCCACGCAGCTTGTAGAGCAGAAGTGGAACGAACAAGCAACTAAAATTGAAACAGAATTCAACTCATGGCTAGAAGTGAAGGAGTGTGAGATTGACAAGAACATTAATTCCAAAGTACAAGCAGCCATAGCAAATAGAGGCTCCGAATCGTTCAGTACCGCAGTGAATAGTCAGGTACAGAACGACGTGCAAACCATCAAACAAATACTCAGTGAGGATATTCCGCAGTGGCAAGTGAATATGAACAAACGGATATCCGACCTGGAGAAGGGTTTAGCACAAAGCAGAAAACATTTGGAACAGGAACCTCTGTCGCCAACAGCCCATGGTTTTGGCAACGTACAAACTTATACGCGATACAACAATGGGGAATCTGTAGTCGATAATGCGAAGAGCTGTAGCTTCGGTTCGGAGCACACAGCATATGTCCAAGGAGCAAAACCATGTAGTTCAAAAATATTAGTGGAAGAAAGTTTAATCAAAAATAGACAATTTCAAACGTTTACTACTGAACGGAAATCAGTACACCCAGTAGTATTCATAAAAAGCTTTAAAAATATCTTGCCCAGTGTGTGGAACGAAACACAGAAAATTCAATACATAATGTCGTACATTCAAGGTGATGCAGCGTTGTGGGCTACAGAAGTAGCAGACAGCTGCATGACATATGAACAGTTCGAAAGGGCATTTCTATCGAAATATTGGTCGCCTTGTATACAAGAGCGGCTAAGAAAAGAAGTATATAATCCCGGACCGTACTCACCTCGTCTGGGGAATTTGAGACGGTATTTTGAAAAATATATAAACAAAACATGCTACTGGGACGAGCCTATATCACCAAGAGACATAATAAGACTACTAAAATCACATTTACCCATTCATATCAAAGAGAAATTAATACACGTACCAGAAAGCGATATGGAAAACTTCCTGTCTGTTCTAGATTCTATAGACTTGGTACAGGAAGACGCAAAATCAGCGTGTGATCACTCGCGGAATAATGGGTCAGGATGTAAACAGGACAGAAATAGTAGTGCACAAAACCACAACCATGGAAATGGTGGGGGTGGTAACAAGCGGCAAGAACATTCGCAAAATGGTAGTAATGGTAGAGGCCAGAACGGGTATGGACAAACAACTTATAACAAAAGGCGTCTATTTGACGACCGGTACGAATCTGGAATGTCAGGGACCAACCGCTGGAAAAATGCGCGAGGTCAGTGGCAGAGCAATTATAGTGATAGTAATCGAAATTGGCAGCAAAATCAGCGAAGAAGCCCAGAGCGACAGGGTAATGACCGGTATGACAACAATAGACCACTGCCGCAAAACGCGCCTATTGCGCAGCCGTGGCGGCCGACAAATCAGAGTGTACATATAGTGGAGGTCGCGGACAATAGCCGTCCAAGTAATTCACAAGTAACTAATTCAACAAACTAGAATCGGCCTCGATATGCTCTCCATCGATGGCCGAGGGATGGAGTGAGAGCAACACGAGTGATAATAATATACCTGGGATACGTATGCTGCGATACAACGATGGTGTCAGTATGGATAAAGATCTACTGAACGAACCACACGAATGTAAGAAAGATAATAACGAAAATGTGCAAGCTATTATCGAAGCGAAAATCAATGATGTTGCAGTGAATATAATCATCGACACAGGTGCCTCAGTAAGGGTAATGAGTATGGAGTTATTTAAGGCACTGGGAAAAGGACATAGCATTCCGACTTTCCCGGTTAATAATTGTAAGGTGTCTGGAGCCATTAGTGCACAGAGCCAATCAGTTAAGTACCAGGTGCAGGTGGAGATTTGTAAGGAGGGCGAAGCCATAGTGAGCTCGTTCCTCGTTGTTAAAGGATTGAAGGTGGCCTGCATTCTGGGAGTAGATTTTCTCCGTGAGAGGGACGCATTGATCGACCTCTCCTTGGGGAAATTAAGCATAGTTAATAGGGGTAGGAGGATTGAGTTATCTATGATGAAATCGAAGGAGGTACTTGTGCCGTGTTGTAATCGAATCAATATCAAGGGTAGGAACCCTTGGGTACTACACCTTGATGATTTGTCACATGCAGCAGACCTCTATTACCCGAATTTAGAGGATCGAAATTTTGAAACAAATGTTGAGGCATTTCAAACCAAAGTGCAGGAATCTGAAGGTTTAAGCGATAAACAAAAGCAACAGTTGACGCAGCTGCTATCGGAATACACTATGGTATTTACCGACTGACCAGGAATAGTCAAAGGGTACCACTATCACATAGAGGTGATGCCCCACAAAACATACTGTCGCGCAACTTACTCCATCCCTTGGTCGAGGAGGGAATTAGTAGCTAAAGAGATTCGGAAGATGTTAGAGTGGGATATCATTGAGCCCTCCTTCTCTCCATACAGTAGTCCTCTTGTAGCAGTGGCGAAAGCCAATGGAAAAATCAGGCTAGTGTTAGATGCGAGGGACATTAACAAAACTATCATACCTGTCCGGACTCGCCCTGAGAATTTAGATGAGCAAATACAAAAATTTCATGGAGTACGAATGTAGCTATTTGTTAGCACATCCCCATACGGGGAAGATCAAAGGATTGTATCCACGTAAAGATGTGAAGTTATTTATTCAGTGACATATCACATATAAAGAGTAATAGTTGTAAGAAGATTTTAATTGTGTTTTAGAATATAAGTATGTTAGTATTAAGAAAGAAATTTGTGTGTAATGAAACTTGGAGGAAGTGGATTCAGAAAGTAGGCAATAGCTTACACAGGAAAGATTTTGTTTACAGACAATTAGAGCCATTTAAAAATTATAGGCTCATTAAGCAACGAACAATCTTCTTGTTGATAAAGTGAGGATTAATTTCTTGAATCATTATACAAAGGATTAATTTCTTGAACCATTTTCTATGTGTAGTATGTAAGTGCAATTAATGATGCAATCTAATATAGTAAGGTAACTGTCGTAATTGTATTAGGATAAGGAACCCTGAGAGAGAGAGTCTTGACTAGCCAAACATGGACTCTGTAATATGCAGCAATTATGTGATGTTTGCTGCCAGTAGTGATATGAGAACGACACTGGAGCATAAGCTAATCAAAAAACAAGCCCGTTCCGTGGAAAATCCGCTTTGTATATAACAATGCTTCAATTGAAGCCTGTGTACTTGGTGCACGCCCTTGAATATTCATTACGCGATACGCGAATTAAGTCAACCAATGTGGAACCTACACTGTAGTCATATAGGAAAAATCATTAAAAATAATGCTAGTGCTAAATGAAGTATTTATTGATCAATATGCCCAAGTCAAGCTGTCATGCACATGGTAAAATCTGTTTGATAGATGGGTGATGACCAGGCAAGCTACACTGATAAGAAAATTAAAAAATTTTACAAAAGGGCTGTATACGCCTAGTAACAATATGAAAAGTGTGTTGTGATAAGGTAAAAACGAATAGACGCCATGTAGATGAGAGTGAGTATGCGAAGAACAGTTAAAAGGTATTAAAAAATAAACTGTGTGCATAAACAATGGAGGAAAGGACGGAATATTGGGTGTAGCAGGGACAGAAAATGACTGTTGTATCTGCACCAATATATACGTCGATAAGTCTAGTGTTGAGTGACAGACTGTCCTAGTGCAGTGCTCAACGAACAATAGACAGTGTATAAAAACAGTAGTTATTGATCCGTTCGGAGTCGAGTTAAACGAACATCGCTCGACGGGGACATTTAGTATGTGTGTTACGAAACATTTTCACGTGTTGAAAGACGCTCTGGCAGTGTACCAACCGTGGAGTGAGTGAAAATGTGTAGTACAATGTGCGTGTGACGAACCTTGAATACCAGTGTCACAATGCCACAAGAAACCTGTTATCACGCCAAACCATCCTGTGCATACCAGTGAAGCGACGGCTTACTGAACAATAAACGCTTTTAACAAGTTGCATCTTCTTCCACAGCTAGTAATCTGTGTCCTTAAAGACAGTACACCGTTGTGGAATGTTTGTTTCATGCGCTACAACGGGGAGCCATGCGGAGAAGCCGAGACGAGTGCCGTGCCGCCAGCCAGCCGGTCGCGGTAAACCACTGCCACTCGCCGACATCGGCGAATGGTTCGCCGCGGTTCGTGACGGCGTCGCTGTTACTGAGAGCCGGTCGTCGAACCCAGCGGCCGTCGGCACGCGGCGTTCCAGACGACGCTACTCAACAATTGCTTCGCGCCGCCAGCTCCGTACAACGTTGTTGTCATTCAAATGAACTATCAAATATGTGTTTAATGCACTAACATGAATAGGGTTTAGTGGACACGAAATGACGTGACAAACATTTGTTTTTTTTTCTTGAGTTATTCAATACGGACTCAAAGTATTCATTGGTTCAGTGATATATAGATATAATATGTTTTCGTCATGTTAATGAAGTATACTCGCATGAATGCTAGACATTTTAAACCAATTGTCACGAGTAAATGCAAGGACGATTCATGATACTACTGTAAAAACGTGTAATAAGTGACTTTCATTACAATCCAAAACACAAATATTATATGGGTAACAAAGAGACTAAAGGTTTAACATGCTCTCACAAATAGCCTTTGTTATATGTGAACAGTGGATAGAATCTGAACTTTTTGTGATCAAACTGGGTATTAAAACAAACCAGACGAGATGACCATGGCTCCGGCGCAGTTTTCCCAGGTTTTCTGATCGCACATAGCCCGAATGGGGGAGCCAAATAAATGTAATGACCCTGGGACTAGGTTGACGGTCACCTCGCAAAGTGTAAGAACAGTATAAAAAGTGTAATTAAACCTACAGTGTAAAAGAACTAAGAAGTGTAAAGTGAATGATCCAACCAAGGTAACAGACAATAACCAAACAGACGTTAGTGGCAGCATATTGCCGAACATTTCCAACGTTAGTCAATTGCTGCCAGGGGCATTGTAACGTCTAGAGAAACAAAAACAATATATTATGTAGTAATTAGAGAATTAGATGTATCCTATTGTGTCATTGTATAAAATTATGTATTTTTTTTATTATTTATTTCTGAAAACATCTGCATCGGCGAGTAATAAAACCGACACAGAAGATAAATGTTAAACAGAGATTAAAAAAGGAACTAGTATATAATACGTGTTGAATATGAATGTCTTTGTCATCTTAATTTGGAAGTTGTGCGAGTAAGATCTCCTGTTGTTGTCGTAGAGAACGCCAATGTAGCATTCTTTTGTCGAGACTAAGCAATGTACGCCATTACGTGTGAATTCACAAAGGTCGGTAATCACTGAGATATTTAAAGGTTTTAATAGAGTTGTTTAAATGAAAACTTGTATTATTTATTGTTAAGCTTGCTTGCATATTATCCCATCCTGTTGAGACATTTTTCAGTTATATAAATATTATCTGTGGTGCTGAGCTGCGTGGAGAACGAAGAGCCGCTGCCGCGGCGTATTTAAACGACTTACAATATAGTCGATCATACCGCAAGGAAGCGGTAAAATAATAGTAAAATAATATTATTTCTTTTAGCTCCCAGACTAGCAGTGAAGATCAGCAGATTTTATGATGTGTTGCAGATTGACGCGGGCTGCTGATAGGATATAATTTACAGTGCAAATAATTTAATGTACCTTCAGAATCTGATAGGAATCTTGCTGTGCTCCGTTCTGATCTGGCAAACTTTATAGTGACAACGTATTTTTTAATGAGAGTCTCATGTTCTTGGGCTAGTCGTGGTATGAAATAGCATTTTAACGAGAAATAAAATCCACTGCGAACTTGTGTTTTTGAACGATCACCCGAACTGTAACATCAGTGTTCATAACAAAGTAATTTCAACTTTTAATCACTATGAAGTAGGGAAGATATATTGATTCTTAGCAAGAGTTACAGTTACGAAAAATTGTTCCTTAAATTGGAGGCCAGATACAGAACAATAAGACTTCCATATATACATTTTACTCCGCTAAAAGGTAATGATGATAAAGAAAAGCAAAGCACAGCATTGCTAAAAGTATTTCACGTAACTCTTTTCGTAAATGTGTTGTTACAAAGAGAATAAATAAACCAAAGAGCAACAATTTTACAATCCGCGAGAGAGTTGTACGTGAAAACCCCAATTTACGTTAATCTCTCTTGATGACTCTTGCTGCATCTTCGCTAACGAAAACTCCTTAATCCAGTCACAAATTTCACTCGATGCAATTGTACTTTTGATAATAAGCATAGCAGTGGTATTGAGTCAAATGTTCTTCTAAAATAGAGAAATACTACATCTACCTGAGTACCTTTATTTATGGCTTTCAGTGCGTTATGAGAGAAAAGTGCGAGTTGGGTCTCACATGATCGACGTTTTCGAAGTCCATGCTGGTTAGCATGGAGGAGGTCATTCTCTTCGAGATACCTTTTTATGAGTTCAGAATGTGTTCCAAGATACAACAAATTTATGTGAAGAATTTTGGACGGTAATTCTGTGTATCACTTCTGCTGTCATTCTTCTAGATGGATGTGACCTTTGCTTCCTTCCAATTACTGGGCACGGTTTCTTGTTAGAGGGTATTATAGTGACTGGGGAAGGGGGGGGGGGAGCGCTAACCCACCCGCTAATAAAATTTCATAGGGATTCCTCTCGGGCTTTGTTCAATTTTGACGAGTTTACTGATTGCAAATGTGAAGCATACAGTTTCTCGTAAGATAGGAGGTACTGCTTTAAATTGTATTTTAAAACAAATGTATGTAATGACATCTTCGGTTATTAGTGTTAGAAACAAGCTTGGAAATAATTAATGTTGACATCATAAATACCTTGTGAGGCTAGGCAATTAATTTTCGTTTGAATGATTGTCTTATAGGAAGTTCAACTTTCTACGTGTTGCTTTCCGTTTTGATTACACGGTTGCTTACATACTTGCTGTAATATCTTTCAGATGCTTTAAGATGTAACACACACTACTTGATTTCCGGTAGTTAACACTGTACTGTACTTCATTTTATGTTACTTAACTGCAAATGTGAAAAAGAAAATTTTTGCAAAAATATTTACAATTTTTTGAACCAGTTTAGCAGCTATATCGCTCCATGCTTCAGCCTTCTTCAAAATGTTCTTACAATCTGCATCGCTTGTATCGCAGGTAGTTGTATTTCCTCACCTGTTCGATACGTTTTTCCGTATACATGATTTCCACTGAGAGCACTGCACGCTTGCCGAATCGACAAAGCTGCCTGTCGCTGCTGCTGGCTGAGCCGTTGGTGTGAGAATACGGCAAAAAATGTCGCTGGAGGCGCCAAAGCCGCCGAACCCAGCGGCGAATCTGTGTTTTCAGTCAGACTGGTGCTCGCCGCGTGGGCTGACCGGTAGCCGCGGCGGCAAGTCAGCCCTCAGTGCGACCGACACGATGCAACAACATGCATTTCAACAACGCGGACTGCTTGCCGCGGATCAAGGTCGCCCGCCGCTGCTCATGGTCGCAGACCGCTTTCTGTGTGGCCAGCCCTTTAGCGAGATATCAGAAACTGCAGTGACGGGACAAATGAATATTTCTGCCTTCTGGAGACACTTATCGCCGTTTTTTTAAGCCGAGAATAGACATTAAATATAGGTTTCTTTCACCAGTAGCGGTATGTGCGCATGTTTGAATTAGAAACGGTGTGAAAGGACTCGTTGATTACACACGGATGCTTTTTCCACCAGTAGCAAGGAGTCTATGAGTGGCATGTTTGAACTTGAACTAACGTGATTGAAAGACCTGTGTCTCTCAGGGAGTCGAGAGTGTCACATTATGTTATTAACAATGGCTGTAAAGAGGCTAAAATCAACTTAATTTTCCACCAACGATTAGGTGTGATCATGATAACACTTGAAAGGACATTATGAACACTTTTGTTCTGAACGAGGATTTGAACCCCCCCTGACATGCACGTTACGTGAAGACCTTGAGGAGTTTGGAATCTTGAGCATATGGCTCTGTATCGTCGAGAAGGAATTCAATCCTGCAAAAGGAAAGATCCAACTTCGAATCCCAATCCACAATCAATATATTCGACATCTGAAGCTGAAACAAAAGACAGAATAAGTGCCTTATGACCGTAGACAGTGTTTGGTTCCTTAACTAAAATAAAAATACCAATCTAAGAAAGGTTACTGGTGACAGAGTTTCTACATGCTGACACTTAGGCCTCTGTCATGGTCCAGTATTACCTGTAGTTGTTAGCAAAGGGGCATCACATTTAATGTGGGTATCGAACCACAATGAAATTGTATGTACTTCATGTGGTGTAACCCAGTGTAAACAAGATCTACAAGTCCCTATTATAAATAGTCGTCTGAAGTGAAAACCTAACCCAGCTCTTTGTATAGTAACCTAGCATCAAGGAGGAAGAGGAGATTGACGTCTAACGTCCTGTCGACAATGAGGCCATTAGAAACGAAGCAGAAGATCGGGGTATGAAAGGATGGGGAAAGAAAGAAATCGGCTGGCTCTGAGCACTAAGGGACTTAACATCTATGGTCATCAGTCCCCTAGAACTTAGAACTACTTAAACCTAACTAACCTAAGGACATCACACAACACCCAGTCATCACGAGACAGTGAAAATCCCTGACCCCGCCGGGAATCGAACCCGGGAACCCGGGCGTGGGAAGCGAGAACGCTACCGCACGACCACGAGCTGCGGACAAAGAAATCGGCCGTGCCCTTTCAAAGGAGAGGGAGATGTGTATGAAATCTTATGGGACTTAACTGCTAAGGTCATCAGCCCCTAAGCTTACACACTACTTAACCTAAATTATCCTAAGGACAAACACACACACCCATGCCCGAGGAAGGACTCGAACCTCCGCCCGGACCAGCCGCACAGTCCATGACTGCAGCGCCCTAGACCGCTCGGCTAACCCCGCGCGGCCCTTTCAAAGGAACCAGCCCAGCATTTGCCTGAAGCAATTTAGGAAAATCACGGAAAACCTAAACCAGATTGGCCGGACGCAGGTTTGAACCAGCATCTTCCCGAACGTGAGCCCAGTGCACCTAGCTTAAAACTCCCAGACCACTGAACTTCAGCTGGTCAGGGTCATAATTTTGTAGTAGCACATGTATGCTACACTGGATGAGAATTCTGTCTTCCTAACTCCCTAGAGTGGATGTTGTTGTTGCTGTTTTTGATGCAGCTCTCCATGTTACTCTATCCCGCACAGTCTTCTTCATCTTCGAGTAACCACTGCAACCTACATCCTTCTGAATCTGCTTAGTGTACTCATCCCTTGGTCTCCCTATATGGCTTTTGCCCTCCATGCTTCCCTCCAGTACTAAATTGATGATCCCTTGATGACTCAGAACGTGTTCTACCAACCGAACCCTTCTTCTAGTCGAGTTGCGCCACAAATTCCTCCTCTCCCCAATTCTATTCAGCACCCTCTCATTAGTTACGTGATCTACCCATCTAATCTTCAGCATTCTGTTGTAGCACCACATTTCGAAACGTTCCATTTTTCTTCCTGTCTGAATTATTTATCGTCCAAGTTTGTCTTCCATACATGGCTACACTTCATACAAATACTTTCAGAAAAGACTTCCTGACACTTAGGAAAACGACGGAAAATATAAACCAGGATGGTCGGACACAGGTTTGAACCAGCATCCTCCCGAAAGCGAGCCCAGTGTACCTAGCATAAAACTGGAATGGATAACATTCATTTATTGCTCAATCGAATCACTATTAACCAACTACCTCAGCTACTCGGACGTAACACTCAACTTGATTTTGTAATTACTGAAAAAAAATCACATAACGGCCATCTACACAAACTGACAACACTATAGGATGCGGAAGTTTCCACTAGAAGTGTTGCTGTTTGAGCTATTCTGTTGCACTGTCTGTTCTTTGTGAATGTCGTTCATTGCAAAAGAAAAGAAGGGTTACTGAACCCGATTCTTCTGCAATTCAGTAACCGTAACTCGTCGGTCTGCTAACAGTATCAATCTCTTGGGAGCTCAGAGATAACTTACTTCATTTTCTAACCCCTCAGTGACAGCCAAACCTTGGAAAACATATCCGCGAAGAGCTCGTGGCTGTCTGTCCTAATCAAAACGATTTCTGTTCAACTGCCGTACGACATACGGTGTCAGCCAAGGCGATCGCACCGGATCGTGTCTTAAGCCTATGATGTACAGCGGACGTCCGTAAAATCACATTGGCGAGCAAAAGATTATTTAACGTTATAGTTTGATTTTCAAAGTGAAATATTTTCTATAAACTGTGTGTGCACCATGCTGTAACAACAAAGTTGGTAACCAGTATTCTCGCTTCAAGGAATACTGAGTATGTACTCTACCGTTATGGGGCAAAATTTTCCTGGTAAAAGGAGTTTGGTGCATATGTTTGTGGCGATTTTGGATTTGGTAGAAGGGCGAAAGAGTTCGAACATCAGTGCCCTGTATGGGGTGAGTATTATCAAAAAATTAAGTCTTCTCGTCTCATGTCGGATCATTCTAAGGCGAATTATTTGACACGTTCAGGCAGCTGAACGGTTGTAGCTCTACGCATAAGAGGTAAAACATTTGCCTTATGCGGGATTGGAACCTTGAACCAACGCAACTTTGGCTTCGCCACGCGGTGACGTTGGCTCGGACTTGGGTGCTGACTGAGGTGTTCAGTGCTCCCTCATAGTCCTAGTGCTGACTAAGACAGATGATTCACAATGAAGACAGAATTAGCTGTAGTTCCTGAGTGGAATGACCATCCTGAATTAAAAACATGCATTTGATAGACAACCGACTATAAGTGAAAATCGTTGAGAATATTTAATTGAAATACCAAGAGAATATCAAATGAATGTAGCAGGATAATTCTGTGTCACACGATATTGCAGTGCCTGTGTTGTTCAGAAGTGTGTATTCATCCACCGACACCGGACAAGCGACTTTTAACTAAAAATGTCTCCCCTGTATGGGATTATACACAATGGATATACAAGTATGGGTAGAAGACACATGGCTGACGACATACGAAATTTTGGATCTGGCCCTGAGTCGTGCTCGGATAGACTATTTGAAGGGCTATCGCTCGCGATAAGCGTGAAATCCGGGTTCGAGTCCCGGTCTGGCACAAAGTCATTGTCATCATTCCATTATACAGCTAATGGTTTTCCACATTCGCATCTGCGAATACGTTTCATGTAGTTCTGTGTCACTTCAGGAAGTATCTCGTCTATCGCAGGGTTGGCAGACTTAATGTGCAATGTTGCCAAGTTCCAGTCTTCTTCGCAGCAGTAAGAAATACATTCCACAGCTGATATGTTTCTTGAGCAGTCTAGCAGTCCGGGAGTAGTACTTGCGCATCAAAAACGCAGAGGGAACTGCCCGCAAATTGACAGGTGGCGGAAATACGATAGATGTAACCAAATATGTGTAACTCAACAGAAATAGTATGCATTAAGAGCACGGGAAATCAACTGGATGACCTTTCTCTGTCATTATTTTATTTCTGTTTACATTGTGGATTATCAGTATATTGAAATGAGAATTATCGCAGTATAATTGTCAAAATATACTGCTTAGCCAAGTTTAAATAAGGGCTCAACGACAGGAAGTCTTTAAATGAAAAGAAATTAAAGAAGTAGCCTGGAGTGGCATTTACACAGAGCGACTGACAGCAACATCGTGGGATACGAATGCGACCATATAGATGGGCAGATGGTTCTGGAATGTGCACAGATTATTCAGGTGCTGCTGATTCATTAAGTGGAACTACCAAGATTCTTTAACAGTGCTCATAATCAAGTAGAGTATAACCCACACTTAATTTCTGATGTTGAAACAATTGTACAATAGTGTGTGAACTGCATCAACACCGTTGTAATCAACACACAGCACAATCCGCCTACATTCTTACATTCAATCAGAGCAATAGTACCTATGGTTACATCTTTCTGTGGACAATTTAATTTCTTCATAACACACAGGGGTGGTGGGATAAACTTTGTCCTGAGCCACTCTGAATTGTTGCCAAATATATTCAAAATGGTGTCCTCTCCTCGACTCTTCTCCATGGGGTAGATGTGGCAAAGTCATGCTCATGACACATCACCCCAGTCCTCCCCCACTTCCCTTCCCCCCTCTCCCCCTCCTTTCCCACACTTCCTCTTGCCTCCGCACTTGTGAATTGGCAGGAAAGGACTTAGTCTGTGCTGAGCTGCTTGAGAGGAAGGATGTAAGTCTTTATTTATTTTCAGCTGTGCTGTCCTTCTCCACCACCCACTGCTCCCACTTTCTGCCGCCCCCACCTGCCCCTTCTTCTTTCTGATCATGTGTGTGAATGTTCACCTTTCAGTTTGAAGACTGACTGCCCTAGTCCACAATTCCTTTTGAGAATTGGCGGGAAAAAGACTGAGTCTATGTATTTATTTATCTATCGAGGATATTATCCTTTAAGGTGGTAAAAGAACTACCTTGTACACCAAATAAATATCGATGTCTTGTAACACAGCCAGGAATGATGCAGTATACCTCAATACCACTCGACAAGCACCCTAGCACAGTCCTAATATCACGTCACAGCCGGGGACCAGGAATACTTGGATAGGCTCTGTAATGTCAGAATCAAAATTCAAGACAGAGTGCAACAACGATAACTGTAAAAGTCCCATACACTGGTCTACCCATACCTCTCACCGCTCATAATGCTACTGATAATAACACTGTTCTAAAAACGAGTACACATAGAAAAACACGAGTTTGTAAATTACGACTGTATGCTGCGGTGGTTGACAGATACAACAACAACAAAATTTTGCAAATTATCGGATGCTACCGCAGTAGTGGTTAGAACTGCTGCTGCTGATGTTCACAACCGCCCATAAATACGACTGCATATTTAACGCGGGGCTCGGAGACGCGGCTGCTGGAGGGTGACATGCTGCAGGGCATGAATACATGCAGCCGCCTCGTTGCAGGTGAACCAAGAGAGCTTCCTACTCTGTGGTGCTATTAGGCCGGCACCTGTGGACAATTACACCTGTCCACCTGTCTATTATTATCTACTGTGCCATCCACACTACAGGGCTATTACAAATGATTGAAGCGATTTCATAAATTCACTGTAGCTCCATTCATTGACATATGGTCACGACACACTACAGATACGTAGAAAAACTCATAAAGTTTTGTTCGGCTGAAGCCGCACTTCAGGTTTCTGCCGCCAGAGCGCTCGAGAGCGCAGTGAGACAAAATGGCGACAGGAGCTGAGAAAGCGTATGTCGTGCTTGAAATGCACTCACATCAGTCAGTCATAACAGTGCAACGACACTTCAGGACGAAGTTCAACAAAGATCCACCAACTGCTAACTCCATTCGGCGATGGTATGCGCAGTTTAAAGCTTCTGGATGCCTCTGTAAGGGGAAATCAACGGGTCGGCCTGCAGTGAGCGAAGAAACGGTTGAACGCGTGCGGGCAAGTTTCACGCGTAGCCCGCGGAAGTCGACGAATAGAGCAAGCTGGGAGCTAAACGTACCACAGCCGACGGTTTGGAAAATCTTACGGAAAAGGCTAAAGCAGAAGCCTTACCGTTTACAATTGCTACAACCCCTGACACCCGATGACAAAGTCAAACACTTTGAATTTTCGGCGCGGTTGCAACAGCTCATGGAAGAGGATGCGTTCAGTGCAAAACTTGTTTTCAGTGATGAAGCAACATTTTTTCTTAATGGTGAAGTGAACAGACACAATGTGCGACTCTGGGCGGTAGAGAATCCTCACGCATTCGTGCAGCAAATTCGCAATTCACCAAAAGTTAACGTGTTTTTCGCAATCTCACGGTTTAAAGTTTACGGCCCCTTTTTCTTCTGCGAAGAAAACGTTACAGGACACGTGTATCTGGACATGCTGGAAAATTGGCTCATGCCACAACTGGAGACCGACAGCGCCGACTTCATCTTTCAACAGGATGGTGCTCCACCGCACTTCCATCATGATGTTCAGCATTTCTTAAACAGGAGATTGGAAAACCAATGGATCGGTCGTGGTGGAGATCATGATCAGCAATTCATGTCATGGCCTCCACGCTCTCCCAACTTAACCCCATGCGATTTCTTTCTGTGGGGTTATGTGAAAGATTCAGTGTTTAAACCTCCTCTACCAAGAAACGTGCCAGAACTGCGAGCTCGCATCAACGATGCTTTCGAACTCATTGATGGGGAGGGACATGCTGCGCCGAGTGTGGGAGGAACTTGATTATCGGCTTGATGTCTGCCAAATCACTAAAGGGGCACATATTGAACATTTGTGAATGCCTAAAAAAACTTTTTGAGTTTTTGTATGTGTGTGCAAAGCATTGTGAAAATATCTCAAATAATAAAGTTACTGTAGAGCTGTGAAATCGCTTCAATCATTTGTAATAACCTTGTATTATCTAATGATATGCATCAGGCAGGCGCCACCTCAATAGACGCTCGCATTGTTTCCCAGCCAGGTATGCATGTTTATTGCAGACAGCCACCTGGATATGTTTCTGAGTATGCCACGACGAACTGTATCTCCATCTGAAACTTAACAATATATTTCGCTCTCAAAGACGATACCAACTCCTGTTCAAAAGGGTTGGATGTTTCCTTACAAAGGGCTCATGGCCAGCTAGGAAAAGTATCCAATTAGCTTGTTTGTGTGTCAGCAGGTCTCTGGCTTCTGAAAGTAGCCTTGTCTGAGGCGATAGCGGCTCTACAGGTTCCTTCTAATGGAAGTCTAAGACTATGCAGTTACATCCTCCGTGTGACAACTCACAGTTTTGTCAGAAGCACGTCAAATTATGTCACCAGCGATCTTCCACAGAGAAAAGCAGTGCTTACAGAAGGTTTCCAAACCACTCAGAAGTCATTTGATACCTGCTTGCCAAAGACGACAACGATGGAGGACACTGTGCACTGTATGGTTAAGGGGGTTTCTGCCTGTAGGATAAAGAGGTATGATATGTGTGTCCAGCCTTCATCATCTGCTGACCGGTACCAACTTCACAAACAGCCTGTTGGCTTTTGTCATGGGTTCTTCGGCCGACATTCGTCTGATGATTTTTCTGTCATTTCGCCAGTGCGAGTGACTGTCATTGTCAAAGCTTCACCCTCCATTGCTGGTGGTGGACTGGAGCCGAGCTCGCGGCCGCAGACTATACGTACCTGGTGCGCCAACGTCCAAGGGCTTTTCTGCAGTCATCTGCAGTGCAATCCTCCTCTTGCTACCTGCAGTGCTCGTTCGCTGCAGCACAGGAAGCCAGAATCTGTTTACTTTGAGGCTTTCTTGTTTCTTGGTGAAGTTGTTCTCGTGTTTGTGTATATATGTAGCTTCTCTGAACAAACGTGTGTGACAGCTCTTTCTACAGCCAGAACTTCCATGTCGGTGAATTTTGCTACGTGGTCGGTCTCACACAGTGCATGTTCTGCCACGGCCGGCTTCTCCACCTGCCCCAAATTGCAATGTCACTTATGTTCTGCTGCGATCCTGTAGTTGATTGATCGTCCAGTCACTACAACATAAACTTCTCCGCATGTGCATGATATGCGATATATTCCAGGCCTTTTTCCCCTTTGCCGATCTGAGACACTCTTTGATCTTTTTCGTCGGTTTGTATACAGTCTTTACGCCGTGTTTGCGCAATATACGACCGATTCTGTCCGTCACCCTGGGAATGTATGGCAGATAGGCTGTAGCCGACATTTCTCTTACTGATGTGTCACTTCGCCGAGTGTTTGACTGTGTTATATTTCTAATATAATTTGTGGGGTACCCATTGCTCCTCATAACACTTTGCAGGTGTTGCATTTCGTGTCCGAAGTGCTGCGGCTCATATATTCGCGTTGCTCGCGTTATTAGCATATCAATCATGCCTCTTTTCTGTCTTGGGTGGTGATTTTACAGTTTGTGCAGCTACTGGTCCATGTATGTTGGTTTTCGATATATGATGTATTCCAGGTTTTCACCAGCCCTTGAGACCAGCGTATCTAGAAATGATAGTTGTTTATCCTTTTCTACTTCCACAGTAACTTTTATGTTGGCATGGAGGCTGTTCGAGAGCCTTATGAAGTCACCAAGCTGTTCTCCACCATGGCTCCCCACAACGAAGGTAACATCGACGTACCTGCACCACCATGAGATTTACAAGGTGCAAAGGCCAGTGCTAGTGCTTCGAAATATTCCATGAAGAAGTTGACCATCACTGGACTAAGACGACTACCCATGGCGACACCTTCCAGCTGTTCGTAGAAGCTGCCATTCCAGGTGAAATAACTCGTGGTAAGACATGCATGAAAGAGCTTGGCGAAGTCTTATGGGAAAATGGAACTGATATGGTCCAGAGAGTCACTGAGTGGCACTTTTGTAGACAAAGAGACAATGACAAAGCTGGCCAGGATGTCGTTTGGTGCAAGTTTTAGTTTCTTCAGCTTCTCAATGAAATGTCTTGAGTCCTTTATGTATGGTGTCAGTCTTACCCACGTGTGGCTGGAGCAGAGAGGTAATGACAACTCCTGAACCCCAATCGTCCATGCCAGAGTGGGTGGAGGGAATGGCACGAGACTGGGGCCTCTGTGACCCCAACTCCCCTCAAATGCCTGAGTGGACAACGTGTCGCAGACAATGAAGAGTCCTGGGACAACATTATGTCTTGGAAGGAACAGGAATTAGGTAATTAGTATTGTGTATATAATTGGTGTTCTTTGCAGTATCATCAGTTGTAGCATTTGGGTACACTTATTATCTCTCTTCATAGTCACAAGAACACAATATGCTGTGCATGGGCACAACGGCAAACAGTAGCGCCATCACAAAGAGGTTCCATGTGGCACACCACCTCTGCAGGACAGGGCGTATAGCTGTTTTTGCCGCCGCTACCGCCCTGGCCACCTCTGTCAACCTAGTCCGGCGTCCATCGGTCTCCAGCAACACAGGCAATCAGGTCAGGGCTGGGAGCTGCCGATAGCTCATGGCAGCTATCCCCACAGCCCAGATGTTCGCACTGGTCTGATGCAGCATCTCCTCCTCATCTGACTAACAGCTCACCACAACTGAGGTGTTCTCACTGGCTTGATGTGGTTTCGGCCCACAATTGATGGTCACACATGGCTGGTGGGCCACGCCGCTTACCTCCTCTCGCTTTCACCAACAGGATGGTCTCAGTCTAAACATAGAGATAGTTTTAGTGATCCCATGACTGGAAGCAGTTTTCTGTCCCATCCTGCTGGTGACAGACACCAGGTTAGTGGCGTCACATCACAATAGACCTACTCAGTGGTTGCGAATGCTTTTGAGGAGCGGATCTCAGTTACTTGTGTAGAGAACCCTTTGGGAGGGTACTGGGATTTGACCAGCTTTCTTGAAGCATGCATTCTCATTGCAGAAGTAGTACTCATCAGAATTAATGATCTGCAATATTGCCTAGTTAAGTGTGGTACAGTATTATGCTGTGAACTAATACATCTCCCCGAATGGGAGGTTGTTTCTGAAGAGAGAAGTCTTATCTATAGTTTTTGGGGGAGATTAACGTCATATCGCTGAGCATCACAGCTGCTGAATGGTTCTGTAAGTTCACAATGAGTGCTATATGGGCCTAGTTTTCCAATACGTAAGTCATCCACTCACATGTCTATGATCCAGTCAACGCAGGGTCAAGCTATATTGTGCTTCCTAGGGATGTAGCAGCCAAGAAGGTTTGTATTAATATCCAAAATAAAAAAGACAAGTATTTCTTTGCGTGGTCACTCCTGGCTCACAAGAGAAATTACTATCATAAGGATTATCTGCAGCATCCGACTCGATATGGTAGACATATTGACATTCATAGGTTTTATAACTTTAACAGTATCGAGTTGACTCATATTTGTGGGTTACTGTTAAATAGAAAAGTGGAAACTCCTCACAGAGATCACTGCCATCTTATGGGGAAGATCTGTGGTGGATCTCACATTATATGTAACTTGAAGTATCAATTACCATGACACATACCCATTGTCTTCCACAATTTAAGTGGATATGACGTTCACTGTCTTGTTGAACACTTAGCTAATTTCGGTATGGAGAAAGATCAGGTTAATGTCCTGCCTGAGAGTGTTGAGAAATATACTTCATTCCCCAAGCAAATGACGCCAAGAATTACGCTCCGCTTCTGTGACTCGCTACATTTTGTGCAGGCACCACTCCAGGAACTTGTTGAAACTCTACCGCAAAAGGATATGCACATCACTCAAGCTGTATTTCCTGACAAGGAAAAGTTTCCAGTTGTGACTAGGAAGGATGTTTTCCCATATGAGTATTTGGATTGTATGGCAAACTCAACGAAACCAGGCTACCTGACATAACTGCATTCTCCAGCAACATTACAGGCAATGCCATAATGGATGCAGAGTATGAGCATGATGTGAATGTCTGGTGGGAATTCAACATCTCCTCTTAATGGGCCTATGGGGTATCGTCTCAGTTGTGCGACTGGATTCGTGATTTCCTGTCAGGAAGGTCGCAGTTCGTAGTAAGAGACGGCAAATCATCGAGTAAAACTGAAGTGATATCAGGTGTTCCCCAGGGAAACGTCCTGGGACCTCTGCTGTTCCTGATCTATATAAATGACCTGGGTGACAATCTGAGCAGTTCTCTTAGGTTGTTCGCAGATGATGCTGTAATTTACCGACTAGTAAGGTTATCCGAAGACCAGTATCAGCTGCAAAGCGATTTAGAAAAGATTGCTGTATGGTGTGGCAGGTGGCAGTTGACGCTTTCACTACACTCGTTCGTCCTCTGTTAGAATATTGCTGCGCGGTGTGGGATCCTTACCAGGTAGGATTGACGGAGGACATCGAAAGGGTGCAAAAAAGGGCAGCTCGTTTTGTATTATCACGTAATAGGGGAGAGAGTGTGGCAGATATGATACGCGAATTGGGATGGAAGTCATTAAAGCAAAGACGTTTTTCGGCGCGGCGAGATCTATTTACGAAATTTCAGTCACCAACTTTCTCTTCCGAATGCGAAAATATTTTGTTGAGCCCAACCTATATAGGTAGGAATGATCATCAAAATAAAATAAGAGAAATCAAAGCTCGAACAGAAAGGTTTAGGTGTTCGTTTTTCCCGCGCGCTGTTCGGGAGTGGAATGGTAGAGAGATAGTATGATTGTGGTTCGATGAACCCTTTGCCAAGCACTTAAATGTGAATTGCAGAGTAGTCACGTAGATGTAGAGTATGCACAGCTTTACATGGAGACAGACATGCCTTTGTTTGAGGATATTTTCGAGAAATTCCAGTCTATGTAGTCCAAATATACCCTGCATTCTACCTTTTATTACACTGCCTTCGGTCGTCTTGGGACGCTGCGCTCAAGAAAAAGAAGTGTAGCATTGGACTATTGACCAATGCTGACATGCTTCTTTTCTTTGAGCGAGGGATCAGTGGCAATATGTCCACAGGCATGCCAAGGATAACAACCCACAGATAGGAGAGACGTTCAACACGTTCGATGATTCGAGTTACATAATGTACTTTGATGGGATAACTTATATGGGCATGTCATGCAACAATCGCTGCCAGTTGGCAGGTTTTGATGGCTGTCTGATGATGAATGCGTCAGATTAGGTGAAGCTTTTTGTAGTGATGGGGGTGTGGCGGCTGATTCTGGTGTAGGGTATGTTGTGGAGGCAGAACTCACGTATCCCATCAGTTTTCATGATGCAAATAGCGACTTGCTGCTATTTCCAGAGCAATAGTTCTGTGAGGAGGCCTCACCCCAAAACTGATGACAACGCTGGGGAATGAGCAAGGATACATTATTCACTATTCAAATCTCCAGAAGTATCTTACCTTGGGAATGGAACTGGTTGGAATCACCTGGGCTATCTCCTTCAAGCAGTCCCCTGGTTGAAGGAGTATATTGATTTCAATATGAAGCAGAGAGGTTCTGCAATACCTGGTTCTGAGAAATACTTTTGTAAATTAACGAATAATTCAATTTTCGGATTGAGAATGGACAATTTGTTTGAACATCTGACATTTTGATTAGAACCAAATGGGATAGGCATTGGGGCATAAGAAAATGCATCGCCAGACCAAATTTTAAGTGGGTCATAATATTCAATGAGAACTTTGTTGCTGTGGAGATTGCAATGGAGTTCACAAAACCTATCTATGTGGGGATGTGGGTACTAGACCTATCCAAACATCACATGTACCGATTCCACTACAGGTCCAAAGTTACTTTATATGGATGCAGATAGCTTCATCTCCTGAGCAAGGGGCTGTGATCAGGTGAAGGGCTGTGATCCATATGAAGTAATGAGGTGCTATGGTGAAGAATTCGACACATACCTGGACAAGCGGTTGATAATTTTTATGGTATTGTTCCACAGAACAAGAAGATTATTGGCCTTTTGAAACACAAGTGAAAGGGTTACCAATTGTGGAAGTTGTAGGTCTGTGAGCAAAAACATATGTGTATCACACATCAGAATGTGCCACCCAGAGTCGGGCTAAGGGTGTGCATCATGTGGCATCGAGAGCCCTTTTGGTCAAAGACTACTTACAATGCCTGTATGGTGGTATTTGTGGTGCTCCACCGCAATTGCAGCATATGGTGCAACAAACAGAAGTGTTTTAGATTGGCATGGGCTGCATGGCGCACCAAACACTTAATTAAGTTGCCACCTCAACAGTCCTTTTACATGCAATGGATGTTGCTTACCGAATATTGGTTGCCATTAAGTATTATTAATCAGCTAGTCTGTGCCGTGAATCTGTGTACCTTCTTCCTCCAGCTTGGCTCAGAATTCGTCTCCTTACAGGCTGCAGATAAAGCTGCTGAAAAGTAAATTCTCATTCTCATTCATATCACCAGATAAATAAGAAATGAGATTCAATTCAACTTCTTGTATTATCTTCAGCATTGCAACTTGATACACGAGAAATGAGGACAGCTACCAACCCATATACTGCCTCTCTGTGCTTCATACGTAACAGATCTGATATTCAACTTGATAATTAAAAATTACAATACATTTCTTATCTTTAAAATTTCGCGTTCTTAGATTTCATGGAGCTCTTTCTTCCGCACCACCTCAGCAGGTAGGGTCATCTCTCTGCTACCCACATCTGTACAGTCACTGGATTGTTAGCTCTGGCATCAGCATTGTAAAAATATGCTCAATCAGTGCTACTGTTTGGTGGAGTGCAGAAGGTTTTGATTTTTCTAGTCATAGTTATTAATAATATTGTGTAAGTTTAAAGTATCTCTAAATTGAAAATATTCGAACCAAATTGTAGTGTCATAGATATTAGTGTCTCAAGAATCAAATCATAATCTCAAGAACCAGATCATTTCTGTGAGAATGGAAGAAGCGAAAAATTCGTAACCATACATCTTTGAGAAGTTTAAGATTGAGAATAATAAAATATACGTAATAGTTTATGGGATTATGTCTATTGTACAGTAGGTGTGTGCCATGGGACCAGGAGATATGTGACAGTGCCTGCATCCAGAAGCAAATAGCAGACATGGTTAAAACTATATATCCTGTTTTTGAGGAGAACCACAGACATGGTATCAGGGTAAAGTTACATACTAGCATAGTGTGAAAGAAATGAAGTACACAGACTATGAGGTGAAAATTCATTTATTTTTCATCCAACTTAAAAGTAATTTTACATTTTCATAAGCAGACACGACACTGCTTCCACACATCTTCTTCTTCTTCTTCTTCTTGAGTCGATGGAGAGGAGAACACCCATAGAATTCCAGGTGTTGAATAGTGGTAAACTCGAAGATTCGACGCATTAACGTGGTCTTCTCCTTGCCTTTGATGTAGATGATGGTATCCAAGTGGTCGAATAATCAAAGTGACATCACCGTATCTTTACAGAGTATACCAGGCTGATCCCAGTGAATTCCATGCTAGAAATGTGTTAACCACTTTGCACCCCTCCGTGTTTTAGCATGCTCCACACCCTTGAAACACCTTGGTGATGCAGTGTTTGCTGGGAATGTCTCTATTATACCAGTATCTTCTGTGCATACTATGAATGAAACTTCTTTAAATATGAACTGCCTGCGCTCATGATCATAGAAACACTGAGTTTTTGCAGTGATGTTGATACCTTTAGATACCAATGAGAATTGCTCTGGGTATAGCACAACACTTGTTTCATTTATACATATACAGCAGATTGCCAAACACCAGTGAGTGGGCAATAGTTAATCACACAATCATGTAGATCTAGAGAAAGAAATGGGAAATTTACAGAAGATTCAAATTCAGTCTATATATCTATGTGTCCAGGCTTAACTATCCCATGCTGTTTTGTGCAGTCTGTTACAATGATTGGTGCCAGGTCCTTGAATTTCCATGGGCTTAGTAGACATCCTTCCTCTTCTTCATAATAAGTAGCATGGAACCTCTCATATATGTCATATGCTAGACTGTATACATTTTCATCCCAATGCAGTTATAGAATAGAACAGAATAGAATAGAATATTTATTCACCTCAGAACATGTTTACATGTAACTAGTGTCATAATATGTTTTATAGTTACAATATTACAGTTATTTTACAATTATCCTAGCCTAATTATGTTGCAAGGAGGCTTTTACATAAGCAACTACTTCAGTAAAGTAAGTTGTAATACAAACTGATCACTTTTTGCAAACCAAATAGAGTATGCCACAATGAATCAGCATATCATGTTAGTCTCTTTGTATCTAAATACTCTGTACACAGTTATAATAATCATAAATTTTATATATGGCACAGTGAATCAACATACCACACTGGTAGCTTCATAAAATATTACAATTTATAATTTAGTATAGACTCATCTCAAAACTCCATCTATTACACATTCTTCAAAGTCTTTCACTGTATAGAGGGCTTTGTTTTTACGCACTTTGTTATTACACTTTTTAATTTATTCCGGGGTGCTGACTGGGCATATTTAGGTAGTCTGTTAAAATGTGTGAGACCAAGATATTTATAGCTATTGTGGATTTTTGCTTATCTGGCATGGGGCTTGTCAGTTGCATGTCTCTGTCTAGTGTTATATGGTGTATTGACGTCTTAAGGTCAAAATTATCTACGTTTTTTTCGTGTATATTAGGCAACTATAAATATATAAACTAGGTACTGTCATAATATTCATTTCCTTGAAGTAGTGTCTACGTGATTCTCTTGGTGTGAGTTCTGCAATGCATCTGATGGCCTTTTTTGCCATTTAAATACAGTCTTAGATCCAGATGAGTTTCCCCATAGTAAAATTCCTTATGTCAGAAGGGAATTGACGAAAGCAAAGTATGCATAGAGCAGCAGAGTTTCGCTTACATGGCCTCCCAACTTATACATGCGAGTATGGGGCATAACATGCCTGTATGGGTATCCCTTTAAACTTTGATCGGTTGGAATCCAAGAAGTTTCACTGATTTATTTTCCTTCTTGAGGGCATTCAGATTAAATACATTGTTCTGTTTTGCTATTATTTATGTGTAATGCAATAGCCCGAAACCAGGAGGTACACACATCTATTACTATTGCTACATTCAGCTGTAACTCATCCATGTTAGTATTCTGAGCTTAATATGGAAGGCAGATCATATATATATATATATATATATATATATATATATATATATATATATATATACATATACATATATGAGGTGGAAGTTCGGGTTGGTTACACCAAACAACACTCATTTAGTAGTAGTTCATTTATTCACCTAAACACATGCAAGGCTCACAAAGAACTGAACATGGTGGAACAGAACAAAGATAATGCTTAGCTTAGTTCAAAGATGGATGCATATCGATGTTGGTGTCGATTTCATCTGGCCACATAGCCCCCCCCGCCCGCTCCCCCCCCCCCCCCTCCGCGGTACGGAGTACTCTTGAGAGGCTGGGGGGAGTGACTATGGGGTCGGCAGGAGTGGTCTGCGGGAGCTGGACCACGGTCAGCTCGACAGTGTCATCGGGGAGCTGTGTGGCTAGATGTCATGAAGGAAGGTTCGGCCACCTAACCTGGAAGTCATTGAAGCGAGCCGGGTGTCGTACTGGGCATGCTGGTGGAGGTTGTGTCATGAGCACTGGATGAAGAGAAACACACGACGAACAGTGTATAATCGCGCAGTATTATTGAGATGTTGTGGATTATATCCGGGGGGGGACAGGCACAAATACCTTGAGTGAGGGCACGTTCAAGATGGGGGGGGGGGCGTGAGAAACCTCGACAGGGCGAGGCAGGTGACGGTGGAGAGGTTGAAGGGACCGGCGAAGGGCCCAGTGGCGAGGGTGTGATCATAGGTAAGCTCGACGTTTGGAGCATGTGGTCACTCAATGGAGTGCGTGAGACCAGAGTAGAGGGTGAGGTCAGACGAGAGCTCAACGATTGGAGCTCGAAGTCACTCGATTGAGTGTGTTAAGTCCGTCGTGGAGGGAGTGGTCAGAGCGTCATGAACAACGACAGTGAGTGGCGTGGTCGTGGCCTGAAGGGAGGCTAGAAGAAGGCTCAACATGAGCAGGCTTAAGTCTGTTGAGAGAGACTGTAACAGCTGAATCTTTCTTTCATCTGGATGTCATAGGTGTTGGCTGAGCACTGGAGAACTCGGTACGGGCCGGTATATGGAGGTTGGAGGGGAGCATGGACAGTGTCATCTCTGAGCATGATGTACTCGCAATTGTCCAGAGATTTTGGGACGTGAACCATAGGGCGGGAATGGCCGGCGGGCGGAGGGATATGGAGGTTGATGAAGTGGCATCTGACGAGGTCCACGAAGGAAGGTAATCAGACTGAAGGAGAGAAGTGGAAGGGCTCACAAGTTCGCCAGGGAGAACAATGTTCTGGCCATGTACGAACTCGGTTATTTGATCTTTGAGGTCCTCCTTATAGATCGCACGAATGCTGAATAGCACAAGGGGAAGGGCCTCCGTCCATAGAGAGTTGTGGCATCGCAGAGCTACCTTGAAAGTGTGATGCCAGCACTCGACTAGCCCGTTACTTTCCTGGTGATAAGCTGTGGTATGGATGCGCCGGATGCTGCAAATGTTACAAATCTCGTTGAACAGGGCCAACTCAGATTGTCTGCCCTGGTCACCTATACCCATGACTCAATGAAAGCTCGAGCAGCAGTTTCTGCTGTAATATTGGGGGGGGGGGGGACGACAGCCTCAACCCAGCTAGTTGTTCAGTCGATAGACAAGAGAACACAACGAAAGCTGTTAGAGGGGGAGAGAGGGCCGACAATGTCAATATGAATATGCTGGAAACGCCCAGGAGGGATTGAAAAGGCGCCGAGGGGGAGGGGGGGTGGTGGTGAAGTGTGCTTGTGTTGTACTTTGCAGCGTTGGCATGCAATGCAGGAGTGTACCTATTGCCGGCAGTCCTTGTTGACATTTCTCCACACAAAGCGTTCCGCTACGAGGCGGGCAGACGCATGAACACCGAGGTGGCCTAAATTATGCAATGCGTTGAAGACAGCTCAACAAAGCTTGGTTGGGATGAGGGGGCATAACGTGCCCGTAGTGTCGTCGCACCAGATCTCACCAGAAATGCCAGGGAAGGTGGTGCGGACAAAGTGTAGAGAAGAGGTAGATTCTGAAATCAAGTTTTGTGTTTCCTCATTGGCGGGTTGGAGGTTAGGCAGTTCAGAGAGGTCTAATAGTGAGTGGACAGCGTCGACTCATGAAAGGAAATCAGCAACTATATTGTCAGCACCCTTTATGTGTCTGACATTGGTGGTGAACTGAGAATATTTCTGTTGTGCATTTGTGAGCTTGCGCGAGAAGAACTGCAGAGGCGAAGTTTGGCCGTCAATTGTCTGACTAAGGACAGTGCCGATGGCAGTATCGCTCACATCTGTGGTGATGAAAAGCTGCACATTGGGATGAGGATGCACGATGGTGCAGGCCTCGGCAAGATGATTTTTGAGGGCAGTGAAAGAGTCGGTCGTAGCAGGGATCCATGGAACAGGGCGAGATCCAGAAGTGTTGGTGCCTGCCAAGGCGTCCGTCAGTGGAGCCTGAATCTCCACAGCCCGAGGTAGATGTCGGCGATAATAATTAACCGTCCCCAGAAAGTGCCAGAGCTCTTTGAATGATGAAGGTCTGGGTAGGTTTAGTATCGTTTGTACTTTCTCAGGGGGTGGTGAAATGGCGCCGGCAAGGATCTGAAAACCAAGAAAAGTGACAGCGGGTTGATGTAGCTGCAATTTGTCGTGGTTGGTCGCGATGCCTGCTGTTGTGAGAGTGTTCATAACAGTTTACGCATGTCGAATGTTGTCCTCGATGGAGGAGCTGAACACAAGAATGTCATCGAGATATGCAAAGCAGAATTTTAGGTCGAATAGCACTTCGTTGATGAAGCATTGTCAGGTCTGGGTTGCGTTTTTCAGACTGAAGGGCATGAATCGAAACTGAAATAACCCAATCAGGGTGGTGATTGCCGTGTTCTCGATGTCTTCAGGTGCCATGGGGATCTGGTGGTAGGCCCGTTTGCAATCAATGACAGAGAACGTGGTCGCACCTGCGAGGGAACTGGAAAAGTCGGCAATGTTGGGTGTGGGGAAGGTGTCCATTATTGTTCGTGCGTTTAGTCGACGGTAGTCTCCGCATATGCGCCAGGACCCGTCTTTCTTGGGTGTCATATGTATGGGTGTAGATCAGCTACTGGCAGAGAGTTCCATGACGCTGGAGCTTAGTAGTTCAGAAATCTGATTTTTGAGGTCAGAGAGGCGCTCAGGACAAAGTCGACGTGGTTTACTGGAGATTGGGGGACCTGACGTGAGGCGAAGCTTGTGAACCGTGCCATTGGTAATGACGGGAATGTTGCCGGCGGCACGGTAGGCGATTTGTTTACAATGTGTGGCGGGCGGGGCAGGCGAGGCGTGGTCGTGGTGTTCGGAGCCACTCAGCGGATCCGACGGGAGCCGAGGTGGCAAAGTGTCCCAGGAGTCAACGCAACTAGATGGCCGCCGGCCCGAAGCAGTGGCACCGTGGTCGGGTGAGCTCGGTAGAGCTTGTGAGCCGTTGGTGGGTCCACTGTCCGAGGGCGCGGCCTGTGGCAGCACGGTCGCAGGCGAAACGCTTGGTGCAAGTGCAATGGTTGTGTTGTCAGAGGTGGTCGATGGCGGTGCGCAGGTGCCGAAGTTGCATAGTTTGAGGTGCTGTCCGCGAGGGGCGGAGTAGGAGCCATCAGTTCAGGAATACGAGACACTCGTCGCGCATGCACACTTGTGTCTGGCCGAGTGTCAAATGCTGCCGTGTTAGGAGGGTGCGGCCCTGCGGAACTGTCAGTACATGTTATAGCAGTCTTGTTAACACAATTGCGAGGGGTAGCAGGAGGAAAACACACAGAGGCTCGATTTCTGGGACTGCAAGCAGATTCGTCTCACTTACTGACCTTGCTTTGTCCTTGCTGTAGTGTCTGTAATTCCTTTGCTGCATCGGAGAGGTGGAGCTGTGTTTTGTGGAGCAGGAGGGAGATCTCGAAGTTTTCCTTGCATAGGCGAGCGACGTGTTCAAGCTCGACAACGCACCTGTGCATGGTTTCTTGTAATGTCGTCGACAGAGACGAGCAAGTACGGATGAGATGAGCCCGGACCGATGTGTCACGGGGGGGTTTGCTCAACGGAGCACAGGGGAAGTGCATTTTGGATGGATGATGAAAAACTGTGTTTCACACAAGGTCCGGCGAAAGTTTGTGGTGTCACTAGAAGTCAATGTCTAGTATAGTTTTGTCAATTTCGCACACTAAAAAAGTCCACTCGAGTTTGCAGTTTGCGGAGAGTGAGGCAATGTGGGAAGTTGAACCCGAGCATTGTAGTTTAGTTGAATTCATGGCTTGCAGTGAAGTATGATGAGGGCGGATGTTTGACAACGCGTCGCAGAAGACCGACGCGAATGAGGCACCGAGATGTGCTGAGAATGGTGGCGGAAGCTCGACTGGAGCCGGCGCGGGGGCGACAGGTGAGAAAAAGTTCAAAGTTTGAGAACGCGTGTTAGCCCACAGAAAGCTCGACGTACGACCAGAGCCGGGGCCACCTGTGTTGCAAGGAGGCTGTGGAGGTGCGGGCTGTCCAGAAGCACAGTGTGGGAAATGATGTTGAACATGGGACGGGCTGTGTGAATGTTTACTGTTCATAGTCAATCCATTCAAAACAGTGTGCAGATAAGGTGAATGTCGTGGCATAAAGCATAGAGGCGTAGCAATGGGACGGAGGTGGGGGTCAGGCACAGATAACAAGTAATTGTTCCTGTTGCAGGATGAGGTATCGAAGTAGGAAGGCATATGCTGATGCTGAACCGAGGCAGGCGCGGGCGTGGTTGGATAGTGAGGAGGTTAATCTGTGGACAAAGCAGTTCCAGCCATGTGGCAGGTATCTGCGTGGAACTGCACAGAATTCGGGGTGGCAAATCGTTGTCCTGGCAGTTGTTGGTTGTCAGACGAAGCATTTGCAGAATTCGACATTGGTCCCGCACTGCACGGAGATCCGTAAGAGGTAGCTGCACAGTCGATGAGGGAGAGCACATGTGGCGGGAACAAAGGCGTTTGATAGCCGGAGTCATGTGCACTCCTAACCTCACTTACTGTTGCAGGCTCAAAAATGTCCGGCGAAATCGGTGGAATCATCGAGTGAGAGGCATCGTGTTGCAGTCCTGGCGGGTGTACATCGCCCGCAACACGATGCATGTCAACCACACAATTCAGCGTTAGGCGCTGGGCCGAAGTCATTGTGTCCGCGACCTCCGCGTCGGTTATTTTCGCGTGTATTAATTACATCGACACAGCATTCGAACAGTGAAACGGCGAAAACGGAAGACGTTACAACTTGGGGTCACCAGTGAGGTGGAGGTTCGGTTTGGTTACACCAAACAACACCACAACACCCATTTAGCAGTAGTTCATTTATTCACCTAAAAACATGCAAGGCTCACAAAGAACTGAACACGGCGGAACAGAACAAAGATAATGCTTAGCTTAGTTCAAAGATGGATATATATATATATATATATATATATATATATATATATATATATATATATATATATATATATATATAAAAACAGAAAGGGCCCATGAATGACGTCATTGCTAGGTTTCAGATCTTCTGATCTAAGAAACTCATAGTATGCATGTGTTAACACGTTACTGCTCTGTTGTGAAGTGTTAGGCTGGGCATTGTGCATGTTGATTTTATACCTTACGCCTATACAGTCTTTATTGATAATATGAGGATGCTGGGAAGCTGTTGGCTTCTGTGAGTCCTGGCTCGTTGGTCACCACTGCTTCTTGGTCTCTGCACGTTTGAGGTCCGCTTTAGATTTTCTCGCCACGAAAATCGACAAGTTGATTATCCTGGTCCACAACACGCAGCTCCAAGTAGTTCAATGTCTGAACTGTTACTGGGAGGTATACAGCGTTGGTAGGGGTCTCAGTGATTTTGTACCCTGTTCCAACTGATGGGGAGAGTCCGTAAATTGTATGAATCAATCTACTGTTGAGATAAGAGTTAATTGGAACGTTACACTCGATATTAATTGAACTGACAGGAAGTATATCCACTGACTGGTCAGATCTGTAAACTTTATTAGGGTCCTACCAGAAAACACGTTCTTTTGTAAAAACCCAATAGCCATCCTACCAAACATCTCTGATTAAAGTCAATCGATACATTCGCCGTCTTTATTTCAGATTAAAGTGTATTGATATTTGCACATAGCAGACTGTTTTAAAACGTTTAAATTGCCATTCTTGTATGCACCAGGTTCCATTTCCACAATTTCTTTTATACCATTAATTTCTGTATGAACATTATTATAAGCCTGTGTGATATTTGGAATGCTGTTGTATGTCTCTATGCTTAATCCACCTGCTTATATATGCTTCTTCATAAACGTTAGGAAGAACATGATATACATATATCAACCCAGGTAAGTATTAAAATCTTAAGTGTTGTTGTAACTCTTCTGGTGGTTGCAGGTTTCCAAATGAGCCGAAATAGCGCAATTTTCTTAAAATACGCCACCCATTGGGGTCCAGGTCTTCCAACAACATCTAAATTCACAATTCTGCATTCTCTGGATTTCCACGTAGTATTCCATAGTGTCCGGCATAAACACACTGTAGAATCTTGGAATGCTGAACTTCTTTCCTAACAAACTTGAGCAGATCTGTATTTGAAAGCGGCTTTTTTCTATTTATGAAGGGACTTAGTCCTTTCTTGTGTGATTTCAGGTATAGTCCTTTTCTGATGCCTGCTCCTTCCATCATGTGGCTATGTCTTCTCGCTTCCTCTAGTTGTTCCTGGCAATTCCGTGCATTCTTGACTGTTCTGGCCACAGCACCACTAGCCAGTGAACCCATCGCTGAGATATCTGTGAGGGCAGGAAGAGGAAGGAGATAATTTCACCTGATGTCTTGGGTATCGGCAGAACTCGAGGTACTTAAACCGGTCTTTTAGCTTCAGAGCACTTTTGGCTGCATATATCGCTGTCAGGATACAGTTTTTTAAACACCCCTCCTCTGGGTTTTGTTTCTTCGTTGTCTTCTTCTTCCTCTTCCTCAGAGTATGACATGCGGCGTTCATAAGTAGCTTGAAATTCACGCCCAAGCCCAACTTAATTTTACCATGCATGATTTTATCAGCTACAAATGCTGCATTGCGCTCCGCTTTACCAGTATCGTTCCTTGCGCATATTGCCTTGGCTTTATCAGCTAAAATTCGGTCTGCAGTGTTACATCCTGGGAGATCTTTATGTTCTTTTGTATGCAATGTTGTGTTCCAAATACGCCTCATCAAGTAGGTTAATCCTCTAATCACCACAAGTCAAACGTTTTTGAAGGTTTGTGTCGGGTCTGCAGTGGTTATACCGCGGATGTGCAGTTCAGCTGGAAGGTTGTTAAAAATACCGCCACTTCCTGTAAGTGTCTTCCATCGTGTATGTTATGCTACTGTGCTGGTTGTGCTCTGTGGGTACAATTATACAGCAAAACGTCAGCATCAGTCCAGCTGTTTTCTTTTGTAGAGAAACCAAGCCATGTAAATAGTGCTCTATTCCCTCGACGTCTTATGACATCCTCTGTGAGAAACACATGTGGTTCTGAGCTCTTCTGCAACACCTCTGTGTAAAAGTATCCCGAAATTTCAATGCCATTGCTATCCTTTAACGTGTAAGTTCTGGGACTTTGGAAACTGAATATCTCACTCGACCAGTTTGAGAGGTATGATTTCTCAAATGCTGTCTTGTGTTTTGAGTTATGTACCAAATCACATACATTAAATTTCTGTTTACGTGGATTGAGCATTTTAATACGATAGTATACAGTGTCCATGAGTCCATTATCACGAACATCGATTGGTCTCATAGTTATTGTACTGTGTCTGGTACGATTATACTGTGCAGTTATTTGTGGGAAGATGTCTGTGCATTTGTATGAACCATAGAGACTAAAACATATCCACATTTGACCTTTTATTGTTCTGTTAAGATTTTCCGCGATACTCGCCTTCAGACGGCCTAATGTTCAATAGTGGCATAAGACCGTCGCATTGAACGAAGACTATGTTGAAAAATAGGATTTTGAAGCCAAAAGAGCGAGAAATGATATGGTGTATTCGAATACTGAATAAAACCAAACTTCTTTCAGAAAAAAAAATGCTGAGTTACTTACTGAATGCCCTCGTACATCTGGAGTTAACGCCATACAGAGCAGCGTTTTCTCGTAAGCACTTGTGGCACCGTTTAGTGTAGTTGAACGACTGTACCGAAACGAGATTAAAAGACCTACAGGACAGTTACTTTATGTGGGTTGCACGCAAATCAGGAGAAGGCCAATTCAGATCCTTCGACTATGTATGAGCATGATTAGTACTTTGTTGCATAAGACTATGTAGTGATTAGATACAAGAAAAATGCATATTTGACAAAAACAGTTAGCTACAACTCCCAGCTACTTATCTCCATAGTCACCGATCCGACTTAGACGTATGTCGTAGCGCTGTACCAACTTTCCAATACCCTCGTTATAGAAGGCAGACACCAGTGATTTCCGCCAATTCGCTGCGCTGGCCTACAGCTCGTTGTCTGTGCCAAAATGTTGTCTTCATAGCCAGCGGTTCATGTGAGAAGAGATGAAACTCAGAGGGAGACAATTACGGACTGTATTGTGGCTAATTAAACATTTCCAGTTGAAAACGATGCAGGAGAATCTTCATTGCCCCTGCAGAATGCAGCTGAAAATTGTCTTGAAGAAGAAACCACACGACAGTCATGTAATGTTGGCTGCATAGCTTCAGGCCAAATTTCTCATCTGGCTCTCGTACTTGGCGGGAGACACTATTGTTCTAGGTATATTTATGTGCTCGCTGCGTGCTCAGAACTAAAAAGAACGACGTAACGCGAACGACGGGCATACTGGAGACACTGCCCAACAAACCTGTGCAGAACTTCATCGGATTTTCACTGTGGTTTCCATTTCGCGACCGATCGTTACTTACTTCCCGAATAACCCTCGTAGCACATAGTGGACGGCGCCAGTGCTCAATTAGTTTTACTAGGACTTGGACGAATTACTAATCAGTCTTTCCTGCCTAAATGGCCTTTTTAAAATGGACAAGTTTATTATTAGGAAAAATGTGTCAGTGGGGCAAAGTGTGAGTGGTACCAAGTGTTAGTGGTGCACTGTGTGAAGACGAAGACGATGGTATTGACGAATGCGTGGCGTTAACAAAAAACAGATTCAGGAAGAAACATCGCTCTAGTGCAACCAGGAATTTGCATGGATCGATTACAGTAAGGTAAAATATGTTACTTTTTGCAAAACTTGAAACAAATATTTGAAGAAATCGTTTTTGAAGTTTTCTCACAAAATGGAAAAAACCTTAATTGAAACTGCATTTTCTAACTCTTAAAATCGAAAGTCGATGTACACTACTGGCCATTAAAATTGCTACACCAAGAAGAAATGCAGATGATAAACGGGTATTCATTGGCCAAACATATTATACTAGAACTGACATGTGATTACAGTTTCACGCAATTTGGGTGCATAGATCCTGAGAAATCAGTACCCAGAACAACCACCTCTGGCCGTAATAACGGCCTTGATACGCCTGGCCATTGAGTCAAACAGAGCTTGGATGACGTGTACAGGTATAGCTGCCCATGCAGCGTCAACACGATATCACAGTTCATCAAGAGTAGTGACTGGCGTATTGTGACGAGCCAGCTGCTCGGCCACCATTGACCAGACGTTTTTAATGGTGAGAGATCTGGAAAATGTGCTGGCCAGGGCAGAAGGCGAACATTTTCTGTATCCAGGAAGGCCCGTACAGCACCTGCAACATGCGGTGGTGCCTCATCCTGCTGAAGTGTAGGGTTTCGCAGGGACCGAAAGAAGAGTAGAGCCACAGGTCGTAACACATCTGAAATGTAACGTCCACTGTTCAAAGTGCCGTCAATGCGAACAACAGGCGACAGAGACGATAACGATGGCACCCTATACCATCACGCCGGGAGATACGCCAGTATGGCGATGACGAATACACGCTTCCAATGTGCGTTCACCACGATGTCGCCAAACACGGATGCGACCATCAAGATGCTGTAAACAGAACCTGGATTCATCCGAAAAAATGACGTTTTCCCATTTGTGCACCCAGGATCGTCGTTGAGTACACCATCGCAGGCATTCCTGTCTGTGATGCAGCGTCAAGGGTAACCGCAGTCGTTGTCTCCGAGCTGATAGTCCATGCTGCTGCAAACGTCGTCGAACTGTTCGTGCAGATGGTTGTTGTCTTGCAAACGTCCCCATCTGTTGACTCAGGGATCGAGACGTGGCTGCACGATACGTTACAGTCATGCGGGTAAGACGCCTGTCATCTCGACTGCTAGTAATAAGGGGCCGTTTGGATCAAGCACGGCGTTCCGTATTACCCTCCTGAACCCACCGATTCCATATTCTGCTAACAGTCATTGGATCTCGACCAACGCGAGCAGCAATGCCGCGATACAATAAACCGCACTCGTGATAGGCTAGAATCCGACCTTTATCAAAGTCGGAAACGTGATGATACGCATTGTTCTCCTTACACGAGGCATCACAACAACGTTTCACCAGGCAACGCCGGTCAACTGCTGTTTGTGTATGAGAAATCAGTTGGAAATTTTCCTCATGTCACCACGTTAAGGTGTCGCCACCGGCGCCAACCTTGTGTGAAAGCTCTAAAACGCTAATAATTTGCATTTCACAGCATCTTTTTCCTGTCGGTTAAATTTCGCGTCTGTAGCACGTCATCTTCGTGGCATATCAATTTTAATGGCCAGTAGTGTATTTCATATTTCAAAAGAACACTGACAGAAATGGAAGAGAACCGAGTTTGTTTGGAAAAACAACATATTTTCCGTCATTTACTTAGCAGTGCATATGCTTGCAGTACAAAGGCATACTTATGAAACAAGTAACTTTGACAATTTATTACTCCTTCAATGTGAAGATAACTAGCACCTTTTCATCTGGTTATAGCGCAAGAATTTTAAATGAACATCCCATGGTACGCATATGATATAAAATTTTGGCTATTTTACGTCATAAATGTCTTAGAAAATCGTTGGATGATATCAAAAGTGCAGAATATTTTGCACTCATAGCAGATGGAACAACAATCATAGACACCAAAGATTAATTTAGTGTTTTTATAAGATTTGTAGGTGCTTTATTAGAGATAGAATACGCTTCTTAGGACTGTACTCTAATTACCACAGCTAAGGATCTGTTTGATATTGTTATCGATATTTTAGGCGGCATGATTTGCGTGTGTCTCATTGCAGAGGCCAATGTTTCGATTTAAAGCTACCTGGGACGGACTGTATAATGATGTACAGGCAAAATTTACAAAACTGAGAAAACTAAATGGTTCAAATGGCTCTGAGCTCTATGAGACTTAACTTCTGAGGTCATCAGTCCCCTAGGACTTAGAACTACTTAAACCTAACTAACCTAAGGATATCACACACATCCATGCACGAGGCAGGATTCGAACCTGCGACCGTAGCGGTTGCGCGGTTCCAGGCTGTAGCGCCTAGAACCGCTCGGCCACTCCGGCCGGCGAGAAGAGAACTGTTTTTGTGCACTGCCCTACACATTCTTTACATCCAACGCTACTAGACACTGTGAAAGCAAGCGCAGAACATCGAAATGTATTAATGTTATGAAAGATTTAATGCCTTTTGTTAGATATTCGCCTGGAAGATTAGATCTGTTTGTTCTTTTAAAGGCAGATGCCTCAACAAATTTGAAATCATTATGTCTTACGAGATGGGCCATAAAGTACTTTCTTTCTTTTTTTTGTTACCAATGTATTCAGTTTTGTCCAACTGTACAAAACTTCGAAAATTCTTTCTAAATGTTTCAAAACTTAACAGTTCAACAATGTGGCTAAAGAAAATGCGTTTTAATTTGATTTCTTTTTCCTGTTACCAGTTTTGGTAAATTCGTTTGGTCGCAGTGATACGGAAACATAGGACTACAGACGAAGTCCCTACACTTAGAGAAGGCCAATAAGATGATACCCATCCTTGTGACCGATTAAATTTATGAGGAACAATATTGAATCGTTGTACCCTTCCCGTTGCCCAAATGAATGAATCGATGAAACTTGACACTGATGCCATATGTGCCGAGTTCATATGCAAGAATGAACTAAGAAGTACATTTGCCGTAAAAATTAAGATGTGCTTCATCAGATTTCTTTGTCTTGTACAATTACTGACCTACTTCATGGGACATACATAAGTTTGCGCACTATTTGGTGGCGCTGCTACCGTGCTCACAACTTGCAGCTGGCTGATTGAGAGTATTCACAACACAAACAAAACGCCGGCTGCAAGTAAACAAACGCAAAGTTATCTGTCATGCTTAGTACCTTACATAATAATGTTTACCCCTCCCCTCCCCGCCCCCCTGCAACAATATTTTCTTCATGGCGACGCCTCTGAGTGGCGTTTAAAATTTTTCTTGCTATCTTATCTTTTCAAGAAACAGAATACTTGCTTCCAGCTGCGAGTGACTCAGCTATTTCTTGTCCTGTGATTTATTCCCTTTATTGTTTTTCAACTTAGATGCTACATTGCTACATACGAAACAAGGAGACATATTTACACTGAATTTAATTTTTTTAAAAAAAGGTGAGGTTAATGGGAGAATGTGAGAAATGATGCTGTCTTCATGAATAGTTTAAAAACAGTGATAAAAATGTGAACAGAAAGCACAGCTAAAAACTTTACTGGCCAGTGCCTCTTTTGTCGTGTTCCCTGTTTGCCAAGTGTTTTTACAAGTGAATAGCACCATGTGTTTTTACAAGTGAATAGCACTAAACACTTGGCAAACAGGGAACACGACAGAAGAGGCACTGGCCAGTAAAAACACAGTACTGTACACTTTCACTAAAACTGGAAAAGAACCTGCACTGGGATCGTAAATTGTTGATGAAAAGAAAGGTGGGTATGGAAGAAGATAGAAGGGTGGTGGTAATGAAGACTGAGAACTGGTGATGAAATAGGGGTGACTGAGGGGGACCAGGAAAGAGTGGGCTTGGGATTTACAAATGTGAAAGGAAAAGGAGGTGGGGAGTGACAGGTAAGGGGAAAACCAGGAGTTGTGGTATGGGGAGAAGACAAGGAGAGATGTCTTGGAGATGGGTAGGGCGAGGAGGATTCAGAGTTGGTAGGATGGGTATATGTCAGCATGGGGTTTGTGGTCTGGGAGAGGAAGATTGTTGAAATTTCTATGGGAGAGGACTTGGAGGGTGTGCAAGCGGAGGATTGGTAGAATGTGTAAGCAGAGGCATGGCAGTACACTAGGACTGGAAAGGAGAGGGAATACAATGGGATTGTTGGTGTCGAGTTTGTGGATGGTGTAGGTTATCCGGAGGTGTTCAGTGTGAGGTGGGAATTTGATGAGATGGTAAAGGATCTTTTTGAAGGAGGTAATCGAATGCAGAAAGAGAGGCAGAAAGCGAGGTGGATATGGACAGACTTATGGAACTTGGGTGGGGCAGATATTCGTGGAACATTTGCGTAGCAAAGGATAGGGGTGGATCAGGGATTTGTATGTGTGAAGGACAGTGGAGGGATGTAGTCCCCATGTTCGGTCAGTTAGTAGTTTTAGTCTGTTATGAGCTTTGTGTTGGATGTTTAGTAGGTGAGTTTTCCATGTTAGCTGCTGCTCAAAGGTCAGTCCAAGATATTTTAGTGTGTTAGTTAGTTGGGTAGGACGGTTGTGGTGAGGTAGAAATCGTGGAGACGAAAGGCGTGTTTGGTGCATCCTATAATTATTGCCTGGCTTTTGGAGGGGTTAATGTTAAGGAACTATCGGTTACACCAGGAGGTAAGCTAATGGAGGTGGATTTGGAGGGATCGTTGCTATTTCTGGAGCACACAATAGACGGCGAGAAAAGTGATGTCATCAGCATACTGAAGGAGGTAAACCGGGAGACATACAGCAGTGTATAAGAGGTAAAGAAGAGGAGAGAGAATGGAGCCTTGGGGCACTCCTGTAGTGGGATGGAAGGTATGAGAATTGTGGTGTTAGCAATGACACAGAATGGGCAATTGAATAGGAAGGATGAACAAGGTGGACATACTTTATTGGAAGCGCATACACACAGAGTTTGTGAAGGAGACCAGAATGCTATATGCAGTAGTATGCTTCCTCTAGGTCTAGGGAGACAATGATTGCAGTTTACAGTTGTTGTGCTGTTGGGGTAGAAGGTGGGTGAGGTTTACGAGTTGATCATCAGCATAGAATTCTGTGACAGAAGTCACACCGGCTAACTGGAAACAGATGGTGTGGTGCTGGTGTGGGGGATGCATTGGGAGAGGATGGATTCAGAGATCTAGCTAAACACTGAGGTGAGGCATACAGGGGAGTGTGAGGAGGTATCAGTGGAGGATTTGTTTAGTTTGAGGAAATGTAGGATATTGGAGGTTTGCACAGGTCATGACAGCAGTGTTAGGAAAGGATTGTAGCATACAGCAGGTGTGAGCAAATAGTGGTCCGTGGCACATTAATGGTTTTTGTGTGGCCCACCAAGACAGTTAGAAATTTTATGTAAGAATTTATACTTTTTCTGAAATGCAAAGTTAAGTAATGCATGCAATCATTTTGAAATGAGCGGATCTCCACTAGCCTCTGCTTCCACAAAGAGACCTCGACCCAAAACTATTGCCCATTGCTAATATGGAGGTTGCAGGGTGTGATGAGAATGGAAATGGAGCATACGTTGAGGTGTTGATAGGTACTACTGTCGTGACTAAGGGATGTGTTGCGTTTTCTGTGAAGTGCTTGTTTTATGTCCTACTCTGTGATTGGGGTGTTTAATTTTGTTTCTGGTATGTTGTATAAGTAATGGAAGCTGGGAGCCAGGGGTGGGACTGTAATATCTATGTGTTTGGTTACAGTTGGGAGTTGGGGGTAGTCAGTGGGAGGATTGTCAGGGAAGTGGAAGCTGTCTGGGAGATAGGATACAAAGTGATTGGCTTTACTCAGGTCGTCAGGTAAGGGATCATTCTCGGGGAGGATCAGGTTGTGAGGGAAGGGATGGGCGCCAGTAAGTTAGTGGAATGCTTTCCAGTACTTGGAAGAGTTAACTGGGAATGTTGTATTGCGTCTTGAGCATGTCTGGCGCCAGTCCTGGCGTTTTTTGGCATTGAGAAAATTTCTAAAGGGTCACTGTATTTATTGGTGTCTTGTGAATGTATTCCAGGCACGAATCCATAGGAACGAGCAATTCACAGAGAAGGAGTATAGCTTGTGGTGGGAGAGTGGTGCGATGAGGATGTATGGCTTTAGTAGGGATATCGGCAGAGCTAGCATCTGACAAGGTGTGCTGTCGTAAGGCTGTGGCATGTGGGATGAGGTATCATTAGGTTGCTGGAAGGTTGGGGGTTGGCTTCCTATCTGGGTATCTACGGATTCCTGGTAAGCATTCCAGTTGGAACAATAGTAGCTGTGGACAAGTTTTTGATGGAAATTGGGATGGGGCGCTTGAGGACAGGGTAGTGTGTAGGATATGGTGATGAGGACAAGTAGGTGGTCCATTCCTATTGGATTGAGGACCCCTGGGATTAGGTGACCCAGGAGGTTGGATGACAGTAGGAAGACATCCTGGGTGGTGTTTCTTTCAGGATAGGTGTGCCGAGGTAGGTGGATTATGTCACCTTGAAAGGAGTTATCAAACTGAAGACAGTGATATTGTTCTGAATGGGGTCTACTGTGGATACTGAGGTCGGCAGCAATAATATAGGCGGAGTGAATAAGGTTGATGTGGGTGAGGAAGTCATAGGGAATGGGGCTGGTAGATCAGGTGTATATTGTGCAACAGGTGACAGTTAGAGTTCTGAAGAAGACACTAAGGATAAGATGTTCAATGGGATTACTGATTACGGGTTGTGGCTGAATGGTGATGTTCCTGTGATGGCCAATTGCTACTCCACCTCTGGCCAGGGAAAGAGGCCTGTTCTGTGATGGTATCGACGGCCGCGGTGGTCTCGCGGTTAAGGCGCTCAGTTCGGAACCGTGCGACTGCTACGGTCGCAGGTTTGAATCCTGCCTCGGGCATGGATGTGTGTGATGTCCTTAGGTTAGTTAGGTTTAACTAGTTCTAAGTTCTAGGGGACTGATGACCACAGAAGTTAAGTCCCATAGTGCTCAGAGCCATTTGAACCATTTTTTGTGATGGTATCTTGCAGTTTTACTTGTATCTCTGCTCAGGTTGTTGGTGGTGTCTGTCTGCACTGTGCTGGGGGTGCGCAAGTAATTACATATGTTACAAATCGCCATGGCTGAAAAGAAACAGTTTTCACAACTTTACAGTATCTGGCTGCCATTTAAGTCACAACTGGAAGTCACAAGTAGCAAATGGCAAATAAAAGTATATTTTAACATTCAACGCTGTGTGCCATCCGTTGGCCTAAGCTTGTTCTTATTCCTAACGGCACTATACCACGTAATCAAGTTTGGTCATTAACATGTCGAAACTAGAAGTCGCAAGGGGCAACTGGAAGTAGCAGCGCCGTGTAGCATCTGTTGACTGAAGTTCATAATTCGTCCTAAGAACCTTGTAACTCATATTATGGATGTAACACACAATTGTGGTCGAAGAAATAAACCAAGAAGCTCATTGGATTTGAGAAAATTTTACTCTTGGTGTTTCATGTGGCAACAGCACTGATATGTTTGGCTAGTGTGCGGAGACCAGTCTCTCTTAAAATCTTGGATGTGGAAACAGATAGATTATAAGTGTAGCCCAAAGTGTAGGGCAGACTGAAAGGCAATAATTTGGTTGATAGTCGGCGAATGCCAAATGGAGGTTATGGTAACAGATTGATCTATAGTGAACCCTGATGTTTATGTAGCACCATATTTAAACACAATTAATACACTTTTCATTACAAAAACTAAAACTGAAAGATAAATGAGAAAATGAGGACCAGATAATAGACAAGACTCCGACGAGATTTTTGATACGTATTCTACATATAAACTGATTAGCCAGAACATTACGACCACCTAACTAATAGCTGGTCCACTTTGGCACGAATAACAGCGGGGACGTGTCGAGGCATGGAAGCAATGAGGCGTTGGTAAGTCGCTGGAGGGGGTTGGCACCACATCTGCACACACAAGTCACCTAATTCCCGTAAATTCCGAGTAGGGGGGCGATGAGTTCATGTTCAGTCACATTCCAGATGTGTTCGATTGGGTTCAAATCTGGCGAGTTGGGGGGGGGAGGGGGGCAACAAAAATGGTTCAAATGGCTCTGAGCACTATGGGACTCAACTGCTGAGGTTATTAGTCCCCTAGAACTTAGAACTAGTTAAACCTAACTAACCTAAGGACATCACAAACATCCAAGCCCGAGGCAGGATTCGAACCTGCGACCGTAGCGGTCTTGCGGTTCCAGACGGCAGCGCCTTTAATCGCACGGCCACTTCGGCCTGCAGGGGGGCAACACATCAACTGGAATTAGCCACACTGTTCCTTGAATCATTTCATCACACTCCTGGCCTTGTGACATGACACATTAACTTGTTGGAAAATGCCACTGCTGTCGGGAAACATGATTGACATGAAGGGGTGTACAATGTCTGCATCTGCTGCACGATATTCTTTGGCCATCAGAGCGTAATGGAGCCACCACCAGGTTGTCTACATCCCGCAGTACAGGTGTTATGGAGCTGTTCCCCTGGAAGACGACGGATTTTCACCCTTCCATCGGCGTGATGAGGAAGGTATTGTGATTCACCAGATCAAGCAACGCTCTGCACTGCGCCGACGTCTAGTATCTATGGTCACGTGACCATTTAAGTCTAGTTGCCGATGTTGTCGTGTTAACATTGGCGCATGCATCAGTCGTGGGCTGCGGAGACCCATCGTTAGGAGTCTTCGGAGCACTGTGTGTTCAGACACACTTGTAAACTGCCCGCCATTAAAGTCTCATGTTACTTCCGCCACAGTTCGCCACCTGTCCTGTTTTACCAGTCTGCCCAGCCTACGACGTCTGACATCTGTAACGAGGTGTGGCCGCCCAAAGCCACCACGTCTGGACGTGATTTCCCCTTGGTTTCGTCGCTTGTTGAAGACACTCGCCACAGCAGTCTTAGAACGCCCGAAAAGTCGTGCGGTTTCCGAAATGCTCGTGGCGAGCCTCCGCAATCTGCCCTCCGTCAAACTCAGACGGATTGCGCGCTTTCCTCGTTCTGCATACTACAAGCACTGTGAGTGTGTCTGAGTAGCAGTCATTCCTCGCCAGCTGATGCTGCTATCGCCTGGATGGATTTATACCGATAGAAGGGCGGTGGTCATAATGTTCTGGCTGATCAATGCACTCTGTACATGAACGAAGAAAAATGCAAGGGACGTCTACATCACTTTTATCTATTGTTTAACTGTAATATATTCACAAGATTGAAAGTTTCACAGCACTACAGTACGGTGGTCAATTTCTGTTTGTATCTTCAAGTATTGCACCTAAACTATTCCAGATGTCATCTTTGAACTCGAAGATTTGTGCTTTCCAGTCTTTTGATTTGTATATCGTCAATCTTGAAACACATAACCAAATCTTTGGCAGGAAACTTTGGTGTGTGGGACGGCTTTATCAAGGGGAGATGGATGTTTCATTATTTACTCCCAGCGTATTTCACATTTTTTCAAATCGCATGATGACTTGAATGACACACTGTTGAAGTACTCAGTTTGCATACTTTACAGCTGCGAATATATCACTTGGTTGCATCGACATAGTTCATCTGGCCAGATATATCAGCTAGCAGATAGGCCCTATACTTGCCAGTACCTGTTTATTGTTGCTTGCGACTAATTTGATGGCAACATTTTGGGCGATACATCGCATTTTAACGTTCGTAGAGCGCGGATAGCTTCTTTCAAAGTGTGGTAAGTCCGTTGCATGATCATTAAATCGCTTCCCCAATACTACATAACCTTAATTAGTGATGGGGAGCTCGTGAATGAGTCGTTCAAATGAACGCTTCACTCCCACTTCAATGAACTGGTACTTCAAACTCTTCACAGATAGCACACTCCACACTTTTTTCTAGTTCACTCACTCTCTTCCCCTCTCCCTCACCCATTACATAGGCGCTACGTCACTCAGTCTCCCTTCACTTCAGTCCTCCCTCTGCTGCCTGTTGACGAATCGCGCGGTGTTTGTGGGGAAGGATAGGTTTAGGAGTGGTTGGGGCCACGAGGGGCGAGGGGAAGGCAGAGTCAGCTGCTTCCTGCAGTGCTGGCATCATTACCCGTGACTATTTGTGCAGTTGTACTTCGCGTCTACGGGTAGCCTACTGTTGGCAGCGCTTGCAGACAAATGAATATTAAAGATACAAACGAAGAGGCTGGCTGTGTGAGCACGCACAGCCAACATGAAAATAAAAAGCTTACCTTGTGAGTCTGGAACTGAAGCATGCGTGGAATCCACGCTTGAAAGATAATCGTTCGTGTAGGAATGTTTATCTCGTACACATTATTGAAATAATTGCACTAAATGTCAATTTGAAGATTGTCTTAATTATATATATAACGGATTTGGCAAATGTTCAGAGATTTACGTTTAAAAACATGATTTGTTCCACTTTTTTTCCTGTCAGGTGATTTCTTCTGTCAGTTATAAGGTGTCCTGCCTTCGAGAACACTCTTTCACACGTCGTGGAGGTTGCAACAATACACAGTCGTATTTTTGCAAGTTCAAAGAGCGAGGGGTACACTGACAGCCCTTCAGATCACCACTGAAGTGGATTGCCTTGTCTCTGTATCAGGGGCTCTGGTAAATATTTGTCCACTTGCACTAATGCAGCAGCTCTCGGGTGTGGATTACCCTGCAGCCTGGAAAACACTTCATCAAATTCGAGCCAGAGACTAGAAGTAGATTCAGTGGTTGGAACTGAGATTATTGCAGTAGCAGTAAATGTGTTCGTCACAAATTTCTCACAGTGCCTGATCAGGTTTAATATCATCTTCTCAGCAGAATTTTTATCAGAAAAACGACGTAATTTGAACCGAGGATCGAATGAAGTTGCTTCTGCGAAAATGGAATTTTCCTCCATATTTCGAAATCGTCGTTTTAGGTCTTGAGCTAACTTTTCGGCCATCTGTTGCACGTCTACATGAATTTCAGTGTTATTAACAAATCTGCAACACCATTTTTTCAACAAGCGACTAAGGAGTATAACTTTAGAAACACTGACAACATTTTCACTTGACATTTCCTCAGTGCACTCTTTGAAAACTTTCAACAGGTCACAGGCTTGTGTTACACTTTCAATGTCCTCTGCAGTCAGATTTGGAAGATCCGGATAATTCAGTTTGATAACTGTCATTAAGAGATTCTTAACCTCGATTATTCTTCGCAGCATGTCATAGGTTGAATTCCATCTTGTAACCGTGTCAGAACTGGCTTTTTTAACTGTTCCTGCGTCTTTTTCGGTTTAGTGCAGGCCTGCGAACTTCATTTAAAATATTCAACAATTTTTTTTACTTTATTCAGAATGAGTTGAATGTGCGGAAGCCCATTCTGAACAATTAAATTGAGTGTGTGTGCAAAGCAGGGCTGTGAGTCTTATAGCTGCCACAATATTAGCAGCATTGTCACTAACAACACACACGACTTTTTCTTGAATGCCCCATTCCCTTGTGACACGTCGCAGTTCTTCGGAGAGTTTTTCTGACGTGTGCCTTTCGTGGTATTTAAAGTACTCTAGGAGGGAAGACGCCAGCTCCAGGCCTTTAACGTAGTGTGCTGTCACCGACAAATCTCACTTGTGGTTGAGGTCCACCCATCCATTTTCAGCACAACCGCTTCCGCAGAATTAGTTTTGACTCTCACAATTTCTTTCATCATGGCGTACTGTTGTTGTTGTAGTAGTGCATTGGAAATGGTCTTTCGAGCTGGCATTCTGTTCAAAAAAATGGCTCAAATGGCTCTGAGCACTATGGGACTTAACATCTCAGGTCATCAGTCCCCTAGAACTTAGAACTACTTAAACCTAACTAACCTAAGGACATCACACACATCCATGCCCGAGGCAGGATTCGAACCTGCGACCGTAGCGATCACGTGGTTCCGGACTGCAGCGGCTAGAACCGCACGGCCACCGCGGCCGGCTGGCATTCTGTAAGCACCATTCAGTTTGCCTACAAAACTTTGGAAATGTTTACTTTTCACCACGTTGAAGGGCCAATAATCCTTTACAACAGTCTCCAGAAGTGTGAAATCTATCTCCTAATTTCTGTTGTTCGAAAGATGTTTCTGAAAATACATAGGTAATGTTCCGTGATATTGATGTCTGCTGTCTGATAATGAAGTGATACTGTTATTTTCTGGCACCGACTGCTGTTCGCTTCTGGCATTTGCTGATGTTGGTTCCGGATTGTCCGGGTTATTTGTCCAAGAAATATCGGAAGATGCAGGAACAGGGGGCGCTAAGCGCCTGACTGACAATGACACTGTTGGATGCAGCACTCGAACATGACGCGCTAGATTAAATGTATTTCCTCCTTTATATGAAATAAACTTAGAACAACAATTGCACTTTGCTTTCCCATCACCTAAATCGGTGAGGAAACCCCAAATTCACAACTTTTACGCAATCGCGAGTTGCTAGCCATTGTGTAAGAGTGAACAGACACAAAAACTGCTTTCCGAATAAAATAAAGAGGGTTTTTACCTGAAATCGTACCAGTGACTACAGATGACAGTTTACGTTTTGAATTTGGAGGGTTATTACTCTCAACAAAAATAAAATCTACAGGAAAACTTCTGAATAATTACTTAACGTAGGTATATACACTTTGTAACAGTAGTAAACATACTCATTCTATTTTGCATTAAATTTTAAAAGGAAAATAAAATTGGACTGCAGTTTTCAGTCCATGAATACAACAAATGAGGTTTCACTTAGCAGATAAAGACTTTTTTGGGCGCTTCATGAGAAAATGTCGAGCAAGATTAAATGTAATACCTTCTTTATATGTGACAGGCTTCTCTGTTTACCTTACCTTTGTCCCCTTCGACCATGCTCTATTTAAGTTAACTCAGACGCTGGAAGAGCGTAAATTTTACGCCGTAAAACGTCGCGTACATGTTACTGCAGAGTACGGCCATCTGTTGGTAAAATTATGAAGTATTACCAAGCTTTATTGTTCGAGCGGGGCAACTTTTTTTTTTTTGTTTATTTGGCCTTTGAGTGTGTACTCAATTTAGCCATCGGCAACACATTGTGACAATGTACACATAATTGAATAAACAAATACAGAAATGCATATTTACAAGAATAAAAAGCTTAACTGTTACAGTGTTGTACATAATGTTTTAAAAATTGAATTGAATTGAATTGGAAAATAATTAAAAGTGTCTTGACTTACAATTCACACCAATTCTGAAATATCTTCATCAGCAAGACATATTTATAATTTACGTACACCATTAAAACCTACAGATTGTAACCAGTACTCTTGATGAAGTTAACTATCACTTTATATAGACGAACGTCTTTAGTACACAAAAGAGAAGAAGCTGATTGAGGAAGATGGTAGCCCATACTCAGCAATGTCTTCAGAAAGACCAACCGTTCACGGTCAAATTTGGGGCACATAAATAAGATGTGGTTGACATCAGCTTCCGACTCAGGATCACACTCACATGCTGGTGAACTGTAAACGTTGATCCGATGTAGATGTTGTGGGAAAGAGGCATGATTGAAGCGGAGTCTAATGATAGTAGAAATCGTGGATCGGTCCAGATGTGTCCTCATGGGCCACGGCTGTGAAGGAATCCGAGGTTGTAGCCTTTTGTCTGTTGAGAGAAGTTCCACATTTCCTGCCATTGTTGTCTTGCGTGATCCTTGACTTCACGTAAGTAGTCTGTATAAGGAAGATGCAGATCCAGGACGGTGCCTAAGGTTGCCGCTTGTTTGGCTAATGCATCAACTTCATCATTATAGAGGATACCAGAGTGGGAAGGTATCCACAACAAATGGATCGTCCGGCCCGTGCGTGTGCTGCGAATATATTCAGATATCACATCCAAGATATAACTATTGGTTGTTTTGTTCCATCGACTGTACTGAATGTTTTTAAGAACGCTTTGCGAGTCAGATACTATCAATATCTTGGGGAAGGAAGTGCTAGAGACAAAATTAAGTGCTTCCAAAACTGCCACTGTCTCCGCTGTAAAAATAGAAGTGCTTGTAGGCAGTTTGAAGGTTTTGCGGATCTGGATCTGAGGGCAGAAAAAAGCGCATCCTGTACACTCTTCAGGCGGAATTTTGGAGCCATCGGTATATACACAGAGAAAACTGCTTAAACGAGACGATTGAAGCCAACGTTGCTATTAGTACTGTCCAGCCAGGTCGTACTTAAATAATGGACTGGGATCTGGGAGCAGAGCGTTTGAAGATCATATTCAAAAACAGGGAGATGCGCTGAACGCCGTATAGAAAGTATGACAGGTAACCAAGTGTCAAAGGTGGCACAAACGGCTGGCACTTTATTCCTTCTGTGGGATGCAATCCACAGTCGATAAATGCAGTCTCTACTTTGATAGACGGAAATGTCCATAATGGCCATGCCTTGAATGCAGAATTTGTCCTCCCCTGCTTCTATTAAAAGGGCGTTGGTGGGCGTCGATCGCATGGCTCCAAGACAGTTACGAATGGCTCTATATTGAAGAGTATCTAATTTGGAGAGATGAATCTTTGACGCAATGTGGTAGAATTGACAGCCATAGTCTAATCGAGATCGAATTATCCCTCGGTACATGGTGAGTAAAACACTCTGGTGCGCTCCCCACCAGACACGAGTAAGTGATCTGATTAAATTTAAACCTTCTTCACACTTCGTAGCGGTGGATCGGATGTGGGGCGCCCAGCTTAACCGAGAGTCAACAATCATCCCCAGAAATCGATCGTGAGATTTTACTTGGAAGGTGTACTTGCCACAGGTAATGTGATCTTCAGTGCGAGCTGTCGTCGACTTGGAGAAGGGAACGACTGCTGATTTCTCAGCCGAGATCTCCAGCCCATTGATAGAGAGCCACTCATCGATGTGTGCGATGGTTGTGGTTAATGCCGTTTTGGCCTGAAGATATGAAGCAGCAGTAGAATAAACACTTATATCTTCAGCATACTGTAGGATTTTTGTGGGGGGAGTAAGTATGCGTTCTAGGTCGTGCGTATATAGAGTATACAGGAGAGGACTTAAAATTGCACCTTGCGGCAAGCCCTGGGAGACATAAAAAGGTCCGATCATGGAAAGGTCCGATCATGGTACCTTTGAAACGGACGTAGATCGTTGTTTGAGTAATCAGGGTACTGATACCGTAGATCATCCGTGAAGGAATACCAAATCTTGCCAGCTTGTCCAAGAGTAGCGGTATTTGTACGTGATCATATGCACCCTTAACGTCAAGAAAAGCTGCCACTACTGTCTCTTTCGTTTGAAAGGCTGACGTGATATCCATATTAAGCAAAAACAGGTTTTCCATGGTCCCTTTGCCTTTTCTGAAGCCGTATTGACTCCGAGGCAACAAATTACTTTTTTCAAGCCACCATTCTAGTCTCCTTTTTACCATTCGTTCCAGTGTTTTTGCAACACACGACGACAAGGCAATAGGTCTATAATTAGTACCGACATTTGGATCTTTACCACTTTTGAGAATTGGAATTATTACTTGCGTCTTCCATGTTGATATGAGGTCTTTCTTCATCCAGTACTGATTAAAAATGTTCAAGAGAAAGCCTTTCGCTTCTATAGGCAGGTGTGCAAGCATAGAGCAGTGTATATGATCAATGCCAGGGCAACTGTCGCTCGATATTTTAATAGCTTCGTTGAGTTCTTCCTTAGAGAAAGGACGAAGAAGAACATGATAGAGGAGGAGGAGGAGATTAGTGTTTAACGTCCCGTCGACAACGAGGTCATTAGAGACGGAGCGCAAGCTCGGGTGAGGGAAGGATGGGGAAGGAAATCGGCCGTGCCCTTTCAAAGGAACCATCCCGGCATTTGCCTGAAGTGATTTAGGGAAATCACGGAAAACCTAAATCAGGATGGCCGGAGACGGGATTGAACCGTCGTCCTCCCGAATGCGAGTCCAGTGTGCTAACCACTGCGCCACCTCGCTCGGTAACATGATAGCGGTCTTCTTCAGCCGATGGTTTAAAAATGGTACCGGGGGGGAGCGATTGTATCTATGAATTCCTCTAACCAGGCCGTGGCAGCAGCAGGGGAGGAAGGCAGTCTTCTTCTTCTAAAAGTTTTTATTTTATGCCAGATGCTTCCATACTGGTTTCATTATTTAGGGACAGGCAAAATTGTTTCCAACTGTCCTTCTTGGTTTTCTTCAAGAATTTGTTAACTCGCGCATTCACTTTTTACACAGCCAAGAAGTTGTCCAATGAAGGATTCTGACGATAGGTTTTCAAGGCGAGTCGTCGCTTCGCAACTTCCCGAGAGCATTCAGAATTCCACCAAGGAGGAGAACGGTGCTTCATTACTGTAAACTCTTTTTTCTTAGGGATGCTGATGCCAGCTGCGACGTTCATAGCATTGAGTAAAACTGGGTATCCATCTTCGTCCCGTAAGTCACGTCTCGTATTTGCGAGTGCCCGCCGAACTGTTTCCTTACTACGGAGAGGTGAAGTTATCATAGTAGGAGAGCCATCGTTGAGTATCACTAGGTTATTATCTTCGATAACGCTTATCAATGTCCTGCCGTTCCTGTCTGTCACGTCTCCTCCCCACGCAACATGGTGGGCATTCACGTCTCCAGCTACGATAAAGGGAGGACGAAGCTGACTTATTAATTGTCTCCAGTCATCTTCCACGATAGTGTGGTGGGGAGCGTTATACAACGAGACAACTGTAAAGGTTTTGTGGGCAGTTCGTATCTCCACAGCAGCTAATTCAAAGTTGGTGACAGGTACGTGTAACGGGTGTGGTCGATGCGGCATCGAAGTTTTTACCAGTATAGCTACGCCGCCCCACCCATCGAGACGGTCTTCCCTTACTATAGAATAATTTTGAAAGCGAACAGTTCGTTCGAAGTTGAACCAAGTTTCACATAACAGAACGATATCAGGCTGACTTACGAACAGTTCTCGTTGCAAGCTTTCTCTATTAGAATTAGCCGATCTCGCATTCCACTGCAATACTTTTAAAGCCGCCATAATTTAGGGAGAGAGAGATTGAAATATGCCAGTAACGAGGTGCCGGATATCGGAATTGTTCATAGCACTATTTTGTCTCATGTTTTGCATGACAATATCAATCACATTTATTATCTTATCTATAAGTTCAGCGTGACCTTGAGGCTGTCGTTGATTCGGCGCTTGTGGGGTTGCTAATCTGTGAGCAGCAGGCTGGTATGGGATTTTGGCTGATAGGAGTGAATGAATGTTGCATGGGATATAACAGGCTGCGGTACTGAGACCACTCACGAACGTTACTTTCGTTGTTTACTTGCGCCTGCCGCCGGAGTGGCAGGTAAGCGACGTGTGTCTGCTGAAGCACAGTTGCACACTGAGTTGCGTCCCCACTTCCGCGTAGTTGACTCTGCATGCTTGCGGCGGGAAGAGTTGTGGGTTTTGAAAGTCCGGAGAGCTCAAATTTGTTGGAGAAGGAACGATCGGAGCCGGCAAGTGATGTTGTTGAACCCCGGTGACGGATGCATAGGTTGGCATACGAGCAATAGACAGCGCATCCGTGAAGTCACTGTTGTTGAACGTAGCTAATTCTTGAGCTCGTCGCCGTGTATGGTATTCCGGGATGCGTGTTGTCCCCCGCAATGAGCGCAAATAGTGATAGGTGAGACACAGGATTCAACATTATGTGGACCACTACATTTAATGCATCTCATCTGAGATCGACATTGTTTGCTGATGTGCCCGTAACGAAGACAATTAAAGCACTGCCTGACAGTTGGTACATAAAGGTCTACGGGACATCTTGTTCAGTGAGTAGACACGGCTTCCGGTAAGGTTTGAGAGTCGAAGGTTAACAAACAGGTCTGCAATTTAACGATTTGGTCTTTACCATATCTCTTCGTAAGCCTCCGAACGCCTACAACAGGGAAGGGAGATTGTACGACTTCCAAAATCTCCGCTTCTTCAAGGTTGGTGTCTACTTTCCTGATTACTCTCAGCTTATGGACAATAAAGGAAGGAATGTAAGCTCCTATATTTTTTGACTTTAATACCTCACTGGTAACTAGGAAATTAGCCTTGTCTGGGGTTTTCAGATCCACCTTAACTTTTGTTTTTCGTGCTGAAGAGATGTTAAGTATAGAACTCTTCACTTCTGGCAAGGAAATATGCAATAATTTCCCTAGTGCCATGGGGTGCAAGCGGCCTAAGTTTTTGTCCAAACATTCTATGTAAACTACGAATGGTCCCCTATCTGTACGTTTGTAAAAGTTGAGAGACCTCGGAGTAGGTGCAGGTGCCACAGGAGGGGTGTTAGTTGCAGCATGTCGGTTAGGAGTGAGCCCATAGGCAGTTGCTACAGAGGGTCAGCTACATTTGAAACGTCGGTTATAGGTAAGAGTTGATTAGCGTCTGCTATGAAGGTTTTGGAATTTCTTAAATCCAGACTGACCTCACTTTGTCGCTTGTTTCTCGTAGCGGAGAAGCTGGAGGAATCCTGTTCCGATAAATCCATATGCTCTTCTGCCGGCTGTATTCCAGATTCTCCCCGAACAACTGCTAACGAGTGGCTGATCACAGCCGTCGTGTTGTCCAATGTAGTTCCTGGAGGAGCTGGTAAGGGTGCTGCATCTGGATGTAGCCGCTGGGCAGGTGGTTGTTGATGTTGTCCCATAGGGGCGTCGAAGTCACCACCCCGTTCTCCATACACCCCATCATACATGGCGGGGCTTGCCGTCACCGATAGTAATGTCAGGTGTTAATGTGTCTAACAGAAAACCGTACCAAACGAAAGCTGTTACGCGCGTGCACTAGTAGGTAAACACAAGCGTCACACGGAAGAGCGACCGCGTAGCACGCCTCAAAACTTCCGCGTCTGCAAGCGAACTGAACGGGGCAACTCCACAAGGCTTTCGTACTTCATGAATGAACTACTTCATTTGAACGCTTCACGGCGAAGCAGGGTTGTGGTATGCACGAGAATTCTCGTACGCATACGAGAATTTCGTCATTTGTACGATGTACGAGGCAAAAGTGAATACCGTACACGAACATACGAGAATTTTGCCTAAAACATTTTTTTAATATTTTTTTAGCGTTTAATCCGATCGATAACTGGAGTCGTTACAGACGACTTACTCTACCCTATCCTATCCTAACTTAGTCTACAGACATCACAGGAACTTTCATGCCCACGGGCGAACTCGAACCTTATTAGTTGCGGGCTCGTGGCTCGTGACACCACACCAAGTCGTGTGGCTATGGAGGCGGGTCCAAATTTTTTACCAAATATACATTATACACATTTGTTTGGAAAATAATCAATTCATCTGTTATATTTTTAAAATGATTAGAAACTGTTACGAATCCATGCAGCCTCTGTCAATCAACAAATATCAGGCAGGAGAGAGAGCGCCAAACTACCGACATGACAAAACAATTAAAGTCGAGAATGAGGCTTAGTTCAAAGCCTAGCCCTGGAAAATAAATTAAATAAGCTAACAATAACGAATCACTTTGCTATGCATATCGTATTTCACTCAGTTCGAATTAAGTTTCAGAAATAGAGCGGTCAACGAATCTCAAAGCACTAAATGGAACTTTAATCGAATATTATTGGAAAGCAATTAATAGTAGACCTAATTACCCTACAATACTGTGGAATTGTTAAGTACAAACGAAAGACATTTCATCAGACGGTATTGTTTCGTCTTCAACAAACAATACTCTTAACAATGCGTATTTCGCGTATAGTCATTACGAGTACGTTTAGCTGAATTCATTTACTGTGTAGTTTCTTTTTGTAAGTGTTTCGGGTTACTGTGTGTTACTGTGAGTGGAGAAATGGGAAGTGACAGTGAATATGAAAACATAAGCACGAAACTTTCGTGCACGCCGGAGAAAAAACGTCTAAAAAGTGGTGAAATCTCGAAGACAGACAACAAAAATTTCGTGATGAGTGGCTACATATGCCAGGTTTACATAATTGCCTGGTGCGCGATAGTGATCCGCTCAGGGCGCGATGCAGATATTGCAAGAATATTAAAAACCATTCCAGAAGTAAGAAGCACCCAAGCATGGTGCAGTCTGCTACCGTGCGACAGCCTTCAGTTGCTCAATTTGTCACAAACGCACAACCAGTTAAGAAGATGGTTGCTAAAGCTGAAATCAAGTTATCAGCATTCTTAGCTGATCATTTACCCGGTTTGTTAAAAGATATTTTTCCAGACTCGTATGACTCTTAAACGGCACAAAGCACGTGCCATTGTTTCTAATGTTATTGGGACGTCACACAAAGAAGTGTTGGCGAAAAAACTACAACACGCCAAATTTAGCATAATGACGGGCGAGTCCACCGATATCGGAACTGTGAAAAATTCCTGCGTGGCTATCCGCTTTTATGACAAAGATTCAGATGAGTAACAATAAGAGCTAGATTTGAAATAATAACCAAATTAATTCTAAAATAAATTTTCGTGTTAAGTTGTATCACTTCTCCTTTTACAGGTTGTATTGAAAGTAAGTTTTGGGAGCTATATAAAATTTATGAAGATGGAGACTTAAATGTTGACAAAGCTTCTACTGCAGAAAATCTCTACAATGGTGTAGTAAAAACGTTTCAACAGCATAACATTCCATTAGCCAATATTATTGACTTTGGAGCAGATGGTTGCAATACTATGATGGGAGTTCGTAATTCTGTAGCAAGCAGATTCCCAGATAGCTGCCCGGGAATTTTTGTAATAAGTGTGTTTGTCATTCGGTGCATATATGCGCAAGCGAGGCGTGCAAGAACCTTCCAAGAGCTTGTGAGGACCTCGCGAGGAATATTTATGGCTTTTTTCAAACTCAGTGCGAAGAGGCAGGCAGAGTTCAAGGAATTTCAGGTAGTGTAGCATTTTATATCTCATAGACTGCCGGCCGCGGTGGTCTAGTGGTTCTAGGCGCGCAGTCCGGAACCGCGGGACTGCTACGGTGGCAGGTTCGAATCCTGCCTCGGGCATGGATGTGTGTGATGTCCTTAGGTTTGTTAGGTTTAAGTAGTTCTAAGTTCTAGGGGACTGATGACCACAGAAATTAAGTCCCATAGTGCTCAGAGCCATTTGAACCATCTCATAGACTTTATTTTACGTCCGACCGTGTGGAAATAGGCTAAACATTATGTTTTATTCCAGGTATTTTTAAACTTGGAACCACACGAATTACTACATCCTTCAGAGACACGTTGGCTGTTAATGATCGCGGTTGTTAGGACAGTGCTGGAAAACTGGGATGCTCTAATGCTGTTTTTTAACCAAAAATGGCTTTCTGAGCGAGTTCTAAGTGCTGAACAAGTTTTTAACTGTCTACATGACTCCACTGCAAAAATGTATTATATGTTCTTAGAGTGGATTCTACCAAAATTTACTACTTTCAACGAGTATTTCCAGTCTAGAGCAGTAGTAATTGTTGACCTTCATGATAAGATTAGAGCTCTCTATACAGAAATACTTCTGTATTTCATGAAACACACTTATGCCATGGGAAAAAATCTCAGTGATGTTGACCCAAAATATGCAGCTCATCATTTGGAAGATTCACAACTGTATTTTGGTGTGAAAATTCTGAAGAAAGTTGGCACACCAGAGACAAAGAAGCACCCACATCTTATCAAGGATTTTTATCATCGATGCAGGAACTTTCCTGTGGTGAGTACACCTCGTTTGCCTGAAATCATATATAATTTGTGTTTTATTGTTTTCTGTACATTTGTGTGTTTATGTGTTGCATACCTAATGAGAGCTATTAATTCTCAAATATTACAGACAGCTACGTGCCAGATCAAATAACGGTATGATATGGAAGATAAAGTGCTGTCCAAGCTAGCGGCACTCAAACCTACAAATGCCCTGTCACAAAGTTACCGAGATACAACACCTTCACTCATGCCTTTAATGGAACTGTTGCCACGTATAATTCCTCCCTCAGATCTCGATTAAGCACAAACTACAGATGACCAGTGGAGGCGTCTCCCTCTGGTTTTCACTTGTCTCCCAGACTCACTACAAAAGGAACAATCACCGGACAAAATGTGGAATATATTAAATAACGAATCTGAAGAATTTAAGGAATTGAGCGTTTTCGCTCTCTCAATTTTGAGTTTACCTCATTCAAATGCAGACTGCGAAAGAGTTTTTTCTAAGGTATGTAAAGCAATGACGCTAATTACTAGTTAATAATATGATTTCATACTTGTCAGGTTATTGAAGTTTCATGTTCAACTTCAGGTAAATCTCATGAAAACCAAAATAAGGAACAGACTCCAAACCAGTACACTGAATGGAGCACTTCTTGCCTCTGAATGCATTAAAGAACAACCAGGAAACAATGGAACATGTGTAACTTTTGAGCCAACACACGAAATGTACGAGAAAATGACGTCGGGCACTCTTTATAAAACGAAACAGTAAGAAGAAGATGTAGACATCGAATTGTTTCATAATTACTAATTCTTGTTCATAGTTTATACTACGAATAAAAAATTTTCAAATCGTACGAGAATTTTTACTAAAATACGAGAATTTCATGAGGTTGGTACGAGAATCGCGCTGTCTGGATATCACAACCCTGCGGCGAACAGTGAAATGAATTTAGGAGTTCACAGGAAAGAACGAGTTCGACCCATCTCTAACCTTAATACATAATAGACTTGGCCACTGTTTCTATGTTTCGATACAGTGTATCGATACGTGGAACTGTTTCAGTGTTTCGGAACGGCTGTGGTTCACTGTTTCGAAACAGTGGTGTTTCATTCCGCCCCTGTCTCGGATATCCGGACCAGATTCGATCTCGAGCCAGACACGGAAACTGTACCGTTGTTTCAAAATAAAGCTGTTTCAGTCCACCTGTGCTTGTAACGGACTGACTGTATCGAAACAGTGATGTTTCATTCCGCTCTGTGTCGGACGAGATTCGGGCTCGGCACAGGTACTGAAACACAACATACCACTTCGTGAAAGAGTGTCGAAATCGTTTTGACAAGCAGTAGCATGAAGCTTAAGATATCCGAAAATAAAGCTTCGTTTCTAGATGACTGTCCTATTCCGAAATGGCGTAACATTTGCTTTATAAACATTAACCAAACAATAAAGCAACGCATACTATTCACATTCAAAATAATAAATATGTGAAAATCATTCAGTTAAATTACACTTTTTTTATATAAGATACGTTTCTCTGTTCAAGTACAGTAATCATATTAAGAAACGCAAGTAAGCCTAGAACATTTTGAATAAAAAAAAAGGCGTAGAGTGACAGTTATTATACATATACATAAATTTAATGTAGGTATAATTGCAAGCAATCTGTTTGACATATCACTGATAGTATAATGGTGAACGGGAAGGGCTGGGAAGCATGGTGAATTTATAGTTACGGTTCGAAACACCTTGAAAGACAAAAAATTTTCTGTTATATTTTGTTATTTATTCGAATTATTTGTGAGTCTATAGTCACTGTGCCTATTATCCACAATGAATACTAGCGGAATGTGGGAATCCCAGTACCATATCCGTTGTTTCTGCAGTTCGCTCCCACCTCCAGTTCCGTTCGTGGTGGTTCTTCTGTCTTCAGCTATGGCTGTCAGCCAATTGAAAAGTATGAAAGTCACACGACACGAAAGCAGCGCATTTGCTGCATGAAATACGAAACTGCCAAGACGCCTAAGTGATAGTTTCATCCTTTCTGCGATATGATTAGCGCTCTCGCACCTCATTTGTGTTTATATGGACATACCTATACAGTAGACATTCAAGATGATAAAATGTCTAGGTTTATTAGATTACAAAACACAAACTGTTTCACTGTTTCGAAACAGCGTATCGAAACATTACATTGTACGGTTTCATTTGTTTCGAAACAGTTACGTGTTTCAGTTTGTCCATCTCTAATACATATCCAAGCTATTACTACCACATGGCTCTTCTATAACAGCACCTGTTAATTCATTGTCACATAGTCGCCCAATGGCATGATAATTACATCACATATTATGTAAGCTGTACTGGTAAGGTCTTATTGACAAGGTATTACACAGTTTAACTGGGTGCAGATATTGTACCTCTGCGTAAAATAATATGATAAGTATCAAACTATTTTGTTTAACAGACTCGTACCTTTGGATTACAAATTGTCATATACTTCACCTATTCGTTTCTACTGTGCTTCTAAGCTCAATTTTCTTTGCGGTATTAGCACCAGGTTTATAGTGGCGGCGCACAGCGGTGGAAAGGCGAGCTACTGCTGGGCTGCTTACTTGTTAGTAGGTGTGGCGTGTCTGCGAGACGGTCAACAGAAGTTTCGCTACGAGTTGGCGTACAATGCGTGAGTTGAATCCGGCTATGGGGCGGAAGAGCATGATTGTCAAGTTTATTCTTACAGTCGTCTTGAGCATATTTTCCTAAATTAACGGCATCATCCAATTTCAGCCAAGTATGATTAAACTGCAGTTAATTTTGGAACTTCGTGAAAAGTTAGCGCATCTACGTGCTTGTTGTCACCTAATAGTTGCCAACTTCTGCCACAACATGTGTACTAATTCGGTAATGCATTTGAGACCCGTTAAAAGATTTTTGAGATGTGTTCCCGAAAGAAGAGGCAATAATCCAGGCTTCAAAAATGCCGCTATTCTTCGGGCGACTTCGTTTCTGAGAGTGTGCTGACTATAACAAACAATCCATCGTACTGGGTTACAGTGTAAGAAAATCGACTGACAAAACTACATCACGTATGCTACTGCATGATAACGCACTCTGTTGACTCGAGAAACAAAACTATCCAGGAGACTGATAGGGAAGTCGTCTCTCAGGCACTTGTATTGATAGGGAAGTCCTCTTTAGGGCACTTGTCCCTCTGATCGTGTACTCGTAAAATTTTGGCTTCCCGCTCTTGGTCGTTCAACCGTCAAGGCATTTCATTTCTAGACGAAAATGCTCTTTAAACTACACTGGTTTAATGACTTCGTTAGAACCAACTTAGGTTTCTACAGGCGTAGAATTTGTTAACTACTTTAGCATTGTCAGATTGTTTTAGATGTTGTTGTTGTTGTTGTGGTCTTCAGTCCTGAGACTGATTTGATGCAGCTCTCCATGCTACTCTATCCTGTGCAAGCTTCTTCATCTCCCAGTACCTACTGCAACCTACATCCTTCTGAATCTGCTTAGTGTATTCATCTCTTGGTCTCCCTCTACGATTTTTACCCTCCACGCTGCCCTCCAATACTAAATTGATGATCCCTTGATGCCTCAGAACATGTCCTACCAACCGATCCCTTCTTCTGGTCAAGTTGTGCCACAAACTTCTCTTCTCCCCAATCCTATTCGATACTTCCTCATTAGTTATGTGATCTACCCATCTAATCTTCAGCATTCTTCTGTAGCACCACATTTCGAAAGCTTCTATTCTCTTCTTGTCCAAACTATTTATCGTCCATGTTTCACTTCCATACATGGCTACACTCCATACAAATACTTTCAGAAGTGACTTCCTGACACTTAAATCTATACTCGGTGTTAACAAATTTCTCTTCTTCAGAAACGCTTTCCTTGCCATTGCCAGTCTACATTTTATATCCTCTCTACTTCGACCGTCATCAGTTATTTTGCTCCCCAAATAGCAAAACTCCTTTACTACTTTAAGTATCTCATTTCCTAATCTAATTCCCTCAGCATCACCCGACTTAATTCGACTACATTCCATTATCCTCGTTTTGCTTTTGTTGATGTTCATCTTATATCCTCCTTTCAAGATACTGTCCATTCCATTCAATTGCTCTTCCAAGTCCTTTGCTGTCTCTGACAGAATTACAATGTCATCGGCGAACCTCAAAGTTTTTATTTCTTCTCCATGGATTTTAGTACCTACTCCGAATTTTTCTTTTGTTCCCTTCATTGCTTGCTCAATATACAGATTGAATAACATCGGGGAGAGGCTACAACCCTGTCTTACTCCCTTCCCAACCACTGCTTCCCTTTCATGTCCCTCGACTCTTATAACTGCCATCTGGTTTCTGTACAAATTGTAAATAGCCTTTCGCTCCGTGTATTTCAGATATTGTAAAAGAATATACTCTTGCTGATTAATTTCTCTTTGATGATTACTGCTGTGTTCAATAAACTAATGGAAAACGCAATTAAAATTTACACTGTACTGATACAAATTAAATTCAACTTACTACAGAAACATCACGACGGCAGAATGAGATTTTCACTCTGCAGCGGAGTGTGCGTTGATATGAAACTTCCTGGCAGATTAAAACTGTGGAAGGTAGGAGACGAGGTACTGGCGGAATTGAAGACGTGAGGACGGGTCGTGACTCGTGCTTGGGTAGCTCAGTTGGTAGAGCACTTGCCCGCGAAAAGCAAGGGTCCCGAGTTCGAGTCTCGGGCCGGACATGTCCCAAAGAACAGACACTACGAATCGAAACGGACAACCTTAAATATAGAAGGACAGATGTCCAGGCTGTCACAGGGCTTTAAAACACAAATGAAAATTTGTGCCTGCCTAAGTTCGAACGCGGATTCGTGGAGTCTTTTATTTTATTTTGGAGATGTCCGAAAGAACAAACACTACACATATATGCATATACAGGGTGTGTCGGGTGGAACAGTAGATATTTTAGCAGTTGGTAGTATAGACGAATTGCATAAAAAATTCCATATTAATGTGTCCACTTTCCATTGAGTACAGAGTACAGCTGTTAGTATGCTACCCTAACAAACTCAAAGGAAAGGCAAATGAGGACGTTCAAAGTTGATTTTCAAAAATCCCCCCACCAACTTCAACGCACATTTGACTTCTCTTGATAGCACCACGTGTAGCTCTTCTGAGGTCGTCTTTGCGTTCTTTTATGAGGACTGCACTATTCATAACCCGAACGTACAAATCGGTCTTTGGTTTACTTTTTCTATGTAGATACTAAAAGGTATCGGATAGATTATATAATAGTAAGACAATAGTAAGACAGAGATTTAGGAATCAGGTTTTAAATTGTAAGACATTTCCAGGGGCAGATGTGGATTCTGACCACAATCTATTGGTTATGACCTGTAGATTAAAACTGAAGAAAGTGCAAAAAGGCGGGAATTTAAGGAGATGGGACCTGGATAAACTGAAAGAACCAGAGGTTGTACAGAGTTTGAGGGAGAGCATAAGGGATCAATTGACAGGAATGGGGGAAATAAATACAGTAGAAGAAGAATGGGTAACTTTGAGGGATGAAGTAGTGAAGGCAGCAGAGGATCAAGTAGGTAAAAAGACGAGGGCTAGTAGAAATCCTTGGGTAACAGAAGAAATATTGAATTTAATTGATGAAAGGAGAAAATATAAAAATGCAGTAAGTGAAACAGGCAAAAAGGAATACAAACGTCTCAAAAATGAGATCGACAGGAAGTGCAAAATGGCTAAGCAGGGATGGCTAGAGGACAAATGTAAGGATGTAGAGGCGTATCTCACTAGGGGTAAGATAGATACTGCCTACAGGAAAATTAAAGAGACCTTTGGAGATAAGAGAACGACTCGTATGAATATCAAGAGCTCGGATGGAAACCCAGTTCTAAGCAAAGAAGGGAAAGCAGAAAGGTGGAAGGAGTATATAGAGGGTCTATACAAGGGCGATGTACTTGAGGACAATATTATGGAAATGGAAGAGGATGTAGATGAAGATGAAATGGGAGATACGATACTGCGTGAAGAGTTTGACAGAGCACTGAAAGACCTGAGTCGAAACAAGGCCCCCGGAGTAGACAATATTCCATTGGAACTACTGACGGCCGTGGGAGAGGCAGTCCTGACAAAACTCTACCAGCTGGTGAGCAAGATGTATGAAACAGGCGAAATACCCTCAGACTTCAAGAAGAATATAATAATTCCAATCCCAAAGAAAGCAGGTGTTGACAGATGTGAAAATTACCGAACTATCAGCTTAATAAGTCACAGCTGCAAAATACTAACACGAATTCTTTACAGACGAATGGAAAAACTAGTAGAAGCCAACCTCGGGGAAGATCAGTTTGGATTCCGTAGAAACACTGGAACACGTGAGGCAATACTGACCTTACGACTTATCTTAGAAGAAAGATTAAGGAAAGGCAAACCTACGTTTCTAGCATTTGTAGACTTAGAGAAAGCTTTTGACAATGTTGACTGGAATACTCTCTTTCAAATTCTAAAGGTGGCAGGGGTAAAATACAGGGAGCGAAAGGCTATTTACAATTTGTACAGAAACCAGATGGCAGTTATAAGAGTCGAGGGACATGAAAGGGAAGCAGTGGTTGGGAAGGGAGTAAGACAGGGTTGTAGCCTCTCCCCGATGTTGTTCAATCTGTATATTGAGCAAGCAGTAAAGGAAACAAAAGAAAAATTCGGAGTAGGTATTAATATTCATGGAGAAGAAATAAAAACTTTGAGGTTCGCCGATAACATTGTAATTCTGTCAGAGACAGCAAAGGACTTGGAAGAGCAGTTGAATGGAATGGACAGTGTCTTGAAAGGAGGATATAAGATGAACATCAACAAAAGCAAAACAAGGATAATGGAATGTAGTCTAATTAAGTCGGGTGATGCTGAGGGAATTAGATTAGGAAATGAGGCACTTAAAGTAGTTAAGGAGTTTTGCTATTTGGGGAGCAAAATAACTGATGATGGTCGAAGTAGAGAGGATATAAAATGTAGGCTGGCAATGGCAAGGAAAGCGTTCCTGAAGAAGAGAAATTTGTTAACATCCAGTATTGATTTAAGTGTCAGGAAGTCATTTCTGAAAGTATTCGTATGGAGTGTAGCCATGTATGGAAGTGAAACATGGACGATAAATAGTTTGGACAAGAAGAGAATAGAAGCTTTCGAAATGTGGTGCTATAGAAGAATGCTGAAGATTAGATGGGTAGATCACATAACTAATGAGGAAGTATTGAATAGGATTGGGGAGAAGAGAAGTTTGTGGCACAACTTGACCAGAAGAAGGGATCGGTTGGTAGGACATGTTCTGAGGCATCAAGGGATCACCAATTTAGTATTGGAGGGCAGCGTGGAGGGTAAAAATCGTAGAGGGAGACCAAGAGATGAATACACTAAGCAGATTCAGAAGGATGTAGGTTGCAGTAGGTACTGGGAGATGAAAAAGCTTGCACAGGATAGAGTAGCATGGAGAGCTGCATCAAACCAGTCTCAGGACTGAAGACCACAACAACAACAACATGTAGACTTCGCGTTTTAAATACCCCACAGGCAAAAATCCAAAGGGATGAGGTCCTGGGACCTTGATGGTCAAGAAAAGTGCCCATATCCACTGATCCATCTTCCGGGAAATATTAGGTTTGGATGATGTGTCACCTGATGACTAGAATTAGCAAGAGCCCCGTCATGCTGGAGGAACATACGCATTCTTGTAGCCAACGGAACCTCTTTCAATAATGCTGGAACCTCATTTTCAAGGATGTGTAGACGACTGGGTCCTTTAAAGATCAATAAACGAAACGAAATTGCGTTGCACCCAGCTGTATGTACTCAAGAAAAATTGGACACATGTTATATGGTACTTTTTCTGCAATTTGTCTATACTACCACACTACCAACTCCTAAAAAATTTACTATTCCTCCTGAAACATTCTGTATAATTATTCAGGTCTCGACGGGCCATCGAAAGTTTTCAGTGCTAGCCGCACGTCATCGTCGAGTGGAATAATGGATGGGTGGACACCGCGTATATGGTATGCGCCAAATAAGGGAATTTGCGTCTGACGAGGAGCGTGTGTAAATAGGTCCTGCAGGAAGGTTGGCCGTTGTGTCACGATCGTACAATGGTCAGCGCGTCTGCCTTGTAAGCAGCGGATTCATGTGCGAACCCCGGTCGGGAACTAATTTTCCTCTGCCGCCGTTGCCGTATTTCTACGCCCTGTGGCAGTGTGGAGATTTGTCTTTCGATTTTTAAGATGCAATTGTTTTTTGAGGCAATACAGGTGATTTGAAAACATTTGTCTTGCCATCAATGTAACGGGACTTCAACGGCATCCATTCCTTAGTCATTGCTTTGTGATGGCGCTAACCCATGTCATATACATGCGAATCATAATTGTAGCGTATATTTAGTCAAATAACGAATGGTCAGTATACAACTATTTACGAACAGTAGAAGCCGGATTGCAGCGAGCTGATCACTTAACCAAGTGCAACGGAGTACCTGTTTAGTGAGTCATTTCAGCTGCGTAGCTGACGGTAATATTTGTCAAGGAATTCACTGCAGAATTAATGTAATACCCGCACGGTGATCTCTATAGTGATATTGTATCATTAGCAGCTCGTGAATGGAGTACTATGTTCGTTAAATCAGATTACTCAAGCTGATGCCAGATAAAGAGAAGCGAAGACGCCACCACACTATCTTTACTCAGGTAGTCAGCGCTAGATTATATGCGCCACCATTAACGTTACTGTAAGCAGTTTGACAGCATAACATCACAGCATCCACTGACAAACTGTACCATTATCATCACACATTTGTTACTGTGGCTGATGTTTGTCAAGCATACCGGAAAGCGCCTCATGAATGTGAAGTTCCATTTGCATTACGCCTGGGACAGAGAGAATCAAAAATGGTTAAAAGGGCTCAGAGCACTATGGGACTTAACATCTGTAGTCATCAGTCCTCTAGAACTTAGAACTACTTAAACCTAACTAACCTAAGGACATCACACACATCCATGCCCGAGGCAGGATTCGAACCTGCGGCCGTAGCGGTCACGCGGTTCCAGACTGAAGCGCCTATAACCGCACGGCCACACCGGCCGGCCGAGAGAGAATCCTAAATAAGTGTGAGATGTTACCCAGCGAAGGGAAGAGACCACGTATTGTCTCGAGTTATTGCAATTTGATATTAGTGTAGTTCCCGATGGTTTCACACTAACGGGTTCTTATAGCTATCGAAATACTCATATGGGAATTATCAAAGTGTAATTGCTAGAACACTCAACTACCTTAATAACACCTCATTTCTGATTGAATATGACTCGGAAAGCGACGTTCATTTGACGTTTCCGTCCGTCTCCAGACGACTTACTCACAGTTTCTGCCTGCCGCATGAATAATGTAAAGTGTTGTGGCAGCTGGTAGTCATTGCTGAATACAGACATGCGCAAATATCTCCACTGCTCAAGGGGAACCCGTCGTTGTTGCATTTTCTTCCATGCCGTAACTAGCACAGTAAGATAAGGCTGAATAACTTGATGATTGCCGCAAGTCCTTAAACAAGATTCTGCGAGCGGTAGTAATGTATGAAAGGAAACAGAGTCGGACAAGAGAATGGAGGGCTCTCTGCTTTTTACGTTTCCGATAGGGCCTACGACAAGCATTATGCTTCAGAATCCTAAACTGTGTATTTTTTCACTTCATACTAAAATAAAAGCTATGATATGAGAAGAGGGCCGGCCGAAGTGGCCGTGCGGTTAAAGGCGCTGCAGTCTGGAACCGCAAGACCGCTACGGTCGCAGCTTCGAATCCTGCCTCGGGCATGGATGTTTGTGATGTCCTTAGGTTAGTTAGGTTTAACTGGTTCTAAGTTCTAGGGGACTAATGACCTCAGCAGTTGAGTCCCATAGTGCTCAGAGCCATTTTTGAGAAGAGGAAATGACTTATATGCTTCTCAGAAACTTTAGTTTTTTGTGTTTATTTACTCAATTCATACTAAAACAAGGGCGTTGATATGAGAGGAAGAAATGCAATGCACGCTTCCAAGCCATTTCCTTGTGTGCTACTACTGCGTGCATGAACGCTCTGCACTTAATTTTTGTGTGTTGGATAAATTTTGATATCATCTAACGTTACTTTGTGAGAAGGTTCCTATTTACTTGGGATTCAAAAGAGAGTGGACATTTCATCACTGGTTAATAATCTGATGACTGATGACATGATACCTGTTCCAATTCCTCCATGGCCACCTGTGAGTAGAGTCTCACAATGGTTACAAAAAGAACATGCATGCAGTGATGTCCGCTCACTGCAGTCTGAGCCAAGCTGATTTCTTTCTGTTTATGGCGAATAATGTGCTGCAGAGTCCACGCTCAGCCAAAATAACAAATCGCGGCGGCATTGGGCACTGCTAATCGCTGCATTAGTCGCGAGCCGCGACAACAAGAGCGCACTGTCTCTGCTAACGATATTATGGAGTTACTACATCTTGCTTACTTAAATAATATGCAGGACATGGGTTGGGTAAAAATTCAGTTTGCAACTTTCCATCGCGTTATTTATTGTTGTTTGTCTCTCTAATATTAATAGTATTGATTCAGATTGTGCGTGAACAAGAAAACACACACACACACACACACACACACACACACACACACACACACACACAGTCATTGATGCCAGTGACAATGGCGACTGTTGTCTGTTGAACAACACATGCATCAATCAGTTCCTCAGCTGGCGTAGAGTGGATGAAATTTTTCAGTTATTTTGCACTGCAAGAATTGTCAGGACACTAAAAGTAAATGGACTTGTATGCTACAGAGCTGCGACAAAAAAATGGCTCTGAGCACTATGGGACTTAACATCTCTGGTCATCAGTCCCCTAGAACTTAGAACTACTTAAACCTAACTAACCTAAGGACAGCACACAACACCCAGCCATCACGAGGCAGAGAAAATCCCTGACCCCGCCGGGAATCGAACCCGGGAACCCGGGTGTGGGAAGCGAGAACGCTACCGCACGACCACGAGATGCAGGCAGCTGCGACAAAGCAATGCTTGACTGATTATCAGATGATTTTCCACGTGGGTTATGTGGACGAGTACTTCTGGTAACCAATCCACTCACCATCATTACGTAAGATTTCTCGATGCGTCGGTGCATTGATTCCACTAAGGTCCTCGAGAGTGTAGTATGATGGTTTATTTCCCACCATACGTTTTCTATATTCGTCCTAAGGTCGCTTGCATTTGTAGATGCAAATGGTCCAAATCGCTCTGAACACTATGGGACTTACATCTGAGGTCATTAGTCCTCTAGAACTTAGAACTACTTAAACCTAACTAACCTAAGGACGTAGCAGTCGCGCGGTTCCGGACTGAAGCGCCTAGAACCGCTCGACCACCGCGGCCGGCTATCTTGTTTCCATTCGGTCACAGTACCTACGGTTGACTACAGTAGTACCCACTTTACTCTTCGACTTCAAGCTTGTATCCAGTGTTGCTCGATTCTGTCTTGGGTTTGTTTTTCCAGCACTGTTAAACAAGGGTCATCGCGATAACAAACCGAATAAATCATAATTAGATTATTACTGTGTAACCAGCCGCCGGGGACCGTGTGTCCCTTACGCTAACGTAAACAGGAGGTATCCCTGAAAGACCTCTGAATGTTTCATGGAAGAATTCCGGTTCAGCCTGTACTTGAGGTTATGCAGATAGCATATAAAAATAGTCTTAAAAATGTGAATGAAAAATGCAGAAACCACTGAGCCGCTAAATTATTATTGTTTAGGAACTTCAAAAACCATAAATAAAGCAAAACATGAACTCAAACAACGAATATGAACAAACAAACATAACACAACGTGGAACAGAACTCAACATTAACTGGAACGAACATAAAAGAACCAAAGTAACAGTTTTTGTTGCAAATGGTATTCACTCTCACTCGTTTGAGAACCACCGATGTATGCATACCACCAGTGTGAAATGATGTGCAACGGTCCAGACTAGCACTAAGCACCAGATAAAGTGCTGAACCATTAAGTCACGATTTTCCTTGACTCACTTAATAGTCTCTTCTATGCTTTCAAACATGTATCTTGCAGCGACTTCACGGTGACAGGACTTAACTATTCGGCGGACTTTCACCACACATTCTCGCATCGCTGGGATGATGGTATTCCGGAGGTATAGGTACTCATCGGGACCCACATCTCGCATTTTCACAACACCCTCCGGGAACCAAACAGAAAAAAACACATATTGAATGAGCGCTATATAAAAACGGCTCATAACTACACATCCGAACACAGAATGTAAATGTAGATATTATTAGAGATACCACAACGTAACTCTTACGGGTGGACGCTAAAAGTTTTTGAAACGGAATTGGTTTAAATTCATAACATGAGAGGTCTTTTTTCGGAATACGCAGTCCTTTTTATTCATGTATGTGACCGGCAGTTTCGTTTCTCGCGGGCGGGTATCAAGTGGTTGATTACAATGACATGAAAGACGAAGAGTAGCTGTTCATAGCATAAAAAGGAAAGCAATCTTTGTTCTGCAAAACAACTGTAGCATTTCTTACCAATCTCATATAAGGGAGGAATATAAGACTGTCACTTAAGATATTTTCCTTCTGTTTCTGTATTCGTACCACATGTTTCTTTCCTATGTTTATAGACATTGTAATTCGCTGCTTAGTTACAAAAATTGCAATAGTTCTGTCACATGATAATTAGAATCGTTGTTGACAAATATAAAGTTATTTCCATTGGACCACAGTCCATAAACCTTGTTTATCGCGACAGATATTCGCCGCAAGAGTAGGACTAAGAAAAATAATGTGTTCATTACTGTTAACCCTAAACATGTATACATATACTCCGAACTGACTCGTTCCACATTTCGATAAAAGATTGGTTCAAGTGATCTATAGAACACGTCACCAGCTGACTAAGAATTTTGTTGTATTCGTGATAAAAATTGTGCAGTGAGAGTACATTCAATTACAATATAGAACATACTAAACCAAATCATGGACTGACACAATGGCACCAATCACTGTTTGGGGGATGGTAAGCGAAACTTGTCATGTGCCTTGTGAAAATTCCAACATTAAAACGTAGTTGATGATGCGAATTAACAGGACGGTGGAGATAATGCCTCCATTTGCCACCCCACTTCTACAAAACTTTTATAGCTATTACGAGACACCAAATAAAATCATTCTTGGAATAAAAATTGTGCAGTGAGAGTACATTCAATTACAATATAGAACATACTAAACCAAATCATGGACTGACACAATGGCACCAATCACTGTTTGGGGGATGGTAAGCGAAACTTGTCATGTGCCTTGTGAAAATTCCAACATTAAAACGTAGTTGATGATGCAAATTAACAGGATGGTGGAGATAATGCCTCCATTTGCCACCCCACTTCTACAAAACTTTTATAGCTATTACGAGACACCAAATAAAATCATCCTTGGAATAAAATGGAAGGTCCAATTAATAATAACTAATGCATTAAATGTAACAGCAATGGCAAACAGTCACAAGAACTGATGTAGGATAGAGTCTCATAACACCTTCAACTTGTCTTTCACAAGCTCTCTGAAAATATCCAGAGGTGATAGCTCGTTGTTCTGGACCGTATCTGTGTCGGTCTGAACTATGCCGCTATTTCCGATCTCACTCACAGACATTTCAGAAGCAGTAGTCACTGTGGAGTTCCTGTTACCTCTTTCGCGGTAGCTGACGCTGACCAATCGTACAGCAACAGCTGCAGCACATAGAATCACCAAAAACCGACAAACTTTAGGCATCGCCGTCCTTGGTCAAGCTTACCGCTTAGCATCTAACAGCAGTCTGTTGCTACGACGCGGACCAGACTCTGTTGGACGTCTTTCATTTGTTTTATTCTTGCGCATCACAGCAATACTTAGGAAGACAGTTTGTTTACTGGGTAGAGCTTGAGAGCTTGACTTCGAAGAATAATGGGGAAAATAGAATCATTGTTATTCACAACTCTCCTCAAACCAGGAAAGGACCGCACATGTCCCAGTAGTTATCGTAGTATCGCCTTGACAAGCTGTTTCGGAAAGACCCTGGAACGGATGGTTAACCGTCGTCTGGTCTGGCTGTTAGAGACTAGACAGCTCCTTAACCGCTTTCAGTGTGGATTCCGAAAATTTCGGTCCACGGTCGACAACCTGACCCTCCTAGAGGCGGCTATTCAGCAGGCTTTCCTCCGTCAGCATCACTATATTGGTATCTTCTTTGATATCAGTAAGGAATATGATACTACTTGGAGACACTGTATTCTTGGACAACTGCATCAATGGGGCTTTCGTGGCCGCCTCCCCATTTTCATTCGGTCTTTCCTGTCTCAGCGGTTTTTTCGGACCCGCGTTGGTAACACACTGTCTGATCGCTTTGAGCAAGAGAACGGTGTTCCCCAGGGCAGTGTTTTAAGCGTTACCCTCTTTGCCATAGCCATCAACAGTATAACGTCTACGGTGAGGAGTCCAGTACAGTGCTCCTTGTTTGTGGACGACTTTGCTGTTTTCTGTTCCTCCTCCGGTGTTGCAACCGTGAGCCGTCAGTTGCAGCTCACAGTGCGGCGGTTAGAGGAGTGGGCTGCAAAGACAGGTTTCCGGTTTTCTGCCGATAAGTGTGTTTGTGTTCATTTTAATCGTTCTCGTCGTCTTTTTACTTTGCCTGCCTTGCATATGGGGGATGCTGTCCTACAATTTAGAGACACAGTGCGGTTTCTGGGCCTAATTTTTGACTCTAGGTTGTCATGGCTGCCACACCTACGTGACTTGAAAGCCAGAACCCTGAAGGCACTGAACATCCTCAAGTGCCTCAGCCACAGGTCTTGGGGAGCGGACAGGGCGCGTCTCCTTCAGTTTTATCGGGCTTTTGTGCGTTCACGGCTGGACTATGGGTGCACAGTATATGGGTCAGCATGGCCGTCTTATTTGCAGATCCTTGACGCTGTCCACCATGCTGGGATTCGACTGGCCACGGGTGCTTATCGGACCAGTCCCATACCCAGCCTCTGTGCTGAGGCTGGCGAACCGCCACTTACCATCCGGCGGCAGCTCCTGCTGGTGCGCCAGGCTTGTAAGTTTCTTGCAGCTCCCAGCTCGCCTGCTCACCGCCTTGTTGCCCATCCACCTGTGGACCGCCTTTTTTCCCACCGTCGCCGGGCTACGTTGCCATTTGGGATCCGTGTGCAACGTGTGCTAGAGTCGCTCGGTGTGGAGTTTGTACAACCCCAAATCCAGGGTTTTAACCGTCTGCCACCCTGGTTACTGAAGAGGCCCGGAGTGATTTTAGATTTATTGCAGTACAAGAGAGATTGCATTCCTGCCACCGTTTTTAATGCAGCATTTTCAGCTATTTTATCTGAGCACCACGACTACGTAACTGTTTTTACGGATGGGTCGAAACAAGGGGATTCCGTTGGTTGCTCAGTTGTTTTTCCGGATCGTGTCCTCAAGGTCCGACTGCCTCCGACTTTTACTGTCTTTGATGCAGAATTCTCTGCGATCTTGCGGGCGCTGGAGCTGATGGGACATTCTTCCTCTCCTACATTTCTTGTCTGTTCCGATTCACTCAGTGCCCTTCAATCATTGCACCATTTGTATCCGGCAGATAAAGTAGTCCAGACCATCCAGGATGCCCTCCTCCGACTACAGCGACTGGGGAAGGTTGTAGCTTTCTGCTGCGTTCCGGGGCATGTCGGCATTGCTGGGAATGAAAGGGCAGATCTCGCAGCCAAGGAGGCGTGTCTCGATCCACACGTATCTCAGTGTGCTATCCCCTTGCACGCACTCACCTCGCTGTTGAGCTCACGAGTCATGTGTCGGTGGGAGGATGAGTGGCTGGAAGTGACTGACAATAAGCTCCGTCTAGTCAAGCCCACAACGCGTGTGTGGTGTACTTCCTTTCTGCCCCATCGATGGGACGAGGTTCTCCTCACTCGGCTTCGAATAGGCCACAGCCCTATGACGCATGGCTTCCTGCTCCGGCGAGAAGACCCTCCAATGTGTGGTGCTTGCGGCGTCCAGGTCACTGTGCGCCACGTTTTATTGGATTGCGTTTTATTTTCTGACCAGCGGGCCGCGGCTGCCTTGCCAGCGGACCTGCCAACTCTTTTAGGCAACACTCGGACGAATGTGGTTAAAGTTTTAAAGTTCTGTGCCATGTCAAATGTTTTTACAAAGATTTTAGGGAGAGGATTTTAATTTGCTCACTGTGTGACAAGCTCGCCCATATTTTATGTCAGTAGCCAGCCAGTGACAATTTCAGTGGCATTCTTGTTGCTCTGTTTTCCCTTTCCTTCGGTTTTACTTTCTTATATAGCATTTTCTTTCTTTTCCTGCTTTCTTTGCGTGTGTGTTTCAGTTTTCTTAGGTCTGTCCACATTCGTTCCTTTTAATGTGTGTCAGGGCGCTGATGACCTCGATGTTAGCGCCCATAAACCCCAACACACACACACACTTATTCACAAGCACTGCGCGTGTGCCGGTTGCCGAGCGTTAAGTGCTGTGTGTTAAGTGCAAGACTTGAGCAACAAACTCTGAACTTGAAAAATAAACTTTTATTTTCCTGATTGTCTCATTTGGTCATCACAATAATTGGCTTTCTCGACTGCATCCACAACAGATGGTCGCTAACCAAACAGCAGCCGAGGAGGTACAGCACTCAAGCTGACTCTGTTCTCAGACATATCCGATATAAAACAGATTTCTTCCTTTTTCGTTCCATCCGCCTACATATTTGCTTCTGTTCATTAAGACGAGTGAGACAATTAAATGTCGAAGCATTGTCCTCATCAGCGACTGAAGCGCCTAGAACCGCTCGGTCACAGCGGCCGGCTTCAGCATCATTTGTTTTAGTATTTCGATAATCTTAAAAATCATATGGCGCAGTATACTTCGTTTTGTCTTTAAGAACATTTTTAATTGTTGTCATTTTTCTAAGATTGAACGTCGATCAGTTTTCATAAATTATTCGAGGTTCAAGAATTCTAGATAGCTTACACTAAAGTATCCAGAGCTAAATGGACTTGGTCGGCGTCTGGCAAATGCCAGAGATCTGGTGGTAACGCGTGGTTCTTTGATTTAGAGGGAAGAATGTGGTTCAGCGGTACACAAAAAGAGGTACGGAGTAAATACGAAGATAGCTTGCCTGGCGGCGGTGCAGGAATCTGTAGTATAGTGATCAGTAGCTTACCAGCCAGGGTAAATCTAAGGAGATCACAAACATCTATGCCCGAGGCAGGATTCGAACCTGCGACCGTAGCGGTCCTGCGGTTCCAGACTGTAGCGCCTTTAACCGCTTGGCCCCCCTTGCCGGCTCTTGTGGAAGAGTTATGTGACAGAGATAATAGTCTTTTAATGGTCTAAATGGCTTATTTCTTTCCTGTGTTTGCCGGCCGGTGTGGCCGAGCGGTTCTAGGCGCTTCAGTCTGGAACCGCACGACCGCTACGGTCGCAGGTTCGAATCCTGCCTCGTGCATGGATGGGTGTGTAGTCCTTAGGTTAGTTAGGTTTAAGTAGTTCTAAGTTCTAGGGGACTGATGACCTCAGATGTTAAGTCCCATAGTGCTCAGAGCCATTTCCTGTGTTTCATTACTTAAATAATGTAACTACGCTGCAGTCGACTGATTGGAATGGTGAACAGTGCCAGCTTCGCCTACTGGGTGAATGCAGTGCACTATCGTACCCGGGACTGATGGTATCCTCCGGTTCCAGGCAGTGGAATATCTCTACGTCAAGTATCCGACTTCCTGAGCTGCAGATTTTTGGGCCTGCGCTGTGGCATGTGTAACTGTGGTTCTCCACTTGACACATCACAGCACCTGTGGAAGCTGCTACCTAGGTATCACATTGTATTTTCAATTTTGGGCTAGCCGTGTTACAGGGAACTGTGATGAATGTTACTAGTTAATACACAAAGAATGGGACCCGATTGTCAACACTGTAAAGGGACTGAGAATATCACTCCCCAGAAATTTCAACTGTGGTGTCACCACCAGACACCACACTTGCTAGGTGGTAGCCTTTAAATCGGCCGCGGTCCATTAGTATACGTCGGACCCGCGTGTCGCCACCGTCAGTGATTGCAGACCGAGCGCTGCCACACGGCAGGTCTAGAGAGACTTACTAGCACTCGCCCCAGTTGTACAGCCGACTTTGCTAGCGATGCTACACTGACAAATACGCTCTCATTTGCCGAGACGATAGTTAGCATAGCCTTCAGCTACGTCATTTGCTACGACCTAGCAAGAAGCCATTACCAGATTATATTGAAATTGTTATTAATGTATCATCAAGAGCGATGTTCTCCAATTATGGATTAAAGTTAAGTATTCCAGAAGCTATGTGCTATTTTTGGCTACTATAATTACTTTACCTTGTTCCAGACCTCACGCCAGTCTGCGTGAGCTTAAACGCGTGCGTTTCGGCCTCCTCTAGCAACACGGTGTTGGCTCTTCTGCCAATACATTATCAACAACGCGGAATAACTGCAGCCTAGAAATTATACTTAACAAGGAAACTCCCCATCTCACACCCTTCAGATTTAGTGGTAAGATGGCCCAGTGGACAGTCCGTCAAAAACTGAATACAAATCATGCACAAAAACAGGAAAAATGTGTATTGAACTATGAAAAAAAGCAAAATGGAAACAGTGAACGGTTTAAGAACAAGAAGTGCAATAAAGAGCGGTCTGAAATAGCAAAGGTGTTGTGGGTAAGTGGTCATGGTATTAGACTATCACGCGGGCGAGCGAGCCGTGTTCAAATGTGTCTTGGGCCAATTTTTCTTCTTTTTTTCCACAACATTATGAACTGTCCATCCGGTCATTGTAATGTTTGTTCTCTTTCTGTAGTCTTGACAATTGTCATACCATACATTGGTTATAGAGTATTAGTCATGCGGCAGGAATATGTTACCGCCGCAAGTAAATGTAGTGAACAGCGAGAGCAGGCGAGATTCCGCGTAGACATCTCACAGAAATGAAAAAAAAAAAAACAAATAAACGGGTGTGAACTATGTTACAACAAAGGATTTTGACAAAATCCGAGATATATTCTTTTCGTGCATGTTAGTTAGTAGAACACACTCCAAGTCATGTTGAACTTTGGCAAATGCCCTTGGAGGGGTCCTCATAAGCAACGCCGTTCAATCGGCGCGGTGGAGAGCGCGTGTGCTCACTGGCGGGACGCGAAAGAGGCGGTCACTTATCTGGACAGACAAGGAGATTATACCACACACTGCACGCACTCTACGTCACATCGAAGCACCGGATTAGTCACGGGTAAAGGCTGTGAGGAACTGTCTATGGGAAGGACAGGTACTACTGTGAAGTGGAACTGAATACTTGCTCCGAAAACTATGTTCAGTAACAACCCTGCTCTGTAAAATTTAAGGACGATATAGGTAAAAAATGTAATGTATTAACAAGTCGGTGGCAATAAATGAAAGCGCTGGAGCATGTTGCCAGGGTCTCCTTGTCGAGCCTACAAAGGTGGACGTCACATGGTGTGAGGTCAGCGTAATTATAGCGCCAAATGGGTGTAACACATGGAAAATAAATTAGTAGTACAGCAGACACAAGAATATGACAGCAAACATCTGGTGTCTGTTATAAAGGAAGATCTTGAACTCCCTAAGGATACGTTTAGAAGGCTGGAACTGACAAAAAATAACAAGGCAGCGAAAGGCTTTGCGATGTCTGTTCGGGACTGCTATTCTGTCCACGTAATTTGCCCCGGAATGAATAAACATCAAGGATTTACTGCACGATTAATTTGGGTCTAGGAAATGATAATGAGGAACCTCAGGCTGCAGAAGAAGCAAATGTGCATGCTGAACTGCCACCAGTTGAAGGCGACACTGAACATGCTAAATATGTCGCGATGCTAAAGACTGAATATATAGGGTGTTACAAAAAGGTACGGCCAAACTTTCAGGAAACATCCCTCACACACAAAGGAAGAAAATATGCTATGTGGACATGTGTCCGGAAACGCTTACTTTCCATGTTAGAGCTAATTTTATTACTTCTCTTCAATTCACATTAATCATGGAATGGAAACACACAGCAAGAGAACGTACCAGCGTGACTTACAGGAAATGTTCAAAATGTCCTCCTTTAGCAAGGATACATGCATCCACTCTCCGTCGCATGGAATCCCTGATCCGCTGATGCAGCCCTGGATAATGGCGTATTGTATCACAGCCGTCCACAGTACGAGCACGAAGAGTCTCTACATTTGGTACCGGGGTTGCGTAGACAAGAGCTTTCAAATGCCCCCATAAATGAAAGTCAACAGGGTTGAGGTCAGGAGAGCGTGGAGGCCATGGAATTGGTCCGCCTCTACCAATCCATCGGTCACCGAATCTGTTGTTGAGAAGCGTACGAACACTTCGACCGAAATGTGCAGGAGCTCCATCGTGCATGAACCACATGTTGTGTCGTACTTTTGAAGGCACATGTTCTAGCAGCACAGGTAGAGTATCCCGTATGAAATCATGATAACGTGCTCCATTGAGCGTAGGTGGAAGAACATGGGGCCCAATCAAGACATCGCCAAGAATGCCTGCCCAAACGTTCACAGAAAATCTGTGTTGATGACGTAATTGCACAATTGCAACATTACCTTCCTTCAATTGGGCCAACTGGCGGTGAATCGAGGAAGTACAGTACATACTGACGAAACTAAAATGAGCTCTAACATGGAAATTAAGCGTTTCCGGACACATGCCCACATAACATCTTTTCTTTATTTGTGTGTGAGGAATGTTTCCTGAAAGTTTGGCCGTACCTTTTTGTAACACCCTGTAATTTCTCATTCTATGAATGCTATAATTTATGACCGCTGTTATCTGTCACCTTATTTATGTCATTTTATTGTAAGCTAGCCATTTTTGTTACTGTTTTTGTGGGATAGTAACTGGTCTGCCAAGCAACACGAAGCCGCTGAAGGAGTAGAAAAAAACTGTGTGTATGAATCAGAGAACAGTTACGGTGCACTGTGGTGCTGTTCTTCATTACAACATGGTCTGAGGACATCTGGATAACTTCACACGGTGAAGAATAATTAGAATAATAGAAGAAGGACTAAATGCGATGAGTGTAGCCCAGGTGTTTGGTATTGATCTCAGCACCGCTTCATGTGAATGAAGAGCGTCCCTAATTACGGTCACAGCTGCCTAAGGGGTAGGAGGTGGTCGACCTCGAACAAGTACAACAGCAGACGACCAGTTTTCAAGAAGGGTCGTCGAGCAGATGCGCTAAACTATAGGCCTAAATCTCTGACATCGATCTGTTGTAGAATTTTAGAACATGTTTTTTGCTCGCGTATCATGACATTTCTGGAAACCCAGAATCTACTCTGTAGGAATCAACATGGATTCCGGAAACAGCGATCATGTGAGACCCAACTCGCTTTATTTGTTCATGAGACCCAGAAAATATTAGATACAGGCTCCCAGGTAGATGCCATTTTCCTTGACTTCCGGAAGGCGTTCGATACAGTTGCGCACTGTCGCCTGATAAACAAAGTAAGAGCCTACGGAATATCAGACCAGCTGCGTGGCTGGGTTGAAGAGTTTTTAGCAAACAGAACACAGCGTGTTGTTCTCAATGGAGAGACGTCTACAGACGTTAAAGTAACCTCTGGCGTGCCACAGGGGAGTGTTATGGGACCATTGCTTTTCACAATATATATAAATGACCCAGTAGATAGTGTCGGAAGTTCCATGTGGCTTTTCGCGGATGATGCTGTAGTATACAGAGAAGTTGCAGCATTAGAAAATTGCAGCGAAATGCAGGAAGATCTGCAGCGGATAGGCACTTGGTGCAGGGAGTGGCTACTGACCCTTAACATAGACAAATGTAATGTTTTGCGAATACATAGAAAGAAGGATCTTTTATTGTATGATTATATGATAGCGGAACCAACACTGGAAGCAGTTACTTCGGTAAAATATCTGGGAGTATGAGTACGAAACGATTTGAAGAGGAATGATCATATAAAATTAATTGTTGGTAAGGCGGGTGCCAGGTTGAGATTCATTGGGAGAGTCCTTAGAAAATGTAGTCCATCAACAAAGGAGGTGGCTTACAAAACACTCGTTCGACTTATCGTGAGTATTGCTCATCGGTGTGGGATCCGTACCAGGTCGGAGGAGATAGAGAAGATCCAAAGAAGAGCGGCGCGTTTCGTCACAGAGTTATTTGGTAAGCGTGATAGCGTTACGGAGATGTTTAGCAAACTCAAGTGACAGACTTTTGAGAGGTGCTCTGCATCGCGGTGTAGCTTGCTGTCCAGGTTTCGAGAGGGTGCGTTTCTGGATGAGGTATCGAATATATTGCTTCCCCCAACTTATACCTCCAGAGGAGATCAAGAATGTAAAATCAGAGAGATTCGAGCGCGCACGGAGGCCTTCCGGCAGTCGTTCTTCCCGCGAACCATACGCGACTGGAACAGGAAAGGGAGGTAATGACAGTGGCACATAAAGTGCCCTCCGCCACACACCGTTGGGTGGCTTGCGGAGTGTAAATGTAGATGGAAATGTACTGCGCAATGGGCAAGAATGAATCCACGTCAAACAGCGGGCGCACTTGCAACCGCATTTAACAGGAGTGCAAGGCACGCAGTCTCACGCTCCACAATGGCACGCCGATTGCGTGGGGGCAGCCTCTTTGTCCGACGACCAGAACGTTGGTTCCGTTGACAGCCGCACACGGGCGGCGACGTTCGCGATGGTGCCATCAGCATAGGGGCTGGACCAACGAGGAGTTCGGTCGCGTGCTCTTTCCGGATGAGAGCAGACTCGGTGTGAGTAGTAATTGGGGAAGTGCCCTCAAATAACGAGGGGTAATACACCCAGAAACTTTGTCGAACGTGATCGTTTCGATGGTCCAGGCGTCATGATGCTTCATGAGTGTGTTGACGTTCAGATCTTCGTGACACTGTACTCGTTCAACAGGTGTGATTTTTCAGGAGTGAATTTAGCCCTGGCTTCATTCTCATGAATGACGATTCGTGACCGCATCGAATAGCACAGGAGGAAGAGCTCTGGGAACGAGAGTATACTCGGCAAATGGACCGGCCTGACCTATCCCCCGACTTAAATGCCATCGATCACGCGCGGGATGCTTTGGGGAGGCGTACCGCAGCACGTCCCCCTACACCAACGAACAAACAACAGCTCTCAATCGTGCTGATAGAGGAAATGTACCCCTTACCATAAGAACGCCTTAGCACGCGTTTTGGTGGCAAGGGAGAACGTTGCAGAGCGTACACTGCTGTCCGTGGTGATCACACACCCTATTAAGAACTATGTCCCGCCATTTGCAATGTGCAGGACACCATCATAAATCGCGGTGATTTCCTTGAAATTATTTCCTTTGAATGAAAGTGTCATTTCTCCTCGTTTGATAACGTATATCATTAAGTTACTTTCTCTGATTTCATCGAGTTATATATTACTTGTCAATGAGTCATCATGCGAAAGTTAATTTCGTCCTTATACGTTGCACACTAGTGTAGTTCGGCGGCCATAAGTACCAGAAATACGCTGCAGAAAAAATAGCAGCATCAAAAACAAAAAAATTACAGTAATGGAATTTCAGGAATATGTTTGTCTAGGTAACATATTTAAGTGATAAATATTGCAATGAGGAAGTATTGAATAGGATTGGGGAGAAGAGAAGTTTGTGGCACAACTTGACCAGAAGAAGGGATCGGTTGGTAGGACATGTTCTGAGGCATCAAGGGATCACCAATTTAGTATTGGAGGGCAGCGTGGAGGGTAAAAATCGTAGAAGGAGACCAAGAGATGAATACACTAAGCAGATTCAGAAGGATGTAGGTTGCAATAGGTACTGGGAGATGAAAAAGCTTGCACAGGATAGAGTAGCATGGAGAGCTGCATCAAACCAGTCTCAGGACTGAAGACCACAACAACAACAACAAATATTGCAAGGTCAGAGGTTAGTCTGAGTGCGAGATAAGCCATTGCAAATGTGAAATGCTGGTATATTAATAACCGGTGTAACTGGCAGAATGCTGAATGCAAGCATGCAAACATGCATTGTGCTGTACAGGTGCTGGATGTCAGTTTGTGGCATGGAGGGACAGTTACAGGGACAGTTAATGCTGTTTCTGGATGAAACTCGAGTTGTCGTCCGATGATGTCCCATATGTGCTCGACTGGAGACAGATCTAGTGATCGAGCAGCCCAAGGAAATGTGTCGACGCCCTGTAGAGCACGTTGGGTTACAACAGAGGTATGTGAGCGAGCGTTAACCTATTGGAAAACGCCCCATGGAATGCTGTTCATGAACGGCAGCACAACAGGTCTATTCACCCGATTGCCGTACAAATTTGCAGTCAGGGTGTGTGGGATAACCACTGGAGCGCCCCTGCTGCCATACGAAATCGCACCCCAGGCCATAAATCCACGTGTAGGTCCAGTATGTCCAGCATGCAGAGAGGTTGGTCGCAGACCCTCTGGTCTCCTCCTAAGCAACACATAACCATGGCACCGACGCACAAACAGCTTTCATCAGAGAACACGATAGGCCTCCACCCCACCTTCCAATGAACTCTCGCTTGATACCACTGAAGCCGCAAATGGCGGTGGTTTGGGGTCAGTGGAATGCTCTCTACAAGGCGCCTAACTCGGAGCTGTCCTTGTAGTAACAGATTTCGAACAGTTTGTTGTGTGACTGTGATACCAACTGCTGCTCAAATTGCAGCTGCAGATGCACTACGATGTGCCAGAGCCATACGCCGAAAACGGTGGTCTTCCCTCTCGGGAGTGTCTCGTGGCCGTCCGGAGCCCAGTCTTCTTGCGACTGTACATTCTCGCGAACACCGCTGCCAGCAGTCAAGTACAATGATTACATCCCAGCAAAGTATTTCTGCGACACCGCAGAAGGAATATCTAGCTCCTCGTAGCCTAATTAGACGACCTCGTTCAAACACAGTGATCTGTTGATAATGGCGTCATTGTGGTCTTAAAGGCATTCTTGACTTATATCAACTCTCCACGCCCAATCTCGAAGGTAACTAACGCTTACAACCATTACAGCGTATTTAAAAGCAAACCTGATTTGCATTCTCAGAGTGACGCTACCAGCGAAACTGTTATGCGACTGGCACGAGAATTGAACAGACGTCATCTTTCAAGTGTAGAAACACGTCTTCCAACTTTCGTTTATGTCGCACATCACCTCCTTCCTGTTGCGATTGTTTTCCATTAGTGCACAGTAGACCTTTGCCTACAGACTTGACTATATCCAAAGTGCCTGAACAGAGGCAGGGGGTAGTGATCACGATGTTGTTACAACCGCGACAGTTAGCAGAGTCGAGATATCTGACAAAAAGAGAAGGAGAAATTTTACGCTCGACAGAGCAGATAAGAAAGTGGTTGGCACGAAATGAATAAACAGTATTTAATTTGAAAGTGCCGGAAGTATACCAACATATGTTGCAAAGTGCGCAGGTTAGGTATGTGACGAGTAGGTCGACTAAGGACGAAAAAGGCGCTCATAAAGTACTGAGAAAACAAAGACTCTTGTGCTCTTAGTTCAGAAACAGTCACGATACATTCATGATTATGCAGAGCACGTCCGATCTCGTTTAAGTATAATACATAGTCAAAATATAACTAGATTTTCCAGACAGAGGAATGATCTCCACTGCATCGTTTATTCATTAGTGATCACAAAAAAATGAAATGGTTAAGTATTCATACGTAGTGACTTTGATCGGAGGGTGAAAGAACAGCGATCGAATTGAACTTGGGAGAATATATTTGCAAATACTTTGATGAGATACTGAAGTCTCTCATTTGTACAGTAACTGCCGTACAATTAGCTATGTATCGCAATTTTTGTCTGAAAGCTCCATTTTACAACTGGGAGCGGGGTCGAACTGATGGAAACTTTCTGTAGTAAGTACACTTCATGCCCTTTTGCTGAAAAGTTTTAATTAAGTTATTTTAAAATTCATATGTGAAGTATTTCCGAGCCAATACAATGTTGAGCAAAAAGTCTACTCTGCAGCATTCCGCTTATGGTGACGATACTCGCACCGAAAATCACGTGAGACTTCTAAAAACTAGTCCTTAACATCCTTCTTAGAAAACGGGTAAACAGTATTTAATTTTAATGTGATGGATTAGCGATCAGCAGCACTCATTGTATACGTATGAAACTAAATTCTTGCCTGAACATGGCAATAGCGTAATGAGTTTTTGTTATCTTAAATACGCAAAACAATTTAATGTAATCGGATATCTCTACTTCATTAGTGCCCTTGTGTAATAACTACACGCCCACAAACATGTAAAGTTTCTAACGCCACCACTTTTTTGCGTAAGTGTGCAATTTTTACTTGATGTCGATTATAAAGATATAATTTGCGTTAACTTTGCAGTCTTATACAGAATTGATTTTAGCAACGGATGCTAATAATAGGATCTTGTGAGCGTGTTCAGATCTGTCTCCTTTGATGGTGGGGAAGTAGAGAGTTAAAAAAATATTTTAGTGGGCCTTATTCTGTGAGTTAACGCTTAGCTCTAGCGGTGAGAACTTACGATGAGACTGCAGTAACGCTGACTAATTTGTGGTTTCCCAATATCCTCCTTCAGTATAATTGTTCTGCTTTCTGAACAACCACTTCCCCGTGACACCTTTCTTGGCAGGGGTCGCCCCTTGGCTTTTACCATGATACAATATTGCTACTTCTATTTCGTTCTCAGCAGTTACATCATCGCATATTTGAGTAATATATCACAACTGGCCACGAAGCTGGAATCTTCGTACAGAAACCGTTGGTTGAGGTGTGTTGAGGGATAATACTATTTTTGTACTTTATGTGTTTGAAATAAGTTATCCGAGCAGGTTTTCGGGACTGTAAACAGGTATTTTTCATAAATTCGCTATGTTTGTAATAACTGGTGGTAACATTTAATTCCTGATTATTTCATATATTTGTTTAAATTCCAAATTCCTCCGCAACGGCTGATGGATTTGTTGTGTAGAAAAGTGGTGAAAGCGATAATTTCTCTGATATGGACCTCTATCGAGCCATTAAAGACGAAAAGGTTGCAGACTTCGCCCTCGCTTTTGCTCTTATTTCTGCTACATCTCAAACACAACGCTACGTAGGAAAAAAAAAAAAAAAACACCCCTAGATGCGGAAGTTCGTGATATAGTTATACCATTGGCTAGTAGTAGGAAGGTAGCTGTAATCTGCAATCATTATTAGCCCAAAACTCTCGCTGTGTTCAGCACTCTACAACATGCTCAGTACTCAGCACAAGATACCCGTGTTACTGGAGATTGTCGACTTTCAAGGTATAAAATGAGATGGAATAAAATTGAATACACTTGGAAGTCAGTAATTGTATGGGAACTTCGCCATCATTCCTGGAATTCTACTACCATGCCACTTTCAGGTCAATATGTTTAGAGAATTTAAGGCTGTAAAGAATACTATCTGACTTTATGGTATGTATGAAATACTGTTTTGGATGCTATAGGGGCTTACATTTCTCTGCCTGAGTATGCCACAACAGGGTTTATCATTCTCGTCACGTACTGGCGAACTTCCATTCAACAATTACCAAGTCAGTCCTAATGTCATAATCGGTAGCTCCCCAGACTAAAGTTCCAGTAGTTAGTTATGGCGGTCTAAGGCGCTGCAGTCATGGCCTGTGCGGCTGGTCCCGTCGGAGGTTCGAGTCCTCCCTCGGGCATGTGTGTGTGTGTTTGTCCTTAGGATAATTTAGGTTACGTAGCGTGTAAGCTTAGGGACTGACGACCTTAGCAGTTAAGTCCCATAAGATTTCACACACATTTTTGAGTTAGTTATGAGTCTCGAGAAGGGCTGCTCCTTGTGACGAGTCACGAGGCCGTCTACGGAGTCAGTGTCACAGCCACAAGCAGAAGCGAAAGCCCTGGCAGAACATCACAGAATGGCGCTCAATGTTTCCGTCGACTCTGACCTTACACCAGACAAGTAACTCCTGCCTGTGGTATGACGACAGCGCAAATAACTAATGGCCTTTCGAGATCGCAACCAGCTTCCAATAATCTGCTCCCGACATTTCCTAGCAACACTTTGCCCGTAGCCTCTGTTGTCACTGTCCATCTATTTGTCAGAGTCTTCTACATTCCTATAGTGTAGCATTTCAGGCAGGTCTCATGTCAACACTTCTTTCCACACAATTGCCCAGAGTCGACCTGGGCATCACCAGTTATTTCGTCACCATTTATACTATAGTAATTTCACAACAGCCAAAAATCTTTACTCTCTGTCTGAGTGAAACCCTCTTATCACTCATGCCAATTATTCGGCCATTCTCGAAATGCGAAAAATGGCAGCTAGCTGCATGTGTCAGTCCTCCAAGCGTGCTCTGTTGCTCTCTCCAACTGAACACACTTAGTAACGTTAGACACAACCACTGGGCAGCATATACTAACACCACTTTTCTTGCTGAGGAGTGACATTTTTCTGTACTGAAAGCAGTGGAAATAGGTTTCCATAAGGATGAAATTATAATCAAATTATCCCAAATACTGGACTGTCAGTTGGGTAGCGTTCGGTCAAGGTGTTTGTATTTACATCTTATCTGAGACAGACTTGCTCTACAACTCTAAGGTTTATTTTTCTATGTGTTCCTCTGGATTTTTTTCTACTTGGCAAATTCATAGTTTAACGTGTGCCTTTTGTCTCATACTCGTCCTAAGAACATGGAATTCATACAACGTTTATAGTGCTATACATACTGAAGTATGATCATGACTGAAACAAAAAGTAGATAATTATTGTGAACCGAGCAAGAGGCGCACAACGAGTACTGCGAGAGACCGCAACCACACAGGCGTAGGCACTCACCTGGCGTCTCTCACCTTCCTGCAGCAGCCTCCAGATGGGTCTCACAAGAAGGGATCTCTTCCTGCTTCTGCGCTACTTCCTCCAGCAAGTCATACGCCAGCTGACACAATAGACAACAGCCATCAGGGAACGCTCTCAACTGCGAACCACTTCACTTCTACCTTGCTCTGAGGGACATGGGAATCCTTCCACTGACAGGATCAAAACACGATGCGATGCCAAATGAACGGTCACTAACTAGCAGTGAGACAGTTCGCTACAGTGCCTGCAGTCAGCTCAGTACAATGCTCTGAGGACTGTCTGCCTACTTAGCAGTCTCTGTTTACAGGGAACTAGGAACACCCAGGAGTGTCTGCAATACTACATTCAGAAATAGTGACAAGATCAAAGGCTGCAATCAGATAGCAAAGTTATTTAGATATCAACAAAAGGAAAGTTGCCATTCACTATATAGCGGAGACACTGAGCCGTAGACAGGCACAACAAAAAGACCCTCACAAATGAAGCTGTGGCTTCAGTTGCCTGAGACTGCAGTCATGTGTGTGTGATTTTTGACGAAGGCCTTACTGTCCGTAAGCTTTACTTGTGACGGTCTTTTTGTTGTGCCTATCTGCGACTCAGCGTCGTCGCTATAAGGTGAGTGGCAAATTCTTTTCATAATATTGTTACATTCCATCCTGGATTTTCCGTAATTTAGATATCAGAATATTAAGTTTTGGGCATCAAGTACAATGCATCAAATTGTACCAAAGTTAAATACCATGTTGTGACACTATTAATGAATGTTATTTGTTGTATCTTGTTATATTACCACATATTTGTTATAGCGTCACCCTATCAAACAAGTTTTTATTTGCAAACTTGCAATCAGCCACCATAAAGGAACCATACCTCGGAAACAGTTTTCTGCTACCTTGGATGTTTGGGCTGAGTTACTCAGTAATTACATTCATAACAGTAAAGAACAATAAGAAATTTGAGAATATTATGATGGACATGGCTTCTGGTCATCCTTCTGTTACAGTGGTCGATTAACTAATCAATTTCATTAACCATTGTTGGAAAGAATAGTAACAGAGAATCACATGCAGTTTTAATAATGAAAAACGAAATCACAAAAATCCATTGAATATTGCAAGTTGCATTTCGTCTAAACGACACAGTATGTGAAACAATTTAAATTTATATCTTGAAAGAGTCGAAATGCAACATGCTGCGTTGTTCTATTCAGACACCAGCTGAAAAGTGAAGCAAGAATGATGGAGCATAGTCTAATTAAATCGCGAACGGCAGGGGAAATTAAATTCTGAAATGGACACTAATATAGTGATCGAATTTTACAATTTACACAAAAACAGATGTTTGGTGAAGTAAAGTTGATATACACTACTGGCCATTAAAATTGCTACACCACGAAGATGACGTGCTACAGACGCGAAATTTAACCGACAGGAAAAAGATGCTGTGATATGCAAGTGATTAGCTTTTCAGAGCATTCACACGAGGTTGGCGCCGGTGGCGATACCTACAACGTGCTGACATGAGGAAAGTTTCCAACCGATTTCTCATACATAAACAGCAGTTGACCGGCGTTGCCTGGTGAAACGTGTTGTGATCCCTCGTGTGAGGAGGGGAAATGCGTACCATCACGTTTCCGACTTTGATAAAGGTCGGATTGTAGCCTATCGCGATTGCCGTTTATCGTATCGCGACATTGCTGCTCGCGTTGGTCGAGATCCAACGACTGTTAGCAGAATATGGAATCGGTGGGTTCAGGAGGGTAATACGGAACGCCGTGCTGGATCCCAACGGCCTCGTATCACTAGCAGTCGAGATGACAGGCATCTTATACGCATGGCTGTAACGGATCGTGCAGCCACGTCTCGATCCCTGAGTCAACACATGGGGACGTTTGCAAGACAACAACGATCTGCAAGAACAGTTCGACGACGTTTGCAGCAGCATGGACTATCAGCTCGGAGACCATGGTTGCGGTTACCCTTGACGCTGCATCACAGACAGGAGCGCCTGCGATGGTGTACTCAACGACGAACCTGAGTGCACGAATGGCAAAACGTCATTTTTTTCGGATGAATCCAGGTTCTGTTTACAGCATCATGATGGTCGCATCCGTGTTTGGCGACATCGCGGTGAACGCACATTGGAAGCGTGTATTCGTCATCGCCATACTGGCGTATCACCCGGCGTGATGGTATGGGGTGCCATTGGTTACACGTCTCGGTCACCTTTTCTTCGCATTGACGGCACTTTGAACAGTGGACGTTACATTTCAGATGTGTTACGACCCGTGGCTCTACCCTTCATTCGATCCCTGCGAAAGCCTACATTTCAGCAGGATAATGCACGACCGCATGTTGCAGGTCCTGTACGGGCCTTTCTGGATACAGAAAATGTTGGACTGCTGCCCTGGCCAGCACATTCTCCAGATCTCTCACCAACTGAAAACGTCTGGTCAATGGTGGCCGAGAAACTGGCTCGTCACAATAAGCCAGTCACTACTCTTGATGAACTGTGGTATCGTACTGAAGCTGCAAGGGCAGCTGTACCTGTACAAGCCATTCAAGCTCTGTTTGACTCAATGCCCAGGCGTATCAAGGCCGTTATTACGGCCAGAGGTGGTTGTTCTGGGTATTGATTTCTCAGGATCTATGCACCCAACCTGAGTGAAAATGTAATCATGTGGTGTCACCGCCAGACACCACGCTTGCTAGGTGGTAGCCTTTAAATCGGCCGCAGTCCGTCAGTATACGTCGGACCCGCGTATCGCCACTATCAGTGATTGCAGACAGAGCGCCGCCACACGGCAGGTCTAGTCTAGAGAGACTCCCTAGCACTCGCCCAGTTGTACAGCCGACTTTGCTAGCGATGGCTCACAGTCTACATACGTTCACATTTGCAGAGACGACAGTTTAGCATAGCCTTCAGCTATGGCATTTGCTACGACCTAGCAAGGCGCCGTATTCAGTTACTATAATCGGAACAGATAATATTGTGAATCATGTACCGTCAAGAGTGACGTTCATCATAATGTATTAAAGTTAAGTATCAAACTAATTACTTCCGCTTTCTGAATTCTAATTCGTTGTCATGTTCCAGACCTCACGTCAGTATAGTCCTTCCCTCCTGACGCCAGCCTGCGTGAGCTAAAACGAGTGCATTTCGGCCTCCTCTAGTAACACGGTGTTGTCTCTTCTGCCAACCCAACAAATCACACGTCACTTTTAGTATAATATATTTGTCTAATGAATACCCGTTTATCATCTGCATTTCTTCTTGGTGTAGCGATTTTAATGGCCAGTAGTGTAAAATGCTAACTGGCATCGAATATAAATTCTAATGTTTGCATTCCCTGGATTTATTTGTCTGGAGTTTAGTACACAGGGAACAGTATAGGCAAGGATATTATAATAATATAGTGGAACATTATAGTAATATGCCTATAGTTGAATTCATTGTCTTTTGTGTAAGTCAAACAATATTTAAATTCGTTGATGTAAATATTTAGTGTAAGTCTACTGAGAACAAGACTAGGTACTCTGCTCGTCCCTAAAAGTCTTACGTGTGATCGTGTAATGTGAACAATCTGCTTCTTGGGATTGCTGGCGTCGTGCTGTATCGATGGCGAGGTATGGCGCGTCGCAACAGGCCAAAGTTTTTAAAATCGACTGGATGAGTTTCAGAAGTGTCACAGGAGAAGCTATTGAGCACACACGACTTTGTTTGCAAATGAGTCGTGTGTCTGGCGTGAGGTCGGATGGGATGAGCGCGGGCGGAAGCTCGCAGTTCCTCGGTCGATTGTGCGGTGCGCTTGGTGTGGGCCCGCCCGCCGCCGGTGAGCCGTAAGGCATGGAGTCTCGCACCATGATGTATGCTTCACATGGGGGAGTGATGCGTCATACATAGCCTCTCCTTCCCAAGTGGCTCTTTCCGCCTTCCCGTGGTGCCAGACCTCACTCGGCATTTCCCGGGCCCGCCCGGACGTTGCCTTGCGTCAGAAGGGAGAGCTGCGACCCAACCCGATGCGTGGCACAAGGGGAGCTGTGTTCAGGGACCGAAAGTCTATCCCTTGGGGGAGGGTTGAGTGGGTTGCTATGCCAGGGGGTGTTGATCGCCTTATGAGCGACTCCTCTGCACTTGGCGGCTGCTGTTCCCCTCCCTCTTTGCGCAGAGCACAGAACACCAGGTGCTCTGCATGCCGGTGACCTCGTTTGTCAGTGGAATCTCGGCGCGAGTTGGCAAGGATTTTTCGCCGTGCCCGTGGGTAACTGGGGCATGTTCTGCCAAACCCAGGGGGTGGTGACATCGCCTGGGCCAGGCTAGCTGCGTCACGATCGCTGAATGACTGGGTGACTAGCTCACCACCTGTGTAGGAGAGGGTCCTTGGCCGAAAGGTGGAAGCTCGGGTTAGTAGGTGGCACAGGACGAGGGGTGCATCCGCCTCTCCGGAGTTCAGAGTATACTTGCTGAGGAGTGGCGAGTGAAAAGTTGGTGATGGGGCTGTCAAGAGGGACCAGTATGTTGACTACGGCGTGCTGAACCTGGCAGCTCAGGAGTGCCCTTGGCCTAGGGGCAAGGTTGGTGAGCGAGCTGCAGCAGTCTCTCCGCCCCCCCCCTCCCCCCCTATGCCACCAGAGGTGCCGGTCCAGAGCAAGAGATGGGCTCCCACCTTTTTCACTCGTCTAAAAAGCCATGATGGCAGAACAAGACATGAGTGATTCGAGTGCGCCTTCAAGGGCTTCTACGCTAACTGTTCCTACTCAGAAGAGGGCCTGGGACACACAGAGGAAACTGTCTTAGAGAAACACGCCAGGATCAGCCAGATCCTCGATTCGAGGGTGAGAAACGGTAAGATTAACGAAGCAGCAATCAAAAATGAACTCGCCGCTTGGGCCATCGCAAGTGCATAGCTCGAGGGGCTAGTTGAGGAATTAGAAAAAGAAAATGAGCGACTGCCCCAGCAACTGGTGAAAACGTGAACAGGAGTGGCCAGACAAGCAGACCCCCCAGACCCAAACATCTAAGGAAACTATTGCAAAAATGTCACAAAGACCGGACACAGCTGTTTTTCTAAGACCTCTGCCCAACCAGGACCTCAAGAAAGTGCAGGAAGTCTTCACAACAACAGTGAATCCCGAGAAAAAAAATGAGGATAAATAAAGTAAAGGCAACAAAAAACGTGGTCATTGTAGATGTTGCCACAGAGTAGGACAAAAACAAATTTCTTAATCATCAAAAATTAAATAAATCAGTAAAGTGTGAGCCGCCTAAAAAGCGGACCCATTGGTGATACTACGTGATGTACCAGTTACACTAAGAGAAACAATATGTCAACAAAACTTTGACGATATGAATACAGAAACCTTCAAAAACGGGTTTAAGTTGCGCTTCAAGACTAGGCCTCGGGAATGGGACGTTGTACATCACGTTGCCGAAGTTTCCGGGAAAATGTGGCACAAATTAACCAAATTAACCAAATCTATATGGGTTTTCATGCCGTAAATGTGGGAGATTATCTGGTAGTACCCCGATGCCACAACTGTGGCGATCTGGACCATATACACAAGCCCTGTGAACGAAGGCCGGCTTTCTGGAGGTATGGGGCTGAAGACTATGTACGAAAAAATTGCGGTAGAACTGGGGTGAGCTTTCCCTGCATGCGAAGAGGACAGAAGACCTGCAACACCACTAGGAGGAGCTGCCCTACCTACAGAATGTTAGAGCAGACAATTACCACTAGAATCGACTATGGCTGAGGCTACACCTGAACACAGGAAGCCTAAGAGGAAGTTCCCGAGCAAAAGAAAGAGGGACGCAATGAGAGCCAGCAGACTCAAAGAATTTTTACGAAAGTTCGCCGAGTCTCGAACTCGGAAAGTAGAGACGAAGGGCGTATGTGTTCAAACTCACGCTCCCTCTCCTCTAAGCTGGTGACAGAGGTCGTCAGAAGATCGAGAACGACCAGGATGGCATCCTGTGGTAGGGAGTCGACCAGTGATGAGGCAGAACGATATGATTTTAAGAGAGCGAGTGCTGGTAAATGTCGTGAGAGGTACAAGTGGATTTCCAGACTCACACCTCAGAGAGGTTTGAGATGGACCCTGCTAGAATATACCCAAACTTGGAACATGCGATGCAGCTAGTGCTCCTGGAGGAGGTGGCCGTCCTCTCTACAACTCTGAGGCATGTGGTGCATGAAGGCCATAAGTATGGCAGAGATGTCACATTTTTGGTAATGGAGGCTGTGGACAGGATACGGCTCAAAACAATGAATTTCCACACTGACTTCGGGTCCCTGCGGGACTTAGTTAAAGTTTTCGAAAGAAGAAATGAAAAATTCGACTTGCATGAGCTATGCTTGTACAACCAATCTGTCCTAACAAATGGAAGGATAGCACATGACTGGAGAAAAAATTGGCCAGAATCACATATTCATACATACTTCTCACGACGACTAAGCTTAACATAGGACAGATAAATGCCCATAATAGTAAAGTGGCAATGCAGGAACTTTGAAGAGTGGTGGAAGAGGGGAGTCTGGACTTGCTCTCTTTGCAAGAGCCGTACCCCCACACTGGGTGGATCCCTTTCACAGCGGCAAATTGGCAAGTGATCTGCAGCGAAGAGGAGCCAAAACAAACAATTGTAGTAATAAATAAGGCGCTGAGAGTCACGATCCTCTCACAGCTTTCTGACGACTACTGTAACGTCTTGGAACTTCAGTCACCTGCTCTCGTATTATACCTCATTAACATGTACTTTCATTATGGGAGAGTAATTAACGAGTTTTTAGATAAGCTAGTTCAGGTGGCCACGGCGTAGATTCATTGTGATCGTGGATATAAACGTCAAGTCTATCCTATGGTTCAGTGGCACACGGGACGAAAGGGGAGAAAAAGCGGAGGAGACAGTCATGGCGCTACAGCTCTTGGTCGCCAATAGGCAAGGGACCCCCCCCCCCCCCACCTACACTGGTGGAGGGGGGCGCGTGTACAAACACTGATGTTACGTTAGTAACATCAAACCTTGTGAATAAAGTAAAGGACTGGTTTGTCTATGATAAAATTACCACCAGTGACCATAATTTAACTAACGTTTTCACTGTGTGATAGGGAGTGCCACTGGGACATGGGGTGGGAGATACAGCTCAACTACAATAGAACTAATTGACACCGCCTAGCGAGGAAGTGTGACATACCGATATTGCCAGAGGGGGACGAAAACGTAAAGGAGTATGCCGAGGAACTGGTGAGAACAACTGCCAGGGCAGTGAAGGAAGCTGTACCAACCAGAAGGAGAGCCGTTCGTTGCGGCATCTCCATCACCATGGTCAGCTGAACTAGGGCGGATGCGTCAGGTTGCTGTAAGGAGGGCAAGGAGATACTACCAGCGAAGTGTCGTCTGGGAGAAAAAGCAACGTTGGTTGCATTTATATCTAGAAGCGAAAGAACAGTTTCTGAAGTAGCTACAGGCAGTCAGGTTAAGGAGCTGGGAGAGGTATGTAGAAAGCGAATTGGCTTCCGATTCATGAGGTGCCCATACAAGATGGTATGGGAGGAAATAAGATCGCCAATGGTGTTGTCCACCATCAGGGATGGGGGCCAGATGAAGGAATCTTGGTGGGAGAGCACCAAGATCTTCCTCTGAGCTTTGTTGCCTGATGACAACGAGAAGGATGACGATAATGAGCAACGCCAAATTAGGATGGGGGATCAGCGATAATACGAGAATAACACCTTGATTTATCCCTTCTCGAAAGGGAAGTTGCTGCCCAAATTAAAACCCTAAAGAGGGCAAAGCTCCTGGTCCAGATGGCATTAAAGCGGAATTGGTGCAATTCCTCGCCCCCAGTTGGTGACGCCTCTCACTAAGTTTTACAATGAGTGTTTGAGGCTCAAGAAATTACCTTCTATATGGAAAAAAGCAAATGTGATGATCGTAAAGAACGGTCTAGTTAAAGACCCAAGAGAGGTAAAAACGTATAGGCCCATCTGCTTGCTGGACCTGTTGGGGAAACTTTTTGAGAGGCCGCTGGCAGACAGACTGACAGCACGCAGTGTACTGTACGGGATGAATGACAGACAGTTCGGCTTTCGGTCGGGCCGATTGGCGTCTGACGCAGTCACCTTGGCGGCGGAGGTCTGTGACTCAGCGCCACACAAGAATACAGTCCGCATCATGGTGGATATCAGTGGCTCCTTTGACAACCTGTGGTGGTCTTCGCTCTTCTCCTGCCTGTGGGAGAAGGAGTGTCCAGGGCCGTTGTATGGCTTGTCTTAGGAGCTATTGTGAAGAAAGAGAGATCTGGCTATCGTCCCCAAGCGGGAAAATTAGTAAGAGGATAATAAAGGGGTGTCAACAGGACTCTGTGCTGGGGCCACTCTTTTGAGATGTTAACATGAAACGTCTTCTGGACAGCTTGAAGAGTAATGATGATGTGCTAGAGGTCACAGCCTACTTAGACGACCTCCTCCTGCTGGTTGGCGGTCGTAGCTGCGAAGATTTGGAGCCAAAAGTGGAAAGGGCCATATCAATCGTGACAGCATGGTGCTGCAGAGCAAAGATGATGATAGCATCCAGGAAGTCCACTTACCTACTAATAAAAGGACAACTCATCAGAAACCCCACAATCAGAACAGATGGCTCACCAGTTCTTCGGTGCCACGAGGCCTGATACTTGGGAGTAGTTGTCGACAAGAGGTGGAACTACGCGACTCATATTGACACCGTGACACAGAGGTCGCTGGAAAAACTTAATTATCTGATTGGAATTGGCCATAAACGTTTCCACCTACCAGCAGACCTAATAAAGCTGTACCATAACAGCATCCTAACTTCCATCATAGAGTACGGTTCAGGAGTCTGGGCGCACAGGCTCACGAGGGTCATGCCTGCCATGGCCATGAGAAGGGTGAAGCGTAATATGCTCCTGCACTCGGTGGGGGCATACAGAGGGAGGGGACTGTTAGTGTTAATGGGACTCTGTCTGCTTGATATAAAGATCAGGGAGCAGACAGCTTGGTACTGGGTATAGAAAGGAAAAAGAGAGAAAATAGTCCAAATAATGGGAGTCTGCGTAGGTGAGGAACTATGGTAGGAGCAGTGGGATGGGATGAAACTGGGCGCAGAACCTAGGAGATATTGCCGAACATCAAGCAGCGCCTGTAGCTCAAGTATTTCAAACCAACCAGGGGACTGCTGCACTTTCTTACTGGATATGGACTCTATCCGGCCAGTTTGGGAAGCGGGCTACATCATCGAGCGACTGTGGCGCCATAAAGGGCACTCCAGACCATGTGGTGTAAGAGTGTCCCGTTTTCGATGACGCTGCATCACAACTAAGGCAACAATTACCCAATCGTGACACTCACCATCTGCTCGAGCAACAGAACCCAGTCCAAATTCTTAACGAACCGTCAAACCAAATCTCAAGTAAATACCTAAGGGAGTTCCAATGGAACAACCATAATTAGTATAGCAAACCAATCTAGACTCCATGCATCCATTCTGTTCCGCAGGGGTGTGGACTAGGCTAGCTGCCTCACGGCTGGGATTCGCCACATCTCGGATTTTGGGGGAGGGTGCATAAATGGCAAAGCACCAAATATGACAGTAGTAATAAGAATTTTAGGTTAGATGTAGGTTAAGATAGGATAAACTCTTAGTATAGAACTGCAGCGAATTCAATATCTTGGGCCAGCCTGGTGCCAGAGGCTTACCCATTGGGATTAGCTCGGTGGGAACAGCTGATAATGTAGGCTCGTACATCATGCTGGCACACCTGGAACGCTGCAGGTGGTGTAGAATAGTTTATTTGCACAACGTAGCATAGAATTAGAAACAGATACCAATGAATTAACCTTGTAGGTAGCTCAGCAAGTCAAAGTAACATGTAGGATCAATAACAATAGCATAATCTAAAGACCCCCGTAGTGGATTAATAACATAGCTACACACAACCTGTAGTAAACGCCGCCAGACATGTCTACACATTGCATCCACAGCAATTCAGAAGAGGAGTTGTCGAAGGGTAAGTATAACTTTGTGGAACGGCCTGTAATTTCTTTTCGTGACGTAATGTCGCAGAGAGAATGGGGAGTTGCCTGCTCGCTCTTCATTTTGAAGACCTGTGAAGGATGTGCATGACTTCAGTCTGGTGACCTACCTTCTCTCACGCTTCTAACATCCACCCCCGCCCATCCACCGTATTACACCCCCAGAACACGACCTATCTTAATACGTTTCTATTGCTCTTAGATGTGGTACGCATATCTAATATTTGTTCGTAACCCACTTCATTTAACAATAAACATCAATTTTACCGCATGAAAACATTATTTTCAATAATCGTTTATTTTTCCATCCCCAACAACGCGGAAATTATTAGTCCAAGGGAGAAAATACAAAGGCCATTTTTTGTTGGAAATTTAACATACTTTAAATTTGTACTGGGAAACATGAACAGAATCTTTTTTTATGGGAAATTTAATATGCTTTTGTTTTGTACTGGGAAACATTTCCGCAAGATGCCGCGGTTTTCAGGTTATACAAGTAAAACCTAAGAAAATGACCTCAACACCCCCTCGCACTCCCAAGCTCACAGCCCACCGTTCAGGATTTTTAGTAGGTTTTTCATAGCACTCACCCTAACATCGTACAAAAATTTGCGACTACATTATTTTCACCTCCAGATTTTTCCGCCCCAATAGCTCTTTTTGATCTTTGTTGATTAGGGTAGGCGTCTTAAACATTGAGATAAGTGGAAAACTTGCTTTTGCTCAAAAAGGAGCGCAAACTGGCCGGACTAAACTCATCCATTATTTGGTAATGAAGCCAGTTAGCGGCTTCCAACAAACTTTAAACACAATTTCAAACATTTTCTGAACCTTTCCTCGCTTACATGCTCAACGTCAAACATTTAACATATTAACTCATTTGTAAAGTAATCTGACGTTTTCTATATGGGAGTTTGCTTCTTTAAAGAAACGTAGGCTTACTGGAACAAGTATCAGTCAGTTAATATGATAAGATACTGCTTGATTGTGGGCAAATGTTACAGTATTCTTAGAAAATAAAACAAAGGAAAAATATTATTTAATCCAATAACAACAAAAAGCAGCAAAATAGAGAATTTTGTGTATTTGGCGGATAGATATCCAGTGAGCCCAATGTGGAAGTTCTTGTTTCTTAATGTAATTGAGTCGGTTTTCGTGAGATGATAGAATGACTCTTAGTATGAACATCTTTCCCATCGATCGCCGTTTATTTATTCGTTATTGTATCTCTGGAAAGAAACAGCGAGTGTGGACACTGCCGACGCTGTTCTGTAACAGCTTTTCTTTTTATGTACATAGCAGCCTACACATGCTGATGAAGGTCGGAGTTCCACTGAAGGATGGAGGGCGCCGATAAACTAGAGGAAATTTATATGTGGATTGATCAGATACCACTTTCTAGACCGAAGAGAAACATAGCCAGAGACTTCGCGGATGGTGGTAATTACTTTATTCAGCGAATATGGATTACCTTCTTGTTCCTTTGATTTGATATAAACTTATGCAATTCACGCCAGAGCGTTTCTACAAACTCTGATACAGATAATCGTAAGTTTTTAATTTTGTCTTTTAAACAAACGGTGGAAACTTTGCTGCTGTACAACGCTGAACAGTTTCAAATCAGATACATCTAGCAAATACTTCAATTTATTAGTAACCAAGTGATTGCACAATTTATACTTCACCACAAGTTGTTGCGGATCTCGCAAATCCGTTAGAAACTATACCTATTAATTACATCTCATTAATAACGATCACAGAAATGCAAAATACAAACCAAAAGATTTTGGGTCTGTCATAGGATGTGTAGTGACCAGTCGACAAATTATAATCTATCCCACAGCATTAGCTTATGCAATCAGTGTTATTTCAGGAAAGGCTGTAGCACAACTCATGCAATAAATGAAATAATCACCACAAAACTTAGGAAATGTCGTGATAATAGACCCTTTGTGTCAGGATCTTTTGTGGCCTCGCCAATGCTTTCAACACCGTAAATCATGATGTGCTCTCCACAAACTGACGAGTTACGGTTTTCAAGTATTATCTCTAACTTGTCACCATATTTAGCGAGCAGAAAACAAGCAGTACTTGTTCGTAATAGCGGCAAGAAATTCCTCTATGACTGAAAAAGATAACCCCTCCCCCTATACACAATTATGCGTTCTATAAAGTTCAGTATTACGACTACTACCATTTTTGCATTACACCATTGAAGTACCAGTCTGATACTGTCTTCTACGCAGATGGCTCAACAAGACGGTTTTCTGTAAAACCGACGAAGCATTATTTCACCATACACAATGGACACTTGGGGAGTCCGAGATAAGAGTAAAATAATAATAATTTGAAATTTAATTTTGAAAAACATAAATGTTCATTTCACAACAAAACAATCTACACAATGTGTAAGTGAAATAGTGAAACAGTGAAGTACATTGTATGGATAAAAAACTGCGAAGTGTGTTAAATTCTGTGGTGTATTAGTACCGTAGACAAAAAATATGTGGTGCAGTAGTCACGTGGAAAGCATGCTCTCGTTTAGGTCATGAATGTGTTATATAACAACACTGATTTATATGTAAAAAAAACTTGTTCATTATGCATCATTGTCTCAGTCTCGAGGCGTGGTGTAATTTTCTGGGAGCCTGAGAAAACTAACTTACTGAGAACTACAGTAAAAGATCATCTGAGTAATGATAGGAACTAAAGAGAAAGACCACTGCAAATATTTGAGAAGCTACATCTAATATTCACTGAAGCACAGATTTATAAGAAACTCTCATTTTCAGGAAGAGAAAGTCACAACTTTTTGATTGCAACTGGTTTCTGCAGCAGTGTGAGACCAGCCATAGAGCAAGTTACATGTTGTCTAGCCACAGACTATAACTGTATTAAAAACTCCATATTATGTGGGGACACATATATTAGTTCCGTGAAGGGGGAAGAGGTTGAGTAAACGAAGAACACTGTCTTACAAAATTCGTATGTTAATCATGAAACATATTTACGCAACCACTTCATAACAAAATCATTACTACCTTCGATATACTTAACTGAGAGACTACAGGGTGTTTCAAAATGAGTATACGGGTTTTAAGGCTTTGTAGCACATATTACATTCACCTTACAATTATAAGTAATACACCAAATCAAAGAGAAACACAAACAGTTTTTCGTACAATTATTCAGTGTGAACACCGATCACACATCGAGTCGATAGGCGAGTTGTTCCGAAACCTTGATCAATGTGTCAGGAGTAGCTGTTGCAATAGGGTCATTCCATGTCAATTCAACGCAGTAAAGTAACATTTTCAACCTGACCATCTCAGATTTCTTTCAAATTTGGTGCATTCAATGACCCAGATAAGAGATGGAAAAATATCAATTTGCAGATGTGTATTACAACTGTGAAGAAAGTTATAGGTCTGTACGTTTGGAATTAGTGTGAAATTTACATGCGTCTGTCACAACATAAATGACTGTAATTCTGGTTCTCATTCAGTTACTGCAATGAAAATGGTACCATTGGAAAGCTATCTAATAGACCTTACATTGATATGCTACATGGCAAGTTTCTGAGAGTTTCCATGCTAAAGGTCATTGACCTTGAACCTTTGACCTTGAATATCTCAAAACACCTCATCTTCAATTTTTTTGGAAAAAAATATATTTAATTGCTCCAGTATGTTACTATAAATATGGTAAATACCAAGATAGCACACCAAAAGCATTATGCACAAAAAAATATTTTGTCAGCATCAATACCCTACAGAAATGAAGAAGGTAACACACATACATGAAACACAAATAATGATAAAGTATACTCCATAAGTAATATTGTACAAAAGATATGGTTTACATTATTATAGTGGTATTATGAATTATTTGCATTACAGTTGTAATGAAAAGGCAATGAAAAGTTGACTGATCTCTCCTCACAATTATCCAACTACATTGTTAATTTTCACCAGATCCGATGCAGGGAGATTGTATGTCCTTCCAGTTGGTGTCACTGGATCCACTCTTGTGATAATGTCACATTTTCTGATGACACAAGTGTCTGGTTTGCAAGGAAACGCAAATGACGGAGATGGTCCATGTGGATGCAAGAAGTTGATCTCTACGTCATCTGTTTTTTCACATGTTTGTAAGACATATGGAACCCACCATGACTGTCATAAAAATGGTTCAGATGGCTCTAAGCACTGTGGGACTTAACATCTGCGGTCATCAGTCCCCTTGACTTCTAACTACTTAAACCTAACTAACCTAAGGACAGCACGCACATCCATGCCCGAGGTAGGATTCGAACCTGCGACCTAGCAGCAGCGCGGTTCCGGACTGAAGCACCTAGAACCGCTAGGGCACAGCGGCCGGCAACGTCATACATACAGGCAACAAATCCTCATATATTTGTTAACAAGATTTCATTCACCATAGCAATCACTGACTCTTCTCTACTTACTAAAGAAACAGAATATGTCTTTGTCTTTACTAAATGTTTATTAACAGGTATTACACAACGAAGCTTATGGGTACCTTGAATCCTCCTTGTATTTTTGAAACGTTGTTTCAGCTTGGCCGTATGTTCATCATGATGGGAAACCGATGTAGAATAGAAGACACATGAGGGAATATTTTCCTTGCACCACTCAAACAACTGTCGTGATGTCAAAAGATGATTTTCGTAAGGTCGCTTGAGGCTGGAACGTCTTGCTAATCTCTTTACAGTCCCTGATACCCTCTCACAAGGCCCTTTTCCATGCGCTGTAGCAAAAAATTCCATTCTGCTGTAACATCAAAATCTTCTTGATGGTGGGACAAATTCATAAAGTTCTTTCTATTTTCGTATTGGGCAGCTTATCCATCCGAAAAGTAATAAATGTGCTTTGGATATGAAAACTGACATTTGAAATTTGTCTGGAAAGAATAAACACACACTGTACCATGCTGAAGGCAGTCAGATATTTCCACGTATGATACATGTCGTATTTCATTAGTGCTTGAGTCTCTCGTAAGCTACAAATGAGTGAATTGTAGCCTGTGAATTATTCCAGTGGAATCCTTGTATCGCATCCTGAATGGTGAAGGAGTAATTTTCTACAAAGTCACAAAGAACAAGAAACTGATTTACTTTGAGACCTTCTTTAGTGATTTTACAGAACTGGGACTGCTGCTGGGACATAAATGAGTGCGGTAGGAGCTGCTGTAACCTCGGTGCGAAAACCTCAATGGTATCGTCTGTTGACTTTGTTACAGCCTCTAGAACTAAACTGTCTGTATTTAACCAACACTTGTATACAATTTAGTCAATGCAGTTCTTACCAAACAGACCATACAGATAATCAGATAGTCTTTTCACACCTGGACAATAGGGATATGAACCTAAGAAACATGCTGGTAGTGCAGCATTACGTGTAACAAATGCTACACAGTGCTTGTATGATGGTAATGTGTATTCTTCACTTTCACTCTTTGTTAGTGCTTTAAGTTTACAACCTTCAATCATTATCTTGAAATTCTGGTGCAAGACACACACACACAAACAGCATGCGTTCCACTGGCATTGTCAAGAACACAGGGCTTTGGCTGCAGCTCACAAAATTTGGAGAATTCAATATTTATATCTAGGTATTTAGCTTTGAAATATGCATATAGTTCCTTAACGTTGTGCAACACCAGCTGCTTTTGTTTATGTACTGTAATTCCATTTTCTTTCACACACAGCCTTTTCTTCCTGGCATCATACGGATCACGTCATGATCACAGTAAAAATCACGCACACATTGAACAGTTTTCTCACATAATGTCTTGCCTGGCTTTGGATTTGGTGTCACTAATATGCCATGTTCTGCTACTGTTTTGCTCTCCATACGATGTAACCTGAAGCATAAAATTTTTCATAGTTTTCCTTATACTCCATTTCTTTGGAAGTTCAGTTAGAATTTGTGCTTTGTCGCACTTACAGTCTGAATTGTGAAACTTATCTTTCAGCTGGGTGATAATTTCACTTTCTCCATATTCACTCTCTTCTTTTCCCAGTTGTGCCATATGAGTATGCTCCAACAAAGAGGCTATTTTTTCAGTTTTTGCTTTGGGTACTTTTTCTCACTCTGAAGCCTCTTTTTCTTCACAGGAGATTCACATAAATACTGAAGGCTACTGTTTAGAGCATCGAGTGCCAGATCTGATGCTACTTCATCTTCACTTAAATCTTCTCTGGGAGTACCAAGCACAACTGAGACAACATCTGCAGTGATTGTTGAGTTTTACGATATTTTTTTCTACATTTACTGCAAATTTTTCCAACGAACAATACATTAGGACATTTATCATCCACTCCTGAACATTCCTTAAATTCTTCTGCACTCTTGCATGACCTTCTTCCCTAAACGGATTGCAGCAATACAATTTTGACTTTAAATCCATTTTTTACTAAATATTACTTTACAACACATTTACACTGCACTTTGTTAAACAAGCCACAACCATAAAACATACGAAACAAAATTTGCAAAATATATAGAGATCAGTGGACTAATGATGATTAGTTTAGATAAGAGTCTCTCTGATAGGCTGTTCACTAAAACAGGGTAATGTTGATTGGTTGAAATAAAAGTCTCTCTGAATGGCTCTTCACTAAAACTGGCTAATGTTGATTGGTTGAAATAAAAGTGTCTTTCATTGGCTGTTCACAGCTAGAAACATTAAAGAACTGGTCCGAATAAAAGTAACTGCTATTGGCTTTGTGTTATAGAAAAAACTGGATACTGCTTTCTGGATGTTGATGGTGTATTTAAGTTGACAAAATAATTTTTTGTGTATGTTGCCTTTGGTGTGTCATCTTGATATCTACCATATTTATAGTAACATACTGGAGCAATTAAATATCTTTTTTTCAAAAAATTGAAGATGTGGTGTCTTGAGATATTCAAGGTCAAAGGACCTTTAGTATGAAAATTATCAGAATCCTGCCATGTGGCATCCGTTAGCTTTCCAATGGTACCATTTTCATTGCTGTAACTGAAATAGAACCAGAATTACAGTCATTTATGTTGTGACATATGCATATAAATTTAGCACAAATTACAAACTTTCCAGACCTGTAACTTTCTTCATAGTAGTAATACACATCTGCAAATTGTTATCTTTCCATCTCTTATCTGGGCCATTGACTGCACCAAATTTGAAAGAATTCCGAGAGGTTCAGGTTGAGAGGTGCGTTGAATTGACATGGAATGACCCAGTAACACTGTTTCTAAAGTCGGATAGATCAGCTGGTATCGGAGGCACATACACATGATCGCGTCACATCGAGTGGAACGTGGAGGTCATGCATAAAATGCTGCGTCAACCAGCCCTTTGCGCCCAATCCAGCGGTCGGATACAACGTCGTGTAACCAGCCACGTACTGAGATATGCCAGTGAGGCGACGCACCATCTGGCTCCCAAATAAAGATGCGTTGTTCAGCCTGTGTCAAATACTACTAAAACTGTTAGTATATAAGGTACTACCGTGTATCTGACGTTTCCTTCCTCCCAACTAATAATCCGTACAAAATATACAGGGTGTTTCAAAATGAACAAATCGGTTTTAAGGCATACGTTCAACTTAGAACAACGTTACAGTTGATTCACCGAAAAAGAATGGCTCATAAACTTTTCGCGTGAGAGACTCGCACTAGTTCAACAGGTTTTTCAGTCACTCTTTGTCATTGCATACTCTTCCCATTGCGCACAGGTACACAAACAAAACTGTTTGTGTTTCTCTTTCATCTGGTGTATTATTTGCAATTCTAAGTTGAACGTATGCCTTAAAACCGATTTGTTCATTTTGAAACACCCTGTATACTTTGTACGGATTATTAGTTGGGAGGAAGGAAACGTCAGATACACGGTAGTACCTTATATACTAACAGTTTTAGTAGTATTTGACACGGGCTGAACTGAAGTTACAACGTTACTGGAAACTTTTACAACACAGAGCCAAGTGGCATTTCCATTTGCAAAGAGAACAGCGGCGTTTGTTTGTGTGGTAAAACAGAATGCGAGTTCGGGTTACAAAAATCATGATTTTTCTTGATTTTGCGGAGGCCGGGGACGAGGAGATGAGGTGGGTTTTGCCGTCTTTTATGTTCAAGCAGTTCTTATTACTGTTGCTTGATTATAAAATGAACGCAAATGACGTCACAACTTTTTATGCAGTAGGATCCTTAGCACAGTGACAAATGTTATAAAGCACTTTGATTAAAAAAAAAAATGTCACGTGGCTGCTAGTATGGCGATAGTCAGTTCGCTTGTTTTTTGAAGCAGCTCCTCATTATTTTGACCTAATAAGGCTGGGTGTCATTCCAGTTCCCTCTGCCTCTCGTCCCGCCTATCACAGTAGTGCATTACAGAACGATAGTTCGTGACCTGATGTTGGTAAATGTTTTGAAATTGCCGATATTTCTACGTTCAGGTTTCTAATCAAAATGTGCAGGTGACAGCGCAGTATTTATAAGCGGTACAGCATAAGTTTGTTCAGTTTTTGCATGTTTCGTGGATCTTATTCACAATAACTCGTCATGATGTCGAACGTGTTAACGGGCTTAGAACGGGGTTAGGTTGTTTGGGGGAGTAGACCAGACAGCGAGGTCATCGGTCTCATCGGATTAGGGAAGGATGGGGAAGGATATCGGCCGTGCCCTTTCAAAGGAACCATCCCGGCATTTGCCTGGGCCGATTTAAGGAAATCACGGAAAACCTGAATCAGGATGGCCGGACGCGGGATTGAACCGTCGTCCTCCCGAATGTGAGTCCAGTGTGCTAACCACTGCGCCACCTCGCTCGGTACGGGCTTAGAAGTAAGATAATTTCTCCCTGTGAAAACGTTGCATTATTCGATTTTTTAAATACTAATCTACAACAAAATTTGATAAGTATAGCTCATTCGTACAGAGGTCCCCGCCGGCCGCGGTGGCCGTGCGGTTCTGGCTCTGCAGTCCGGAACCGCGGGACTCCTACGGTCGTAGGTTCGAATCCTGCCTCGGGCATGGGTGTGTGTGATGTCCTTAGGTTAGTTAGGTTTAAGTAGTTCTAAGTTCTAGTGGACTTATGACCTAAGATTTGAGTCCCATAGTGCTCAGAGCCATTTGAACCATTTTTTTACAGAGGTCCCCATAAATAACAACAATTTCTTATTGTCTATGAGCAGCCTTACTCTACTTCCAGCCTGCTCCTGTATAAGCTTACTATCATCCAGTTCATAACGAATGAACTCCCATTTCAAGATCGGTTTGTGGCGCCTAGCGCGAGGAGCCTGCCCAGGACCTTAGATAAGTACGAGGAGGGCAACTCATTTCAGTTTTACGGTGAATAACTAAAATAGTTTTGAGATTTCGTGGTAAATGACTCTGGTACACTTGCTACCAGTCAATATACATTACATGTTTTGGAATTTTTAAAAGTGTTGCTAACTCTACACGTCTCTGCAGTTTTTTATTCCTTATGAAGAGCAGTTCTCTCTGCGCTGTGTTCGTACTTGCCCATCACATGATGAACCTTGGTGTATCACACCTAGTCGCAAACAGGGAAGTGACAAATTTAATATCGTTTGGAAATATTATACAGTGTGGTTATAACTAAAGTGCATCTAGTCATGCAGGTGCAGTGTGGGCTGTAATTATCGAATAGTAGCGAAACATGTTAGAGATGGTAATGCATGAATGTGGAACCGATTTACGCTGGAAACAAATTAGTTCCAATTTTCAGCTGCTGTGAATTCTTCCGTGGTCCATGGAACTTTTCTATCCCTGACATTTCGTCCAAGGCTACGTTGGACATCTTCGGAGGTGCTCCTGATAGTGCTGAGTCTTTCCGACTGACGAGTCGGACCTCGAAGAGCGGCCTAAATACCGTGGAAGTTGAGCGTGGTCTGGATTTTACGTGATCTGCTATCACGTGAAATCCAGACCACGCTCACTTTCACCGGTATTTAGGCCGCTCTTCGAGGTCCGACTCGTCAATCGGCAAGACTCAGCACAACCAGGAGCACCTCTGAAGATGTACGACGTAGACTTGGGCGAAACGTCAGGAGTAGAAGAGTTTCATGGACCAAGGCCATACAACCCGGAAGAATTCTCAGCAGCTTAAACATCTGGTCGTGAAAGCCTCCATTGTATAGTTCAAATTTTGGTCACGAAGTGCAAATATGGCGCTGTATACTGTCTGCCTGACAGTATGACATCTGCGCTGTAATTTTACAAGCCATAACGTGAACTAACAATATGATATCGAGAAGAAAGACCGTGCGCTGTCAGTGAAATTGTTTTAGGTAAACAGTAGCAATTACAGCGGTGCACTGAGAGAGTATCACCGACTGAAGGGTTGAGGAGATACCCGATGTCATTAAAGGCTTAACGAAGGTGATACCAAATTTGAAAACACAGGTGAACTTGGTGTGGTACCTGGAAGAGGAAGGCGTCCTATCCGGGTGGAGATTACTGACTAGGTTGCTGTTCCTATAACTGAACATGCAGCTCACTCCCAGGGTAGTGCTAGTGTTCGTGCAGTGCCACGAGAATTGGTCCTCCCAAGGCCAACAGTATGGAAAGTTTTGCGCTCTGTATTACACTGGTACCCGTACAAGATCGAGACGGTGAAGCAACTGAAAGCTCGTGATCCGCATCAACGTTCTGAGTTTGTTCTTCGCTTTCTGGCACAGGTCGAAAATGATAACATGTGGCTGAGAAATATTCTATCGAGCGACGAGGCACTTTTTGCAGGGTGCAGCGAATACACAGAAATGTCGAATTTGGCTACGGTTAAACCGAGTATCGTGCACGAGGAGCCATTGCACTCGTCTTATGTGACTGCCTGGTGTGGATACACAAGCAACTTTATTCTTGGCCCGTTCTTCAGTATAAAATCATTTCCTTTTTGTAAAGAATATTAAATGAAGTAAAAAAAATCATTTACATTGCAAACAGCAAAGCATATGATCAAATGATCATGTCACAAATATCAACCATCGGCTATTGCCAGTAACTATCAAAACGCCATTGCCTTCGAAGTAGCCAAAATGACCGACAAAAGTGAAATTACAATGAAATGAATACCCCTACCTGCATACAGGCGTTGATATAAGTCAACAGGACAGTTGAAAATGTGGGCACCGACCAGGACTCGAACCAGGGATCTCCTGCTTACATGGCAGGTGCTTTATCCATCTCTCACTCTTTTTTTTAAAGTCTTATTTTGTTTGTTATAGTTCGTTACAATTGCTCGTGGCGGGCGTCCCCTGTCGCCCGTTGAAGTACATGATTGATCCATTCACTCAGTTTTTTTTATTATAGAGGGGAGCTAACTCTCTGACCGAACACGCTCAGTTACCGTGTCAGCATCCCGCACTATATTCATAGTGTCCCTACTCACAGAATGTCCGAAATAACAGATACCATCTTCACATACCGCCGGCCGGAGTGGCCGTACGGTTCTAGGCGCTACAGTCTGGAGCCGAGCGACCGCTCCGGTCGCAGGTTCGAATCCTGCCTCGGGCATGGATGTGTGTGATGTCCTTAGGCTAGTTAGGTTTACTTAGTTCTAAGTTCTAGGCGACTGATGACCTCAGAAGTTAAGTCGCATAGTGCTCAGAGCCATTTTTTTCACATACGCTAACAAAAGTGATTCAAATTTATAATGACAGAGGCGGTGGCAGAGGTGATGCCAGTAGCAATAATTCCTCCTCCTCTACGAACATGGACGGCGGTTGTCGATACCACAGTACTAGAACCCCTCATTAAGAATTTCAGTCATGATACTCAGGCATCTTTAACAAGATCACCGTTAAGAAGAGATACAATCATCTAGCCTGTAACACGAAGGCAGGAGACGAGATACTGGCAGAAGTAAAGCTGTGAGTACCGGGCGTGAGTCGTGCTTCGGTAGCTCAGATGGTAGAGCACTTGCCCGCGAAAGGCAAAGGTCCCGAGTTAGAGTCTCGGTCGGGCACACAGTTTTAATCTGTCAGGAAGTTTCATATCAGCGCACACTCCGCTGCAGAGCGAAAATCTCATTCTGGAAACCTCCCCCAGGCTGTGGCTAAGCCATGTCTCCGCAATATCCTTTATTTCAGGAGTGCTAGCTCTGCAAGGTTCGCAGGAGAGTTTCTGTAAAGTTTGGAAGGCAGGAGACGAGATACTGGCAGAAGTAAAGCTGTGAGTAGCGAGCGTGAGTCGTGCTTCGGTAGCTCAGATGGTAGAGCACTTGCCCGCGAAAGGCAAAGGTCCCGAGTTCGAGTCCCGGTCGGGCACACAGTTTTAATCTGCCAGGAAGTTTCAACTCGTTAATTATTTGGTAAAAATTAACGTACTACAATTGCAGAATTTCTTCTTTAGTTCTTTTTTTTTTTTGGTAGATGCAAACAATTTAGTAAACAGCTCGAGCTCATGATACTAGCCAACAAGTAACTATAGACATCGCTCAGAAGTAAGGTAGATAGATTAAATTATTCTCACTGACTATAAAGTACAATTCGGAAATCAGAAAATTACATCTGCATTCTATACCCTTCGATTCTAAAATCAGCTTGGAATGGTGACAGCTACAAGCCCACACACATTGACAGAACCTAACTCAAGTAGTACCAGGCAAAACCTTCATCATTAACACATTTATCTACATAACAACGACAACCAGGATGAGGTCCCATACTCCGATGAGCGTAGGGGACGATGCGGGAGACCCGCACCTCCGACTAGGCAAGGTCCAAGCAGAGGTGGTTTGCCATTGCCTTCCTCCGACCGTAATGGGGATGAATGATGATGATGATGATGATGATGATGATGATGATGATGATCCTCTGTTAGAATATTGCTGCGCGGTGTGGGATCCTTAGCAGGTGGGATTGACGGAGGACATCGAAAGGGTGCAAAAAAGGGCAGCTCGTTTTGTATTATCACGTAGTAGGGGAGAGAGTGTGGCAGATATGAAACGCGAATTGGGATGGAAGTTATTACAGCAACGACGTTTTTCGTCGCGGCGAGATCTGTTTACGAAATTTCAGCCACCAACTTTCTCTTCCGAATGCGGAAATATATTGTTGAGCCCAACCTACATAGGTAGGAATGATCATCAGAATAAAATAAGAGAAATCAGAGCTCGAACAGAAAGGTTTAGGTGTTCGTTTTTCCCGCGCGCTGTTCGGGAGTGGAATGGTAGAGAGATAGTATGATTGTGGTTCGACGAACCCTCTGCCAAGCACTTAAATATGAATTGCAGAGTAGTCATGTAGATGTAGGTGTAGGTAACAACTCAAAAACATCAGTCATCTCGAGGCAGGGAATAGAAGCCGGGACCCCGTGCGTGGGAAGCGAGAACGCTACCGCAGGACCACGAGTAATATCGGACAACCAGGATACGGAGTCAAAACAGCTGCCACATGACACCAGGTGGCGTGCACACTAATCAGATGCTCACCGTGATTTCTCGTAAAATGCAGCGCCCATTGACAAACGCCTGCTTAGAGAGCGCCGAGAGAAGGATGTAACGAAGATTGCTCGTAGTCAGAAACTCACGGGTATCATCCAGACGACGTCATCGCGTCCAGTACTTGCAAAGGTCAGACCGGACTCCAACCCGGCACCACAATGGACACACACTGCTTGCAACTTCAACAGCGGAAACACGCCGAATACTGTGCGTCCTGCGGAAGTAGCTTTTAACGAGCCATGTTCACGGCTGCGACCAACACTCTGCCCCGCCGAGTGAGCAAAGGCACCACTCTTGCCAACGGACCACGGCAGACGCTTGGCCACAACACGCCGCCTCACTTGCCCTCTTTGCCGCCCGTGTCACACTCTCCTCTTCTCCAGGTCGCCGCAGCCCTTAATTATCTTATCCTCCGACCTGCCCTATACCGGCGACAGTAACTCCAGAGGAATTCCAAATCCACTGGAATTACGCGAAATTAAACGCGGGTGCACAGCACAACGGTACCGATAGAAAATTGAAAATTCAGCATTTTTCGTCATCATACGTGGGATCGAAAACGCGTATTTTCCTAGAAATACAGGAAAGAAACTTTTTGACTGCCGCTTATGTACCAATATGGTATATGATGCGCAACGAAAGCGCCGCTGGCGTAGCGACCAAGGCATTTGGCCGAACATAGTTTCGAGTTCAGAGTACTGCACAGACGAGCACTCGGTACACTTTATCGCATGAGGGAGGAAACGAACCCTTGTCATATATGGCAGTACATACACTATGTGATCAAAAGTATCCGGACACCTGGCTTAAAACGACTTGCGAGTTCATGGCGCCCTCCATCGGTAATGCTGGAATTCAATATGGTATTGACCCATCCTTAGCCTTGATGACAGAAGGCATACGTTCAATCAGGTGCTGGAAGGTTTCTTGGGGAATGGCAGCTCATTCTTCACGGAGTGCTGCACTGAGGAGAGGTATCGATGTCGGTCGGTGAGGCCTGGCACAAAGGCGGCGTTCCAAAACATCCCAAAGGTGTTCTACAGGATTCAGGTCAGGACTGCGCAAGCCAGTCCATTACAGGGTTGTTATTGTCGTGTAACCACTCCGCCACAGGCCGTGCATTATGAACACTGTTCAATAGTCCAGTGTTAACGCTTCTTTCACCAAGCGACTCGTCTTTTGGCATTTACCGGCGTGATGTGTGGCTTATGAGCAGCCACTCGACCATGAAATCCAAGTTTTCTCACCTCCCGCCTAACTGTCATAGTACTTGTTGTGGATCCTGAATCTGTTTGGAATTCCTGTGTGATGGTCTGGATACATATATACCTATTACACATTACGACCCTCTTCAACTGTCGGTGGTCTCCGTCATTTAACAGACGAGGTCAGCCTGTACGTTTTTGTACTGTACGTGTCCCTTCACGTTCCCACTTCACTATTACATCGGAAACAATGGACCTAGGGATGTTTAGGAGTGTGTAAATCTCGCCATAAAGTTGAAACGTCCCCTTTTGAACAATTACAAATGACTGTGCTTAACCTAACACACAATATTTTTAGCGCAACGCAATCTGACTTTCAAAAAATCCCTACGAAAGAATGGCCCTGACTAACATTAAACTATACCTTTCACAAATCACTTACCTCACAAAAATCTTCGCTGCTCAAGCTACTGCAATACAGCGAGCGCCACTACTGCCAGCTAAATAAAAGATTCAAACTACTGAAGGCACTAACTACTGATAGGGATAGTTAGCAAATGAAAGATATTAATAGAGAACAAACAATGTATTTACCTTGATATCGTCATATATAAATATAGCAGTTCATGACAAATTTCAAAACTCCGCCATCTCTCTCCCCACATCCACCACTGCTGGCGGCTCATCTCCAACTGCGCAACGCTACGCGCTGTTCACATCCAGCTGCCGCTGCCCAACACTACAATGGCAGACAACAATGCAAACTAACCACAGACTGCACACAGCACAGCCAGTGATTTTCATACAGAGGTGGCGTTACCAATAAAAAAAACCTAAACAGCCTACTTACATAGCCCCCATGCTCCCCACAAAAAATTTTACAAATTGGATTGGGCAGTGGCCAATACAGATTTGAAAAAAATTTTTCATAATTACTAATACAAAGAAATCAAATGCACACACTTATTGATACAATGTTGGTCAAAAGCTACAAATTTCTCACAGTCCATAAAGACAGTCCTGATCATTCATCATAATAGTAATTACAGTTTTTTTTCACAAAGTCTCATTAGTAAAAGAAATTGCACACAGAAGTAGTGGATTTCCATGCAGTCTTGAAGAAGTAGTGTTGTCCTTCCAACGAACAGACAGTGCTGACTCTTGACATGCAGACAGGTAATGGTCCACAACAGAGCAAACCCACAGCAGAGTCATTCGACGTTTTGAAGAATATTGGTAGGTAGGTCATCACAGAGCAGACCCACTGTAGTCCTGGTAGAGATTATGGTATTGGTGGGCAGGGTCGCCATATGAAACGTCCCCTTTTGAACAATTACAAATGACTGTGCTTAACCTAACACACAATATTTTTAGCGCAACGCAATCTGACTTTCAAAAAATCCCTACGAAAGAATGGCCCTGACTAACATTAAACTATACCTTTCACAAATCACTTACCTCACAAAAATCTTCGCTGCTCAAGCTACTGCAATACAGCAAGCGCCACTACTGCCAGCTAAATAAAAGATTCGAACTACTGAAGGCACTAACTACTGATAGGGATAGTTAGCAAATGAAAGATATTAATAGAGAACAAACAATGTATTTACCTTGATATCATCATATATAAATATAGCAGTTCATGACAAATTTCAAAACTCCGCCATCTCTCTCCCCACATCCACCACTGCTGGCGGCTCACCTCCAACTGCGCAACGCTACGCGCTGTTCACATCCAGCTGCCGCTGCCCAACACTACAATGGCAGACAACAATGCAAACTAGCCACAGACTGCACACAGCACAGCCAGTGATTTTCATACAGAGGTGGCGTTACCAATAAAAAAACCTAAACAGCCTACTTACAAAGTGTGATCTCAAGATTATGGCAACGATTCCAGCAGACAGGAAACGTGACCAGGCCCTACAGTACGGGACGTCCACAGTGTACAACACCACAAGAAGACCGATATCTCACCATCAGTGCTCGCAGACGGCCGCGGAATACTGCAGGTAGCTTTCCTCGGGACCTTACTGCAGCCTCTGGAACAGTTGTCTCCAGCGTGCATTCCACTGACGCTAGCCACAGGAGAGCCCGTAAAGCCTGGTTCAAGAACACACTACATGGTCATTGGAACAGTGGTCCCAGGTTATGTTCACGGACGAGTCCAGGTATAATCTGAGCAGTGATTCCCGCCGGGTTTTCATCTAGCGTGAACCAGGAACCAGATACCAACCCCTTAATGTCCTCTTGAAAGGGACCTGTATGGAAGTCGTGGTTTGATGGTGAGGGGTGGGATTATGATTGGTGCATGTACACCCCTGCGTGTCTTTGACAGGGGAACTGTAATAGCTCAGGTGTCTGCCTTTTCAAGGGTGCAGTGGGTCCCACCTTCCTCCTGATGGATGATAACGCACGGCCCCACCGAGCTGCCATCGTGGAAGAGTACCTTGAAACAGAAGATATCAGGCGAATGGAGTGGTCTGCCTGTTCTCCAGACCTAAACCCCATGGAGAACGTCTGAGATGCTCTCTACGACACTTCAGGAGCTCCGGTAGGCACTGGTGTGAGATTGGGAGGCTATACTTCAGCAGCTGCTCGACCACCTGTTCCAGAGTGTGCCAACCCATTGTGCGGCCTGTGTGTGTGTGCGTGGTGATCATATCCCATATTGATGTCGGAGTACAAGCGCAGGAAACAGTGGCGTTTTGTAGCACATGTGTTTCGGGACTGTTTTATCAACTTATCACCAATACTGTGGACTTACAGATCTATGAGGGTTGTTCCCTATGCGCCTATGCTATTAGCGCCAGTTTTGTGCAGTGCCACGTTGTGTGGCACCACATTCTGCAATTATCCTTAATTTACGAGCATGAGTATACACATGGCCTCTGCAGCAGGTGCCTGGTTTACGCATTCATGCTGACTGCTGTTCACTGGCGACGAATGTTGAATTTGCACGCCAGTAACGTAACTGGGCGTCCACTGAGTGGCGAAAGATGGCCTTTTCAGATGAATCACGTTTTATGCTCTATCGGACAGATGGCTGCTGGCGTGTACGTCTGAAAGCAAACAAGTAGGGAGCGTCATGGTCTGGGGAATGCCTTTATGGTATTCCCTGGGTGATCTCGTCGTTGTGGAGGACACAATGGGTCAACACAGGTACACATCTACCCTTGGGGACCAGGGCGCAGCCCCGAATCCTCCCGAAACCAGCTAGGTAAGCAGGTAACAGGACCGAATCCTCCCAAACTGACACAATGCGACAGAGCATTGTGTGCGCTAATGACCACAGCTGCCTGCGGCCGCGGCGACAGAGCTTGCCTGCGGCCACTTTCCAGTTCGCGGCATATCGTTGTAGAGTGAACATGTCCTCAGACGAGCCTACAGTTTCAATAAATAGGAAGGGTAGGAAAATGTTGGTTTTGAAAGGTAACACCTTCGGTTATCAAAAACACCTGAAAGGTGGTCTAGCGCGATGGACGTGCAACATTAATGGCTGCAGAAATTTTGTTAAAACCATTTCTATTGAGGAGCTCGATGTCGTGGAGTGTCAAGAAGAGCACAATCATGAAGAAGTGCCTCATAACAAAATTCAGAGGCAAGAAATCAGCGGTGTGCTGGCTGCGGGTACCAAGTAACGACCCTCTGACCAACCCCTAGCTATGACACTGGCATCCGTGCACGATCTTATGGTAAAACTGTTATAACTCTGCCTATAGGCTGCTTATAAAGAAGAAATATGTACCAGATTTTACATTAGAGCCGCAAAAATATAAGTGTGAAAACAGCATCCAACTTCCTGTATTACTTTTTGCATAATGTGAGTACAAACAGGCACGCAGAAGAAATTATAAAAATATTTTTTGCCGTCTATTGCGCTTCTATAGACCATTCAAATTAAGTTTTCTTAACCATCTCCTATATTCAGACATTGGACACTTGCCAATTTGTTGTATGTATAGATTTTCTGGAAATGTAACCATAATTCATAAATTGAACACTGACATAGAATATGTGTTGCGAAATCATGATTTACTAATTTAGTCAATTAATTATGAAGAAATCAAGGCTATAAATGATTCCAGTTTCTAAACATAAATATCTAAATAAGACAAAAGATAAAAATTTTAAACATACAATACACACAAACAGTTTTTAAGTCTTCTACTGTAACTTCATATGCTTTCTTTTGCCCGCTTGAAGTATTCATAACGTTTACAACTGCTACCTGTTTCAAACGGGAGGATTCGGTCCCATCCATTTTCAGACCCTTTCGGGCTTGGGAGGATTCGGTACAATTTTTCTGACCACGGGAGGATTTGGGGGCTGCGCCCGGGGACCATGTCCATCCCTACAAGCAGATTGTTGTTCCTCGGCATCTACCAACAGGACAAGGCAATGTGTCACACAGCTTGCAATCTATGTGTGTGGTTCGAAGAGCACCAGGATAAGTTTACTGTACTCCTCTTGTCAGCACCTCCCTGGATGTAAACTCAATCGAAAATCTATGAGACCATCTTCATCTGACTTTTCCCGCCATGGATACTTAAATGAGGAACCTAGTGCACTAGTGTAGCTGATCACTGTACTGGAGTCGACACGGACCACACCCCTTTCGATACCTGCCGGAACCTCAGCGACACTCTTCCTGCATGTCTCACAGCAGTCCATGCTGCGAGAAGTAGGTATTAAGGTTTTTGATGCAGGTCGGTGGGCAGTGTAAAAGCTACCCAACACAAAAATCGTTTTAAAATACCTAATTATTTTGCTAATGATTGTGTTTAATATTTATATTATTACCATATGAAATCTGTAAAAAAAAAAAAATTAAACTTGTCAAAAGAGCGCAACAGCTCAGACAGTCTGCGACACAAGAACTTGACGAGAGGCATGAAGCTCAAAATTCGTATATGCATATTTGTACATGTTATGTAACATACATGTTCAATATGCTTAGAAATAAACTTATTTGATACTTAAAATATCATCCTAATTTTCATTAAAATCCTTTTCTTGTATTTCCATTAACATCTGGGATCAACGAAAATTAAAATATGTTCATAAATATTACAATAGTTGTACATATGTAATGATAATATGTTTAACTCTACAGTATCTGATTTATTACACGTGCCGTACATGCAAAACGGTGGTATTTTGCATTAATTTAAGCACTTTTTGTATATGTTTTTCTAAATAATCCTGCAGCTTGAGTGTGGCACTTTTGCTCGAAATCATAGGTGCAGATTTTAAAATTTATGTTTGATTTATACACTACTGGCCATTAAAATTGATACACCACAAAGATGACGTGCTACAGACGCGAAATTTAACCGACAGGAAGAAGATGCTGTCATATGCAAATGATTAGCTTTTCAGAGCATTCAGACAAGGCTGGCGACGGTGGCGACACCTACAACGTGCTGACATGAGGAAAGTTTCCAACCGATTTCCTATACACAAACAGCAGTTGGCCGGCGTTGGCTGGTGAAACGTTGTTGTGATGCCTTTTGTAAGGAGGAGAAATGGGTACTACCACGTTTCCGACTTTGATAATGGTCGGATTGTAGCCTATCGCGATTGCGGTTTATCGTATCGCGACACTGCTGCTCGCGTTGGTCGACATCCAATGACTGTTAGCAGAATATGGAATCGGTTGGTTCAGGAGGATAATACGGAAAGCCGTGCTGGATCCCAATGGCCTCTATCACTAGCAGTCGAATGAAAGGCATCTTATGGCTGTAACGGATCGTGCAGCCACGTCTCGATCCCTGAGTCAACACATGGGGACGTTTGCAAGACAACAACCATCTGCACGAACAGTTCGACGACGTTTGCAGCAGCATGGACTATCATCTCGGAGACCATGGCTGTGGTTACCCTTGACGCTGCATCACAGACAGGAGCGCCTGCGATGGTGTACTCAACGATGAACCTGGGTGCATGCATGGCAAAACGTCATTTTTTTTTTTTGACGAATCCAGGTTCTGTTTACAGCATCATGATGGTCGCATCCGTGTTTGGCGACATCGTGATGAAAGCACAAAATGGCTCTGAGCACTATGGGACTCAACTGCTGGGGTCATTAGTCCCCTAGAACTTAGAACTAGTTAAACCTAACTAACCTAAGGACATCACAAACATCCATGCCCGAGGCAGGATTCGAACCTGCGACTGTAGCGGTCTTGCGGTTCCAGACTGTAGCGCCTTTAACCGCACGGCCACTTCGGCCGGCACATGAAAGCACATTGGAAGCGTGTATTCGTCATCGCCATACTGGCGTATCACCCACCGTGATGGTATGGGTGCCATTGGTTACACGTCTCAGTCCCCTCTTGTTCGCATTGACGGCACTTTGAACAGTGGGCGTTACATTTCAGATGTGTTACGACCCGTGGCTCTACCCTTCATTCGATCCCTGCGAAACCATACATTTCAGCAGGATAATGCACGACCGCATGTTGTAGGTCCTGTACGGGCCTTTCTGGATACAGAAAATGTTGGACTGCTGCCCTGGCCAGCACATTCTCCAGATCTGCCACCAATTGAAAACGTCTGGTCAATGGTGGCCGAGCAACTGGCTCGTCACAATACGCTAGTCACTACTCTTGATGAACTGTGGTATCGTGCTGAAGCTGCATGGGCAACTGTACCTGTACACGCCATCCAAGCTCTGTTTGACTCAATGTCCAGGCTTATCAAGGCCGTTATTACGGCCAGAGGTGGTTGCTCTGGGCACTGATTTCTCAGGATCTATGCACCCAAATTGCGTGAAAATGTAATCACATGCCAGTTCTAGTATAATATATTTGGCCAATGAATACCTGTTTATCATCTGCATTTCTTCTTGGTGTAGCAATTTTAATGGCCAGTAGTGTATGTAGGCTGGCTCTTATTCGGGACCTTGGATGCGGAGTACTTTTGCCCTGCTTAGCTCCCGTAACGCCGGCTCTGTTGGTAATGAATTATAGTGGTAGGGCATACATTTCCTCTACCAGCAGTATGGTTGATAGCTGCTGAATGGTCTTTGGTATTTGCGAACGTGCTGCTATACGTCTCCCCAATTGAAGTCGGGGCAAGGGACAAGCCAGTCCAGTTGCTAATATTCTCTCGTTCCATGAGCTCCACCTGCGCTGCTCGACGCGGTCGCACATTCTCATCCATAAATATGAAGTCAGCACGGAATGCACCCCTGGAAAAATGCACATGGGGAAGGAGGCCGTGTCACAATAACGTTAACAAGAGTGCATCGTGTTCAAAGATTTGGAAGTCAACGCAAACATGGAACATTATGCCTTCCCACACCATTACAGCTGGGCCACCAAAACGATTTTGTTCGATAATGTTCCTGTGTGCATTACGTGTTCCCATCGAGTACGATCGTTTTGGTGGTCCAAATGTTGGTGTTGAGAGACATAATGTTCCATAGACGTACTAACCCCCAAATCTTTGAACACGGTACTCTCACTGGTTAAAGTTATTGTGAGACTGTACTCATTTCCCATGTGCGTCTTTTCAGGGATGCTTTCCGGACTGAATTGATTTTTATGGATGATAATGGGCGACCACATCGAACTGCGCTGGTGGAGGAGCTGTTGGAAATAGTGGACATTCAGCTTTAGGACTGGCCTGCCCATTTCCCCAACTTAAATCCCATCGAGCTATGAGCTGCAGTGGAGAGACGTGTTTCAGCACGTCCACACGCACCAACGACCGTCTACCAATTGGCAACCGCGCTGGTGGAGCAATGGAATGCCCTTCCGTAAGAACTCCTCACCAAGCTTGTGCCCAGCGTAGGAGCACGTTAAGAGCATGCATTGCCGTCCGTGACGATCACAACCCTATCAATAAGCATCTCTCGTCTTTTGTAATGTGCAGGGGAATATTATAAATCGTGGGTGCGGTGGCAACTAAAGTGTCATTTATGTTCGTCTCAATGTGTGTTTCTTTCATTTAGCTTCTGTGCTATGCTGTAGTATTTCTTTCTATGTATGGTCCTATTTTTACCGAGCTGTGTTACTTGAAAGGGACCCAACATTTTAAAGTTAATTTCGTCCATAAGTTTTGTACACCAGTGGACTTTTACATTTCCGTACAAGAAATTCGATGAAACATAATAAAAAATACAGCCATTGTAAACGTAGCTAGCACAAAATATTTCATATGGGTAACAGTCTTAAGGCGGAGAAACGAGGAAGCTCGTATTTCATTTAAGCTCTCTGCATCGTGTTCTACCTGAAAAAACTCTTTGTTTAGCAACTATGTTACTAGTTAATGTACTCAATAATTTGCATTGCTATTTCTTGTGCATTTCCAAGAGGTGAGAGGTGACGGAGAGAGAGAAAAGGGGATGGGGAGGGAAAGGGAGGGAGGGAGGTAGTAACTGAAATGAGATAATAGTATATTAACGTTAGGTACGGAAGTATTTTTGTACGATGTTAATTTTAATGTAGCTCTTCTCAGTTTATAACTATAAATTTTCGTCAAGATGGTAATGACTGACAGTTTCCTCTGTATGAAGGAAGACGCCATTAATGCAAAGACACATGTACTGGGAGGTAGTTGGCTGTTGGGGCCATCCAGGTAATGGCAGCCTAAGAGATCTATAGATTTCCCTCAGAATTCGACTGTAACAGTGATAATTCCCTGCTTGCTCCACGCCTGTAAATAGGATCGTGTACGGTGCCACCGAGGCTTCACAGATCGGAACTTTCTCCATTAGGTTCCACTAGTTGCAGGAGTTGGTCCGTTGATTAGGAGAACAGGCACAATTGTAGGTGAACTACGAGTACATTAAACCAAGGAACATTGTTCGTATTTAAATCTGGCTGGGGGCTGCTGTTTATTTTTAGGGAAACTCAAGAGTTCGTTGTGGAACCACTTTGAACCGAGAGTACAACTATCTGTTTTCTCAGCATTTTCCAAACTTGATTATTAAACCACAGAGAGTCCTTTCCACCCTTAATCAATTTACTTGGCACTTATGTCTCCAGCGCGTGATTTACAATGTGTTAGAACTTTCCCTGTAATCCCTCGACGTTCATGTACTATAACTAAATGATGTCCATTCATTGCCCAGCTGCGATGCAAACAACTGCTTATCTGCTTTTCTGGCATAAATACTTTCCTGGCGTTCTTGATGGATTTATTAACTTCAGCAACCAACGTTGGTATGATATCGTGATCACTAATCTCTGTCTATATACTGACACTGTCGATAAGACCAGGTCTGTTTGTAGCTACAAGGCCTAAAATATTTTCATTGCGTGTGGGTTGTTTAATTAGTTCTTCAAGACAGTTTTCGGAAACGTCTTCAAAAGTACTTTGCAAGACTTTCTGTCCATACCACCTGCAGTGAATCCCTACCTGTTCCTGTCGGTAGGTTAAGGGGGGGTAGGACGTCAAACGGGCCGACTTGGAGCAGGAGAGGCGCCACAGGACATTTTAATTTCCACTGTCTATACTTCTACAAACAAATTCATAAAACTTTGTCAGCATGACCAGGAAGGATTCAGAATTTACACTTTTAGCAGCGGAACTTCGAAAATAATAACGAAATAATTTTTTTTACATGTGAAATTTCATCATTTTTTTCACTTATTAATGGCAGCATTTGTTGCTATAGGTATACTTTTCTTCATAAGTGAGAGAGATCCTTCGATGAATTTTGCACAGCGTACAAACCATAATTAAAGGAGTATGAAACTCTAGAATTTTCCAAATCTATTAGAAACTATGGTAAAAACTGAGGTAAATAACTATAAAATTTGTGTTTTTTTAATTATGAAGTTTAAAATATAACAGCTCATTCGTTTTTTCGTAAATTGAATAAATTCTAGAGTTTCATACACCTTTAAGTATGGTATGTATGCTGTGTAAAATTCACAGAAGAATCTGTCTAACTTATGAAGAAAAGTGTACCTATAGCAACAAATGCTGCCATTAGTAATTGAGAAAAATGATGAAATGTCACACGTAAAAAAATTTATTTTGTTATGTTTTCCAACTTCCACTGCAATGAGTGTGAATCCTGAATCCTTCCTGGTCATGCTGACAAAGTTTTATGAATTTATTTGTAAAAGTATAGACAGTGGAAATTAAAATGTCCTGTGATGCCTCTCCTGCTCCAAGTCGGCCCGTTTGACGTCCTACCCCCATTAAAGCCGCCTCCAACTAATACTGCATGCTCTGGGTATTTCCGTCTTACTGAACGTAGACTTTCCTTGAATGATTCTACAACTACTGTTGTCATCAGATAACTTCACAGTCTTAGTCAATTTCGACCTCGACAGACACAATATTTTTGTCGACAGCAATGAACACTCCTCCTCCTGTGGCGTACAATCTATCTTTTCGATATTTGTTCCATGCCTCGCTAAATATTTCGGAGATTTTTACTATGGGTTTCAGCCAACTCTCAGTTCCAAGAATAACTTTAGAGTGCAACAATTTTCCTGGAGGGCAGAAAGTTATAGAACTTGGTTACGAATACTTTGACAATTGACTGTTAAAATTTTGACATTTGTAGGCAATCTGATTTCGCTCTCTGCATGGCAACTTGTTAGCATTCACCAGAGGAAATCAAACTACTGCCTAGCCTAAAACCCTCAAGTGCACTCCACAAGTACTCCACTACCCAAGTAGCCACTTCCTTTGTGTGGTGCATCTCTGACTTACCAAGGGCAACCATGCAACTCTCCAGCCCATTACACAGGTCGGGAAATCTGTGGTGATGACTGTCACCGAAGCGATAGAGCCTCCAAATCAAAGGAGTCAGATCGATGATGCTGCAAATTGTGAACTCTGCTTGCACCACACGAGTGAGGCCAGCAATCTTCACCGCTTCTGCCAGCTGCCTGCAGGAGCTGAGGATGTTCTCAGAATCCAGGCGACGTGAGCAACAACTTTCAGACTACTGCAATCAACATTGGTATGATATCGTGATCACTAATCTCTGTCTATATACTGCCACTGTCGACAAGGTCAGGTCTGTGTGTAGCTACAAGGCCTAAAATATTTTCATTGCGTTTGGGTTGTCTAACTAGTTCTTCAAGACAGTTTTTGGAAACGTGTTCGAAAGTACTTCGCAAGACTGTCTGTCCATACCACCTGCAGTGAATCCATACACGGTCCTGTCGGTAGGTTAAAGCTGCCTCCACCACGTCTTTGATGAGGTCCTCTGGCAGACGTACCAAGTGGACATTGGAATTCTTTCCGGTCCTGCATAGTACTTCCCTAAGGGGCTCCATATTGCATCTAACACTGGAGCTCCCAATAACTAGCAAAACCTTCTCCCTCCTCCCCCCCTCCACCGCCTCACCTTTTTGTGCCTGCTCGGACCCTGCTGAAGGAGCGGCCATCTGTCCACTCACAGAGTTAACGGGCGAGGCCAGATGGTCAGCCTGCATATTGACTCTCCGTCTCAAGCGACAGAACGGCACAACAGTCCGCCACTCACCAGGCAGTGAACGCAGTCCCCCGCGTCGGATACGTTGGAAGGTTACTCGTCAGCAGAACCCATGGGCGAAACAAGCAACATCTGAAGTGTTTCGGCTAAGCATTGTCTTTCATAGTAATATGTGCAACAAAACTGTTAACCTTGCCTAATTCTAGGAAAAAGAGTTCAGGCAATTCTTTCAGCAAGCGAGCTACACTGTCGTCGGCATTGAATGCAGTCACTGACAACAAATTGTCCTGAATTTGAAAGCCATACAAATCAAACGAATCAAGGTCAAATACGTACTCACAATCGCGTGATTGTGGTCAGTGAAAGTCACAGTTCGCGTATGCGAGCGATGCACGGCTGACAAAGTACATTTTCTGAGAACATTACAAGTCGTCAGGTTCGTCTAGTTGACAGGTGTGGGGAGCCTAACAGTTCATATACGCTACGATTCAGCAATGTAACAGAGGCCCCCGTGTCCAACTGAAATTTCACACGATTTCCACTAGGATGCAAATGAACAAAAAGTTCGTTGGACTGGCGTAGCACTGAAGAAACTGTTTGCTTGCTAGTTTTCCTAATGCCTGCTTTTAATACACTGCACTGATTACATGGGCCTTGTGACTAAGACCTTTTTGACTGGGCAGAATTGATACGTTTGTTCCGTTGCAAACATACGGATTGTACATTGTATTAACCCATGATAATATGGTTGTATAGTCTTTGACACTAATTAACAGCCCAGTTGTCATTCATGTGCCGTTTATTTTCAAATACATTCGAGCTGTGATGGTGAAACTCACTTTTCCTAGGATATTATGAATAAGAAATGGTTCAAATGGCTCTGAGCACTATGGGACTTAACATCTGAGGTCATCAGTCCCCTAGAACTTAGAACTACTTAAACCTAACTAACCTAAGGACATCACACACATCCGTGCCCGAGGCAGGATTCGAACCTGCGACCGTACCGGTCGCGCAGTTCCAGACTGAAGCGCCTAGAACCGCGCGGCCACAAGGCCGGCTATGAATGAGACATTTCACAGTAGAACTTGAAGATGTTATACACTCCTGGAAATTGAAATAAGAACACCGTGAATTCATTGTCCCAGGAAGGGGAAACTTTATTGACACATTCCTGGGGTCAGATACATCACATGATCACACTGACAGAACCACAGGCACATAGACACAGGCAACAGAGCATGCACAATGTCGGCACTATTACAGTGTATATCCACCTTTCGCAGCAATGCAGGCTGCTATTCTCCCATGGAGACGATCGTAGAGATGCTGGATGTAGTCCTGTGGAACGGCTTGCCATGCCATTTCCACCTGGCGCCTCAGTTGGACCAGCGTTCGTGCTGGACGTGCAGACCGCGTGAGACGACGCTTCATCCAGTCCCAAACATGCTCAATGGGGGACAGATCCGGAGATCTTGCTGGCCAGGGTAGTTGACTTACACCTTCTATAGCACGTTGGGTGGCACGGGATACATGCGGACGTGTATTGTCCTGTTGGAACAGCAAGTTCCCTTGCCGGTCTAGGAATGGTAGAACGATGGGTTTGATGACGGTTTGGATGTACCGTGCACTATTCAGTGTCCCCTCGACGATCACCAGTGGTGTACGGCCAGTGTAGGAGATCGCTCCCCACACCATGATGCCGGGTGTTGGCCCTGTGTGCCTCGGTCGTAAGCAGTCCTGATTGTGGCGCTCACCTGCACGGCGCCAAACACGCATACGACCATCATTGGCACCAAGGCAGAAGCGACTCTCATCGCTGAAGACGACACGTCTCCATTCGTCCCTCCATTCACGCCTGTCGCGACACCACTGGAGGCGGGCTGCACGATGTTGGGGCGTGAGCGGAAGACGGCCTAACGGTGTGCGGGACCGTAGCCCAGCTTCATGGAGACGGTAGCGAATGGTCCTCGCCGATACCCCAGGAGCAACAGTGTCCCTAATTTGCTGGGAAGTGGCGGTGCGGTCCCCTACGGCACTGCGTAGGATCCTACGGTCTTGGCGTGCATCCGTGCGTCGCTGCGGTCCGGTCCCAGGTCGACGGGCACGTGCACCTTCCGCCGACCACTGGCGACAACATCGATGTACTGTGGAGACCTCACGCCCCACGTGTTGAGCAATTCGGCGGTACGTCCACCCGGCCTCCCGCATGCCCACTATACGCCCTCGCTCAAAGTCCGTCAACTGCACATACGGTTCACGTCCACGCTGTCGCAGCATGCTACCAGTGTTAAAGACTGCGATGGAGCTCCGTATGCCACGGAAAACTGGCTGACACTGACGGCGGCGGTGCACAAATGCTGCGCAGCTAGCGCCATTCGACGGCCAACACCGCGGTTCCTGGTGTGTCCGCTGTGCCGTGCGTGTGATCATTGCTTGTACAGCCCTCTCGCAGTGTCCGGAGCAAGTATGGTGGGTATGACACACCGGTGTCAATGTGTTCTTTTTTCCATTTCCAGGAGTGTATATAAGGCTTGATTCACACGGTGGGCAACGTCACGTCAACCACGGTGACGTCACACACCGCCAAAAATCCACTTGCATTCGCACTGGACGGAATGTCAAGCGAGTGTCGGTTAGACCGTCAGTGAGAGAGCACTTCGATTTCCTGCTGCTAATAAGGCGAGTACACCGTTCGCTTGTTACACATTTTTGCGAGCTTCAAACAGGTACAACTTATTTTCAGTTATCTGGGTAGTTACTATTTTATTTTTGTAATTTCTTGCGTGTTTGAGTGCCTACTAGACACAACCGTTTATTTTAATAACAGTGTAGTGTACAGTATCGCCGTTGCTATCGACCCTCGTATCGTACAGGCTTTTGTTTGTTTGGTTAGAACAGCTCAGTGTCGGTTAGACCGTCAGTGAGAGAGCACTTCGATTTCCTGCTGCTAATAAGGCGAGTACACCGTTCGCTTGTTACATTTTTGCGAGCTTCAAACAGGTACAACTTATTTTCAGTTATCTGGGTAGTTACTATTTTATTTTTGTAATTTCTTGCGTGTTTGAGTGCCTACTAGACACAACCGTTTATTTTAATAACAGTGTAGTGTACAGTATCGCCGTTGCTATCGACCCTCGTATCGTACAGGCTTTTGTTTGTTTGGTTAGAACAGCTCAGTGTCGGTTAGACCGTCAGTGAGAGAGCACTTCGATTTCCTGCTGCTAATAAGGCGAGTACACCGTTCGCTTGTAGGGTAAACATAGTCATGTGTAGGGACTGTGGTTGTTGTGAGCGGACGCAAGGAGAATTGGCCACTCTTCGGGGGCAGGTGGAGGCTTTGTCTGTTAGGCTCATCGAGCTCGAGGCGCAGGCGTCGGCTCGTAGTGGCGTTGGGGCAACTGTGGTGAGACCTATGCCTACTTCGGTGGCCTTGGAATCGCATGGAACCCCTGATGTCGCTGCGTCTTCCGGCAGTGAGCATCTTACCGGTCAGCCATCACTCCAGGGTGAATGGCGGACAGTGGTGGGCTCGCGCGTGCCTGGCCGAAAGGCAAAGGTGGGATCTGGCCGCGTGGCAGCTGCCTTACCCCTTTCCAACAGGTACGGGGTGCTTCCTAGTGGTGATGACATCGTTTCCGAGCCACCACAGGATGCCTCGCCTGTTGGGCCAGTGGCCGATTCTCCGGCAAGGTCCCGACAGTCACAGAGGGCGGGCCTATTAGTTATAGGGAGCTCCAACGTTAGGCGGGTTATGGAGCCCCTTAGGAAAATAGCGGGTAGGTCGGGGAAGAATGCCAGTGTGCACTCGGTGTGCTTGCCGGGGGGTCTCGTCCGTAATGTGGAGGAGGCCCTTCCGGCAGCTATTGAACGCACTGGGTGTGACCGGCTGCAGATAGTAGCACATGTCGGAACGAATGACGCCTGCCGCTTGGGTTCTGAGGCCATCCTTGGTTCCTTCCGGCGGCTGGCTGATTTGGTGAAGACAACCAGCATCGCACGCGGAGTGCAAGCTGAGCTTAATATCTGCAGCATAGTGCCCAGAGTCGATCGCGGTCCTCTGGTTTGGAGCCGTGTGGAGGGTCTAAACCAGAGGCTCAGACGACTCTGCGACTATAATGGTTGCAAATTCATCGACCTCCGTTATTGGGTGGAGAACTGTAGGGCCCCCCTAGACAGGTCAGGCGTGCACTACACACCGGAAGCAGCTACTAGGGTAGCAGAGTACGTGTGGCGTGCACACGGGGGTTTTTTAGGTTAGAGGGACCCCCCCTTGGGCGAAACGATAAAATACCTGACGGCTTACCAGAGAGGACATTATCATCGTTGATAAAGAACGTCCGTCCTCAGAGACCAAAAACAGGAAAAGTCAACGTAATATTGGTAAACTGCAGGAGTATCCAGGGCAAGGTTCCTGAATTAGTATCTCTTATTGAAGGAAATAGTGCGCATATAGTATTAGGAACGGAAAGTTGGTTAAAACCGGAAGTGAACAGTAACGAAATCCTAGACACAGAATGGAATATATACCGCAAGGATAGGATAAACGCCAATGGTGGAGGAGTATTTATAGCAGTAAAGAATTCAATAATATCCAGTGAAGTTATTAGCGAATGCGAATGTGAAATAATCTGGGTTAAGTTAAGTATCAAAGGTGGGTCAGATATGATAGTCGGATGCTTCTATAGACCACCTGCATCAGCAACCGTAGTAGTTGAGCGCCTCAGAGAGAACCTGCAGAACGTCGTGAAGAAGTTTCGTGATCATACTATTGTAATAGGGGGAGACTTCAATCTACCAGGTATAGAATGGGATAGTCACACAATCAGAACTGGAGCCAGGGACAGAGACTCTTGTGACATTATCCTGACTGCCTTGTCCGAGAATTACTTCGAGCAGATAGTTAGAGAACCAACTCGTGAAGCTAACGTTTTAGATCTCATAGCAACAAATAGACCGGAACTTTTCGACTCCGTGAATGTAGAAGAGGGTATCAGTGATCATAAGTCAGTGGTTGCATCAATGACTACAAGTGTAATAAGAAATGCCAAGAAAGGAAGGAAAATATATTTGCTTAACAAGAGTGATAGGGCACAAATCGCAGAATATCTGAGTGACCACCATCAAACGTTCATTTCTGAGGAAGAGGATGTGGAACAAAAATGGAAAAAATTCAGAAACATCGTCCAGTACGCCTTAGATAAGTTCGTACCGACTAAGGTCCAAAGCGAGGGGAAAGATCCACCGTGGTATAACAATCATGTACGAAAGGTACTACGGAAACAAAGAAAGCTTCATCATAGGTTTAAGAGTAGTCGAATCATAGCTGATAAGGAAAAGCTGAACGAAGCGAAAAAGAGCGTAAAGAGAGCAATGAGAGAAGCATTCAACGAATTCGAACATAAAACATTGGCAAACAATCTAAACAAGAACCCTAAAAAGTTTTGGTCATATGTAAAATCGGTAAGCGGATCTAAATCCCCTATTCAGTCACTCGTTGACCACGATGGCACCGAAACAGAGGACGACCGAAGAAAGGCAGAAATACTGAATTCAGTGTTCCGAAACTGTTTCACTGCGGAAAATCGTAACACGGTCCCTGACTTCAGCCGTCGCACGGACGCCAAAATGGAAAATATTGAAATAAACGATATCGGAATTGAAAAACAACTGCTATCACTTAGTAGCGGAAAAGCATCCGGACCAGACGAGATACCCTTAAGATTCTACAGTGATTATGCTAAAGAACTTGCCCCCTTTCTATCAGCAATTTATCGTAGATCGCTGGAAGAACGTAAAGTACCTAGCGACTGGAAGAAAGCGCAGGTCGTTCCCATTTTCAAGAAGGGTCATAAATCAGATGCGAATAATTATAGGCCTATTTCGCTTACGTCAATCTGATGTAGAATAATGGAACATGTTTTGTGTTCTCGTATTATGACGTTCTTAGATAACACAAATCTCCTTCATCATAACCAACATGGATTCCGCAAACAGAGATCATGTGAAACTCAGCTCGCCCTATTTGCCCAAGAAATTCACAGTGCCGTATACACTGGCGAGCAGATTGATGCCGTATTCCTGGACTTCAGGAAGGCATTTGATACGGTTCCGCACTTACGTTTAGTGAAAAAAATACGAGCTTACGGAATATCGGACCAGGTTTGTGATTGGATTCAGGATTTCCTAGAAGAAAGAACACAACATGTCATTCTTAACGGTTCAAAATCTGCAGATGTAGAGGTAATTTCGGGAGTACCGCAGGGAAGCGTGATAGGACCTTTATTGTTTACAATATACATAAATGACTTAGTTGACAACATCGGTAGCTCCGTGAGGCTATTTGCAGATGACACGGTTGTCTACAAGAAAGTAGCAACATCAGAAGACTCGTACGTACTCCAGGAGGACCTGCAGAGGATTAATGCATGGTGCGACAGCTGGCAGCTTTCCCTAAACGTAGATAAATGTAATATAATGCGCATACATAGGGGCAGAAATCCATTCCAGTACGATTATGCCATAGGTGGTAAATCATTGGAAGCGGTAACGACCGTAAAATACTTAGGAGTTACTATCCGGAGCGATCTGAAGTGGAATGATCACATAAAACAAATAGTGGGAAAAGCAGGCGCCAGGTTGAGATTCATAGGAAGAATTCTAAGAAAATGTGACTCATCGACGAAAGAAGTAGCTTACAAAACGCTTGTTCGTCCGATTCTTGAGTATTGCTCATCAGTATGGGACCCTTACCAGGTTGGATTAATAGAAGAGATAGACATGATCCAGCGAAAAGCAGCGCGATTCGTCATGGGGACATTTAGTCAGCGCGAGAGCGTTACGGAGATGCTGAACAAGCTCCAGTGGCGGACACTTCAAGAAAGGCGTTACGCAATACGGAGAGGTTTATTATCGAAATTACGAGAGAGCACATTCCGGGAAGAGATGGGCAACATATTACTACCGCCCACATATATCTCGCGTAATTATCACAACGAAAAGATCCGAGAAATTAGAGCAAATACGGAGACTTACAAGCAGTCGTTCTTCCCACGCACAATTCGTGAATGGAACAGGGAAGGGGGGATCAGATAGTGGTACAATAAGTACCCTCCGCCACACACCGTAAGGTGGCTCGCGGAGTATAGATGTAGATGTAGATGTAGATGTAGACGGCAAAACTTCAACCACGTTCTGGCGCGTTATTGGAAACTCGCAGAAGTGTTCACGAGAGATGATGGCGGACATTATATTTAGTCCTGATGAACTTGCTGCGATTGCAATTGCTTTAGATGATGAGGAAAGAGAACGGAATTTGGCAAGCCAATCAAAACGAACATGGGCGAAGAAAATGATTTTGAAGAGAATGTGTGAAGGCGAATATCACAATTTGTATAGAGAGCTGGAAGAAGAGGAGACGTCATTTTATAACTACACTCCTGGAAATTGAAATAAGAACACCGTGAATTCATTGACCCAGGAAGGGGAAACTTTATTGACACATTCCTGGGGTCAGATACATCACATGATCACACTGACAGAACCACAGGCACATAGACACAGGCAACAGAGCATGCACAATGTCGGCACTAGTACAGTGTATATCCACCTTTCGCAGCAATGCAGGCTGCTATTCTCCCATGGAGACGATCGTAGAGATGCTGGATGTAGTCCTGTGGAACGGCTTGCCATGCCATTTCCACCTGGCGCCTCAGTTGGACCAGCGTTCGTGCTGGACGTGCAGACCGCGTGAGACGACGCTTCATCCAGTCCAAAACGTGCTCAATGGGGGACAGATCCGGAGATCTTGCTGGCCTGGGTAGTTGACATATACCTTCTAGAGCACGTTGGGTGGCACGGGATACATGCGGACGTGCATTGTCCTGTTGGAACAGCAAGTTCCCTTGCCGGTCTAGGAATGGTAGAACGATGGGTTCGATGACGGTTTGGATGTACCGTGCACTATTCAGTGTCCCCTCGACGATCACCAGTGGTGTACGGCCAGTGTAGGAGATCGCTCCCCACACCATGATGCCGGGTGTTGGCCCTGTGTGCCTCGGTCGTATGCAGTCCTGATTGTGGTGCTCACCTGCACGGCGCCAAACACGCATACGACCATCATTGGCACCAAGGCAGAAGCGACTCTCATCGCTGAAGACGACACGTCTCTATTCGTCCCTCCATTCACGGCTGTCGCGACACCACTGGAGGCGGGCTGCACGATGTTGGGGCGTGAGCGGAAGACGGCCTAACGGTGTGCGGGACCGTAGCCCAGCTTCATGGAGACGGTTGCGAATGGTCCTCGCCGATACCCCAGGAGCAACAGTGTCCCTAATTTGCTGGGAAGTGGCGGTGCGGTCCCCTACGGCACTGCGTAGGATCCTACGGTCTTGGCGTGCATCCGTGCGTCGCTGCGGTCCGGTCCCAGGTCGACGGGCACGTGCACCTTCCGCCGACCACTGGCGACAACATCGATGTACTGTGGAGACCTCACGCCCCACGTGTTGAGCAATTCGGCGGTACGTCCACCCGGCCTCCCGCATGCCCACTATACGCCCTCGCTCAAAGTCCGTCAACTGCACATACGGTTCACGTCCACGCTGTCACGGCATGCTACCAGTGTTAAAGACTGCGATGGAGCTCCGATGCCACGGCAAACTGGCTGACACTGACGGCGGCAGTGCACAAATGCTGCGCAGCTAGCGCCATTCGACGGCCAACACCGCGGTTCCTGGTGTGTCCGCTGTGCCTTGCGTGTGATCATTGCTTGTACAGCCCTCTCGCAGTGTCCGGAGCAAGTATGGTGGGTCTGACACACCGGTGTCAATGTGTTCTTTTTTCCATTTCCAGGAGTGTATTTACGAATGTCGAGACAGCAATTTTTTAATTTGCTGTCTTTGATAAGCAGCCGCACCAAGAAAGCAGACACAAACATGCGCTGTGCAATTTCTCCAGGAGAAAAATTAATGGTTTGTTTGAGGTGAGTCTGAAGCTTCAGCTATACCAATTCCTTTGAGGGTTTCTGTTCTGTACCTTTACGTATTTGATAGAACAGAATATTTATTGTAATACTGCACACTATCAACAAATTGATCTATAGGCTAAACATTCACAATTTATGGCCCCTTGTTATGTAGATCTAAATCTGCTAAAGTTCGTCCTGCATAAGCTTTGGCACTGCAGAGAACCAACTGCAAACTGTATATGAATGTGAAACATCGAACTTTTTACTGCAGTTGTGCTTAAATAAGCTGTTCCATACGAAATGTTGAGTGAGACTCAGTACCAGAAAGTATGTAAATAAATACTATACATAAGTAAACTACTAGCCAAAATGACTATGTGCGGTAGAATGCTCATCTTTGCTTCGGAATGATAAGTATTACATATACAAATGATCGAAATAAACTTTCACGACTGGCGAACAATTGTGAAATTGGAAAGCAGGAAGGCTCTAAGCGTTTTCACCTCCTAATCGTGAGTACATACATACATAAATAGATGCAGGTGCGATGTTGTACATCTAAATACATTACATACAAAATAAATATAATCTGCAGTAGGCCTACAATATTCATACAGTTATTTACCTGGGCGACCAATAACCAATCCAATTTTCTTCCATATTTCTTCTTTAAACAAAGTGTCGCTCTTTTTTTTGCAGCTCATGTCATACAACACCACATTTTGGCGAACAAGTTCGATTAACTTTCGGTCGTTCCCACACTCAAGGTCCGTAAGGGCACACTGCTAGCAGAATCAAACTCGTGCCATGCGAGTAGCCGTAGAACAGACAGAAAAGTAACAGCCAATCGTAAGCAGTTCACCAACCACGTGACCCCCACCGTCAACGTCAAACTATTCTTTCGAAGTATACCGGCCGGCAGGCAAACGGACGTTGACGTGACGTTGCCCACCGTGTGAACCTCGCCATTTGAAGGCATTGGACGAATATTTTGACGTCACGTGACCAGCGTTGACGTTGACGTGACGTTGCCCACCGTATGAATCGAGCCTTATTGTTCCATAAATTAGCCATCTTTATGCACAGATACCTGTCACAGCACAAAATGGCGATTGCTAGTCGCCTTCCAATGTAAACCTCGCTGACCTATGCATGTTGTCTAAATTTTTTGCAAACCACATTAAAATTAAATACTACCTGCCCGAGAAATAAATAACTATTTCCCACATCAAGAAAAGTACTGTTACAAGTGTAATGAAAAATTATTTTATATATCATTATTTCCACAGCTTAAAACATTATAGGTTGAAGATAACAATGGAACACATGAAAAAGAATAAAAAGCACTACACAAAAGAACAGGAATAAAAATGATTAATTTGAATAATTTTAAATAGCTTAAAGCAATACTTAACCCAAAGTTCAATCACACAAAACGTTATGTGAATGTCTTATATGTCAGTTATCTCTACATGATAGCAACAGACAAATTATAACCTGACTTAAGGAACTCATCTAAATGTTTTAATGTAGTTGGAAGAAATAAAAATATTATTACCTTACACTATCCATGTCATATAAAATTAGAGTATTCACTGAAGGTTAGATATGTCTAACAACCAAACAACCATTCGGTTTACATGAAAGATGGACTTAACAGTAACTCTAGTCCAGTAAGTCTTTCATTATCCATTGTGTTCTGTAAATTAGTCTTCCCTGGTTTCATTGTTGAAAATGACCTCTCAGCTTTGTGTATTGATACTGATAGGGATGCAAGTGCACACAAAAGATATAGTATGTTTGGATAGAAGGTCTCGTCACAAGCAGCAATAACCAACATAAGTTTTGTAGGGATGTAAGACTTTTCTTAATGACTTCATTTCTACATCATGATGTGTACTCTGCTTCAACTTTGGTTTGAGATACCCTGTTCTCGAAGCAAAATTTTCAGTTTGTATATTTTATGTAAGTTCTTGTGATGGCAGTTAATGGGTAACATTATTTCGAATGAAGATAAGAAACCTTGTGTCAATGAAATCTCTTCTCCAGATTTTCAATGAGTCAATTTATTGCTGGCAAATATACTGCTCTTCTGTCTTTCAGTTTGTTTCTTTACCTGTCTAGCCACCTCAATAATAGATTCAAACACTTCTTTAGTTAAGGGTGATGATTTTTCAAATATCATGTGATATTGTATCTCAAATTTATCTTCAGAACAAAGGTATTTAAATTTCCTGAGTATTTCATCACTAAATTGAAGAGCTGAGGATTGTGAAGATAAGTTGAAAGCTTTAAATCTGAAAAGATGTTCAGTAACCAACAAAGCCACTGTAGATCTTCCATTTTCTCACGACAGCTAAAACTGTCAATGCAGTACTTGAGAAAGTTGCACCAAAACAGAAAATTATCGAATACTTTGAACAATTGCAGAAAGAAGTTCAAGAAAACATTAACTGATGCTAGACGTTCAGTAAATCAGGTGTCACAGATATCCAACATATTGATTTTTTGATTTGGGTAAGATGTTTACTATGTTTTATTTCAAAAGACTTCCAGCTTGAGTATTGTGCCTGAAAAGTGGGTGACTGCTTTAACATCAGGACTATTTTTTAGTGAGTGGACCATTAAAAGAGTGACTAAGCACGAGTTTCAGACAATAAGACTTGAACAAGGAACATGCATTGCTTTGGGATGAAGCTCTGGAATGTTTTTTTTACTGTATTATGCCCACTCATTGTTGATGCTCCATCATATCCCAGACCTACCAGTTTCTCTAATTCAATGCTAAAACAAATTCATGTATCAAGAATCTTTGCAGAAAAATTCTCTGCGCACAGATCTGCTTGTGGGGAAACAGTAACAGTCTTTCCTTAGTACAGGGAGCCTGAATTCTCTTTCTTTTATATAGTGTATACATAATGAGAACTGCCCATGACCAGACCTGTTATTATGTTTTACTAATTTTTTTGACTCAAGTTTCCACATGCATTTATGACTTCGTTGTGGATTTTAGGACTTACTGTATGTCAGTGCTATTTCTTGAGCCGTTCAATAGGTGATTTTTTAATATTTCATCATATTTAGCACGGTATCTTATTAGGGATTGAAATTTTCGTTCCTTATTGTTGGCAATTCCTCGGATTGGTAGGTCATTCTCTGCACAGACTGTAACTGATTCTATCACAGGCAATGAAACACCCATGTTTTGTTCTTTTTTTCCTCCATTTGTTTGTTGTTTACCCAAAAAAAACTTTTATAAAATTATCAGCAGGAACTACAGCAGAAATACGTTAACTTTTCTTGGAGTCTACCTGGAATTTGTCGACTGCATCTTTCCGATTTCTGAAGGGATAACATACTAACTGCAACTGCGACTTAAACTGTCATTTATATGGGTATAAATATGCAAGCAGTAGCTTTTTTGAAATTTTGATATGGTTTGTTATATCATTAATTGATTTTCGAGCCGCTAGAAGCACATTATCAGATGAAGATGTTACAGAACATTTTATCGTCGACCAAGTGTAGCTGGACGCTTTGGTGATGGTGAGTGCACTGAATTGTATGTATAGCAAATCCGTTCTCATAATGTACATTATCAGGTAATACTCACAAATACCCACAGTTCTTAGCTGCATTTGGTGTTACACTTATTCACAGAATGTAAACACTGGATGAGACATCTTTTAGAAACGAACAAACTATGCAATATGTCATTTGGGCTAAAATGATAGAATTTTGAGCAATTTTTTTTTGGTAAAGAAATTCAGTCGGCACTGTTTGAGTGGTATTTTTCTTGATCGATGCCATTTTTGGGCTACATAGGCAAATCCAAATGTATTTTTATCCACTGATTTTAATTCATTGTTATTTGTAATGATGTTTACCATTCCGCTGCCTTGTGAAATACTGAAATATTACAACGCCAAAGTTCTACCACTCTCCAAATGAAGACTCCAGTGCTAACATTAAATAGTCAGTATCACTTTTCCGTGGTATAATCGAAAATGAAAATATCTTTCAGTTTCACCACACGGAAACTAGGTTGTGCGTAACTTCATTTTGGTGACAAGAGGTGTCCAGATCACCCTGGGCGCCTCGCTCCCCTATGTCTATGTCCTTGCATCTGTCTGGGTCAGGATCAACTGCTTTGTAATTTGTTAAAATTTATAACGCATGCAGTGTTCCATTTTACCTACCATGACAGGATTTCGATTTAAAGCTCGTAAAGCAAGGCTGTCTTTCACATACAGAGTGATTCGAAAAGATAGAACAGATTACAGTTGTTTATTATAGACAAACTGTGAAAGATAGAAATACTTGATTAGAGCAAGGTTCAAAGTTCTGTGTCCGCACATATACTATACCATACACCCAAGATGAGCACCAAGCTTTGCTTGAGAAAAATTGAAAATGGTAGTCCCTTTCATTCCACACATGAATCAGCCAGTCCCTGTTTGTTGAATCTTTGGCATCAACAATTCGATTTCTCCGTTCTTGAAGAGTAGCTGTCATAGCTGTGACAAAGACTCTGTCTTATATGTACCTCCACGGATGCAAGATGTGATGTCTGGTGACCTGGAAGGCCAAGAGCAATGAACAAGATCTTGTTCATTTCTTCAGATCCGGTGTTGTGGGACTGTGTTGTTAAGATAACGCTGCACCTCAAGATCAAAGTGAGGTGGGCCGCCGCCATTCATAAAAATGAAATCTCTGGGATTTTCGTGAAGTTTTGCAGCATGTCCGTGTATGATATTCCTGCCACAGTTTCCTTCCCAAAAATGAAGTGTCCATTAACTATGTGAATGTAATTCTTCATGCTTTCCCGGCGATCTGTTGACATCTTGGATATTCGGGAATCCAGCCGGATGTTCGCGTCGTTCTCGCACGATATTTCAACAGCGTGCCTCGCTGTCTTCTTCAGGTGCTACCTGAGACTGGTCCTTGGGTCGATCGAGTCCAGTATTTATGCCTGGGAGGAGCTGGGCGGTCCCTAATCGGTCCGCGCCGGGTCGAGTGTTCCATCTGTGGTCCGCGCCCGCCAGACTCGGCTTCAATGGACCACTCCAGTCGCGGATGTTCTGACTGCCGTGAATGTAAATGACACAAAACACTTTCAGTTTCAGTCAGTCTCTTTCTTTCGTTCTAAATATGAGTTGTTCGGAAAAAGTGTCCTCTGCCATACTCTGGAGACACTATTGTTTGATAAATTGAAGTTCCTGGCTTGCCCTGTTGTGGACGTCCGCGGACTCCCTGTGAAAGCATCTCAGGTACGCTCGACATTTTCATCAGACGTGCGCGGCCGATCAGTGCTGTTCTCCTTGCATGTGCAATGAAGTTCCGAGAATCCTGTTTGCTAGACATAAATCTGCTTGTGCAGAGGGGGCTTCTTTCTGAATTTACGACAGAATGCAGATTGCAATGATTTCTTTTGTGGTATAATCAAGTTGCCACACAGAAACAATGGCGTAGCTGTATCAAAACTTTGAATCTTTCTATATCCGGTGACATCTGTAATAACTTTCTAACTTTTACAGTTTGTCTGTAATAAACAATTGAAATCTGTTCTTTCTTTTTGAATCTCCTAATAACATGAGAAAACTTTTCCACGCAGTAATAACACGTCGCTTAACACAGTGCCGCTACCAAGATTACCTCACAGCTTTTGCTCTTACAAGCCTTTTGCTCTTGCAATCCTAAGCATTTTCAGTACAGATGCTCAGACTAGGGTTGCCAGATTTTTTTAAAGCAAAACGAAGCTTTTTCGAAGCTACTCCAGTTTTGGAGGAAAAAACAGAGTATTTTCGAATTTTCTAGATTTTTTGAGAGATAATAATGAGCACATACTAAGTGCTACCACATATTGTAATAATCAGATTTATTTCAAATACAAAAGACATCTATACAAGTTCATCTAATTTTTACTGATATTTTGTAGATGTTTTCGCATATTTCAATAATGTAAGATCTTGTTTTACATATTCAAAAAATTCTTTACATAACTGATTAAAATTCGCGAAATTTCAGGCTCTACCCGAATCAGTTCTGTGCTAGATCTGTTTCTTGTCTCATTCCATTTGTTTTTCATTAATGAGAACACACTTTCCACAAAAGCATCATATCATGGTATACTGAACAAGAGTCCTACTATCTTATAAATATTTGGCGCTTTATGTTCTGGCATGACTGAAAAGAAACGTAGCCACTTCGATACATCACAAACATTCTTGTTCACACATTCAAGTAAGTTAGTCTTGAATTTGGAGAATTCTTCGTACAAGCTACCAATACAAACATGACCTCTCCGGTTAAGAATTTCCACTGCACTTTCAAAATCTTTAAATTCAATTTCATTCTCCAAGGAAAATCCAGCTAAGCATGCATGTCGATTATTGGCAGTGATATCATATCTTTTCTTCAGATACTGAAGGAAAGTACAGTAAAAGCTATTGGAATCTGCTGAAACAGTTCTTTTAAGCAAGAAGACAAGCCATTCAATAATTTCTTTGATTCGCACAGCCACAAAAACCATCCTTTGGCCTCTGTTTAAGCTTGTTTAAATGTCTCCAAGACACTCAGATCAAAAGTTATAAGTGGGCTATCAGATCATCATGGAAAAATTCTCACTCTTTATGATGTTAGTCTGTTCAAAAAACAATTTCCTCAATGGAAATTCATAAGAGTAATGAACGAAGAGGCAAAAGAAACTATGAACCATAGGTTGCAGCAAATGGATCGGTCTTTAGTATGTAGCCTTGATAATGTTGATACTAAATTTAACTGTTTTATAAATGAGTTCTGTGCTCTTTTTGAAGAAATGTTTCCAAAGAAATGGGTCAGCAATAGTGCTTCCAATTCTGTAAGTAAGCTTTGGACTACAAAACGTATAAAACAGTCATGTAAAACCAAAAGGGAAACTTATGCTGCAATAAGTTTATCTAAAGATGTTGTGAAATGGGAACACTATAGATCATACTGTGAAATTTTAAAGAAACTAATACAGAAATCAAAAGCCCATAATTATGAGAAGAAAATAGATAATTCTAATAATAAAATAAAAACAATTTGGAGCATTGTAAAAAAAGAAACAGGAAGAGATATAACAAGCAAAGAAGATGTAAATAAAATCAGATATGAAGGTACCCTATTAGATAACCCTAAAAATGTGGTTCAGATTTTTAATAAACTCTTTCTATCAGTAACTCAACAGATTGGCTGCAAGCCCAATGTTGTTGAAGCTGTAACTCTTTGTCAAGCTGTATAATCAAACAAGATTTCAGAAATGTACCTTAGTTTTGTCACTGTAGATGAAATTAAAAAATCATGATGTCTCTAAAAAGTAAGAACTCTGCAGGGGTTGATAATATTTCTAGTAATTTGTTGAAATATTCTTGTGTGTGGATAAGGGACATTCTCTGTCACATTTTCAATGCTTCCCTTCAGAAAGGTGTTGTTCCCAGTATACTTAAGTATGCCATTGTGAAACCCCTGTACAAAAAATGTGATAAAACGAAACTAACTATCGACCTATCTCTTTGCCGACAGCTTTCTCTAAAATTCTAGAAAAGCTAATACATGTGAGAATTACTGATCGTCTTGAGGAATAGAGTACTCAGCAAGAGCGAATTTGTCTTTCAAAGGGGCTGTTCAACAGAAAACGCATTCTATGCACTTGCAAATGAAGTCCTAGAAACCCTCAATGAAAAACTGCTAGCACTTGATGTCTTCCGTGATTTGTCTAAAGCGTTTGACTGTGTTGATCACCAGATTCTCTTGCAAAAAGAAAAATTAAGAATAAGTGGTGTTGCATGCAATTGGCTTCAGTTGTATCTTCAAGACAGAAAACGAAAAGTTGTCTTGAATAGCTCAGATGGAGTATGTGTGTTTCCTCCGTTCTGAATGGAGTTCCATTACATGTGGAGTGCCTCAGGGCGCAATTCTTAGGCCACTTTTATTCCTGATTTTTTATAAATGATCTGCCAACATGTACAAGCCTGCTGTGTAAATTTACATTATTTGCTGATGAGACCACAGTTTTATGCACAGTAGAACAGAACGGGCAATCCATTAATCACACACTCTCAGATGTGGTTAACGGTCTCTCATTAAATTCCAGTACAGTTCTGTACAAAAACAGAAAAAGAGAGATAAGTGTGACATGTGGTAATCAGCCAATAGAATGAATGGAAAGAACAAAATTTCTTGGAGTGCACACTGACAAGGAAGTGAGCTGGTCTTCACATATAATAGATATCTGTAAGAGGCTTAGCTCTGCTATGTATGCTTTGCAGGTTGTCACTACATGTGTTGAACATAACACTGCAAAAGCGGTAGACTATGGCTATTTTCACTCACTCGTTGAATACAGCACTAATTTTTGGACGAACCAGCCATTAGCAAGGAAAGTGTTCACTGCTCAGAAGCGAGCTTTAAGAGTTATACGTGGATTGCGCCCAAAAGACTCGTGTAGAAATAGCTTTCGAAAACTTAAAATATACACAACTACATGCCAATATATTTTTTCTCTCATGTGTTTTGTCTGTAAAAATATAGAGATATTTCAGCCAACCAGCAATTATCATGAGCATAACGGAAGGAGGAAGAATGACATACACAGCGAGCATAGAAATTTGAGCTTGGCACAAAAGGGTGTCCACTACACTGGAACAAAACTCTTCAATGCTCTTCCTACTGAAATAAAGACAGAGATTCATAACAAGAGTAAGTTTAAGAAAGCACTAAAACTATTTCTGCTAGAAAAAGCTTTTCACAGTCTAGATGAGTTTTTAAATAAATAAATTGTAAAATTTTAATATTATATAATACAGCTTGACACATTGCCACTAAGAATGTTATTTAGCTTGAGCTCTGTATCAGTGTGTGCCCTGTATCTGTTTTTCCGTAGTGCTTTAATGATTCTAAGAAAATATGTATCGTCTTTTTTCTGTATTGCTGCTCAAAGAATTTACTGTATACATTTTTATATAATTATGTACTGAAATGTCTGTATATGCTAAAAGATTGTTGTTGCTGTTGTGGTCTTCAGTCCTGAGACTGGTTTGATGCAGCTCTCCATGCTACTCTGTCCTGTGCAAGCCACTTCATCTCCCAGTACCTACTGCAGCCTACATCCTTCTGAATCTGCTTAATGTATTCATCTCTTGGTCTGCCTCTACAATTTTTACCCTCCGTGCTGCACTCCAAAACTAAATTGGTGATTCCTTGATGCCTCAGAACATGTCCTACCAACCGATCCCTTCTTCTAGTCAAGTTGTGCCACAAACTCCTCTTCTCCCCAATTCTATTCAATACCTCCTCATTAGTTATGTGATCTACCCATCTAATGTTCAGCATTCTTCTGTACCACCACATTTCGAAAGCTTCTATTATCTTCTTGTCTAATCTATTTATCGTCCGTGTTTCACTTCCATACATGGCTACACTTCATACAAATACTTTCAGAAATGACTTCCTGACACTTAAATCAATACTCTATGTTAACAAATTTCTTTTCTACAGAAAGGCTTTCCTTGCCATTGCCGGTCTACATTTTATATCCTTTCTACTTCGACCATCATCAGTTATTTTGCTCCCCAAATAGAAAAACTCCTTTACTGCTTTAAATGTTTCATTTCCTAATCTAATTCCTGCAGCATCAACCGACTTAATTCGACTACATTCCATTATCCTCGTTTTGCTTTTGTTGATGTTCATCTTATACCCTCCATTCAAGACACTATCCATTCCGTTCAACTGCTCTTTCAAGTCCTTTGCTGTCTCTGACATAATTACAATGTCGTCGGCGAACCTCAAAGTTTTTATTTCTTCTCCATGGATTTTAATACCTACTCCAAACTTTTCTTTCGTTTCCTTTACTGCTTTCTCAATATACAGATTGAATAGCATCGGAGAGAGGCTACAACCCCGTCTCACACCCTTCCCAACCACTGCTTCCCTTTCGTGCCCCTCGACTCTTATAACTGCCATCTGGTTTCTATACAAATTGTAAATAGCCTTTTGCTCTCTGTATTTTACCCATGCCACCTTTAGAATTTGAAAGAGAGTATTCCAGTCAACATTGTCAAAAGCTTTCTCTAAGTCTACAAATGCTAGAAACGTAGGTTTGCCTTTCCTTAATCTTTCTTCTAAGATAAGTCGTAGGGTCAGTATTGCCTCACGTGTTCCAACATTTCTACGGAATCCAAACTGATCTTCCCCTAGGTCGGCTTCTACCAGTTTTTCCATTTGTCTGTAAGGAATTTGCGTTAGTGTTTTGCAGCTGTGACTTATTAAACTGATAGTTCTGTAATTTTCACACCTGTCAACACCTGCTTTCTTGGGGATTGGAATTATTATATTCTTCTTGAAGTCTGAGGGAATTTCGCCTGTCTCATATATCTTGCTCACCAGATGGTAGAGTTTTGTCAGGACTGGCTCTCCCGAGGCTGTCAGTAGTTCTGATGGAATGTTGTCTACTCCCGGGGCCTTGTTTCGACACAGTAAAGCAAGAAATGGATGAAAAAATACTCTACCAGTGATGATTTTTTTTAAATGTTTTATTTTATTTTTTTACATGGTGCCACTATTAATAAATTATTGACACAGTATTGCTGATGTAATGTAAACCCTACATACAAATGAAGAATTTGACTGATATATTTATTAGATATATCAGACTAGAGCATGACATTACCAAGTCATCAGATGATGTATTTAAATTAAAGATATTAATGCACTTTCTTTGGGCATACTGAATTTTACTTTCATTTCTGTAAACATTCCCCTTTCAGTATAATGTCCAGGGTTCTGTTAGTCAAATATTCATCAAAGCAGTCACATGTTTCTGAAGATGATCTTTATGATGCTGGTAGTATCTTAGTCAGTAATTACATTGTGTTATCATCACTTCTTAGACATGTCCTGTATATACTGCATGACAAATATTATTTTGGAAGTATCAATTCAGTGAAGAGCCAATTTAATATATTATGTCTCTCGAACCTCTTTAACAGTTACAGTTGTAATGCTGACATAATTGCATTCATGAAACTTTTCCTAGAGTGATGCGTACTTTTCTGCCTACAGTACTGTTCTGTCTAGAATTTCTCATCCTACTCACAGCCACATTTGTATCATGTACCTTCTTTGCAGCTGTGTACAGTGCAAGGTCTGACAACATTCCAGTCATCTGACAGAAACCATTCTATTTGATGAATGTTTCATCATGATACAGCAAATATTTTTAACACTGATGCACATTTCATCTGTGAAGTAATGCAAGGCAAACTTGGTAACACAGCTCTTCTTTTTTCAGTACTTATGGCAGAATTACTGAAGCACTTCTTTCCAAAACTTGTCGATCTTCACAACTATGTTGCAGCCAGTTCAAAATCTCTGAAGATAGGCAACTGGAATCTTTTGAATAGAAAGGTGAGTGGTTGTTCTTCACAATAAGTGAACATTCACTGATAGCAAGCTCCTCTGTCATATTGTCATGTAAAGATAACACCAGTCAACAACATTTTTATTACAAAGAATGTGAATTGTGTTCTTTACTAAGCGATGCTTTTTTTTTTTTTTTTTTTTTTTTTTTTTTTTTTTTTTTTTTTTTTTTTTTTTTTTTTGGTGACTGTTACCTTCTACTTTTCTAACCCTCAACATGCATATGCATACGCATATTGGTTATTCTTTTGTGACTTAACTTACATATTCTGTAGATTTAATTTTTGGTAAATATTCTACTATACATCCACCTCAGCTGAGAATAAACCTCCCAGAAATAAAGGTAATTGGCAACACCTTTCATGTGGGCTACTGCACGTGGTGAAGTGGTGCAGTTATGGGCAGCGGGGAAGGGTGGGGGAGGGGGAGGAAACCCACCTCTTCCTTGGAAGGCAAGCAGCACACAATAATCAATACTGCATTCACAGTGTTTACTACAATGCCATACTGCTATAGTGTGCTGTATTGTTCCCTAGCTAAGATGAAAATGGGTGGAAACAATCTTTTCCAGTTCAAAGACCTCATCCCACTGATGAATGTTTAATTGATTTATTGATTAAAGTTGAAAGAATATCATTGATGTCTTTCACAAGTCTCTGCAAGAACTTTTTAGGCATCTGTAGAGCAGATACCTTCATGATATTGTACAAGAACTACTGAGAACGTATCTCCTTATGGGATGTGACATATTTCTTACACTTCTCTTTCATCTCGTTTTTTTCCCCTTGTGCATCCATTTCGTCTTTTTCGTACTTTTCACACATATTTGGGTGTATTTTGCGTAACTTTTCGGTCGTAATTCTACTTTCTTACGTAATTTTTTGCACCACCATGGATCCTTGCTCCTTCCATCTGCGTCAATATAGATAAGTTTCCTTATCCCTAGCCAGATCCCAGTTCCACATACTGCATTGTTGCTTGGCTCATGAAATCCTCCCCTAATGGCCTTACCATCTCTGGTTGCCACCCCTCCTTCCACAATGACCTCCACCTGTTCAGATTGCGCCAATCCTTAGCCCTCACCAACATAGTCCTGGAAAACCATAACAACCAAGCCCAATCCTCCTTGCAGTACCTTCTCTCCATCCACAAAATTCTCCTGCTATGTAATCCCAAATTCCTGGAATACATAACACACATTGAAACTCTTGCCCTGCAGGAACTTGAGCAACATGCACAACGCTACCTCAAAAAGCTCTCCATCCTGCTCACTTCCTACTCCTGCCTTGGAGTACCACTACCCACCACTTCTACAACAATCTCCAAACGTTCCCCACGCCCCCTCGTAGCTTACAAACCCTGTCTCACAGATATACTACACTTACCCCACCCTCCAAAACTCCCTCCCACCACCACACAGAACACAGAACCAAAACAGACCTGCAACACCATTATGAATCTTTCCTCCAGAAGCCTTAGTCCCACAGAAATATCAGTCCTTTCCAAAGGCCTCACCTTTTGCCCCACTCCCAAATTCAACCATGCAGGACTAGTTAAAGACCTTCTCTCCTTCTCCCGGTCCGTACAGTGGAAACACTTTTTCGCCACCAACCCGGCCAATCAGACTCAACCAAAGACCAATATTGAAACCTTGTCTAACTCAGTTCACTCCTCTATCCAACTGTGATCCACCCCTTCTGCCTCCAAACCACCCCCTGTTAACTTTCCAGAATTTCTTAACCTCAAACCTTGCCTCACCATCATTCCCCTAATCACTCAGCATGCAAACTAACCTTACATCCGCAAAAAGAACCACAGTCCACCATCTAAAAACTGTTCCCAATCTTATAATCCTATGTGCAGACAAAGGCTCCGCCACCATTGTTTTGAACCACAAGGATTACGTGGCAGAAGGACCCCGTCAGCTGTCAGAAACTTTCACCTACAAACAATGCCACAGTGATCCCATTACAGTAATCCAGCAGGATCTCCAGTCGCTACTCATATCCTTAGGTTGGTTGGTTGGTTGGTTTGGGAAAGACCAGACAGCGTGGTCATCGGTCTCATCGGATTAGGGAAGGATGGGGAAGGAAGTCAGCCGTGCCCTTTCAGAGGAACCATCCCGGCATTTGCCTGGAGTGCATATCCTTAGGCCCATCCCAGAACCTCTCCCCAGAGTCCATCTCTGTACTTACCCCTACCACTCCCCGCACTCCCACCTTCTACATGCTTCCTAAAGTCCATAAACCCAACCACCCAGGACACCCCATTGCAGCTGGTTACTGTGCCCCCACTGAGAGAATCTCTGCTCTTGTAGACCAAAACCTTCAACCTATTACCTGGAGCCTATCCTCATATATAAAAGATACCAAACATTTCCTTGACCGACTCTCCACAGTACCTGTTCCTTTACTACACGGTGCTCTGCTGGTCACTATTGATGCCACCTCCCTGTACACCAACATTCCTAATGCCCATGGCCTTACTGCTATCGAACACTACCTTTCCAGGCGCCCTGTGGATTCCAAACCAACAAACTCCTCCCTAGTCTCCATGACCAACTATATCCTCACCCACAATTACTTCCCCTGTGAAGGCATTACCTAAAAACAAATCTGTGGTACGGCTATGGGCGCCAACATGGCACAATCCTATGCTAACCTGTTCAGGGGCCATCTAGAGGAATCCTTCCTAAAAACCCAGAATCCTAAACCCCTCACCTGGTTCACGTTCACTGACGACATCTTTGCTGTCTGGATTGAAGGTGAGGACACCTTATTCACATTCCTCCAGGACCTCAACAACTTCTCCACCATTTGCTTCATCTGGTCCTACTCAACCCAAAAAGCCACCTCCCTAGATGTTGACCACCTCAGAGATGGCTACATCAGTACCTCCATCCATATCAAACCTACTAATCACCAGCAATACCTCCATTCCGACAGCTGCCATCCATTCCATACCAAGAAGTCCCTTCTGTACAGCCTAGCCACCCATGGTTGTCACATCTGCAGTGACTAGCCGTCCCTCTAAAAATATACCGAGGTTCTCACTGAAGCCTTCACTGACTGTAATTATCCTCCCATCCTTGTACAAAAACAAATCTCCCATGCTTTATCTTTCCAGACTCCCACCACCTCCCAAAGTCCCAAAGTCCCCAGAGGAGCATTCCCCTCGTAACTCAGTACCATCTGGAACTGGAGAAACTGAATTACATTCTCCGCCAGGGTTTTGATTACCTCTCATCGTGCCCTGAAATGAGAAATGTCTTGCCCACTATCCTTCCCACTCCTCCTATCATGGTATTCCACTGTCCACTGAACCCACACAATATTCTCGACCATCCTTACACAACCCCTGCTCCCAATCACTTACCTCATGGCTCATACCCCTGTAGTAGACCTAGATGCAAGGCCTATCCCATAGATCCTCCTACCACCACATAGTCTGGTCACTAACATCACCTATCCCATCAAAGGCAGGGCTACCTGTGAAACCAGTCCTGTGATTTACAAGATAAGCTGCAACCACTGTGCTGCATTCTATGAAGGCATGACAACCAACAGGCTATCTGTCCACATGAACGGCCACTGACAAACTATGGCCAAAAAACAAGTGGACCACCCTGTTGCTGAACACGCTGCCAAACAAGATATCCCTCATCTCAATGACTGCTTCACAGCCTGTGCAATATGGATCCTTCCCATCAACACCAGCTTTTCTGAACTGCGCAGGTGGGAACTTTCCCTGCAACACATCCTACATTCCCGTAACCCTCCTGGCCTCAACCTTCGTTAGTCACTGTCCTCACCCATCCAGCCCCCTCCCTGTTCCCATTCTGGCACTACACAGCTGTCATTTCACCACCACACCCAGTCTTTTAATTTCTTTTTATTTCTCTCCTTTTCGCTACTTACCCCCTCTCCCTCCGCACCTTCTCTCCTGCCCTCCATCTAAACTGGAACACTTCACTGTCTGTCACTCCCACCGTACTATCCCTCCCCCTCCCCGCCCCAGCCTCCTCCTTACTCTCACCCATTTGCCACTCGCATCATGCACTGGTGCCGCTCACAGTGTAGTTTCAGTTCTCTGAGACTGCAGATGTGTATGCAAGTTGCACTTGCATGCATGTGCGTGTGCATGTGCGTGTGCATGTGTGTGTGCGTGTGTGGGTGCGTGTGTGTATGTGTGTGTCTACTACTGACAAAGGCCTTAGTGGCCAGAAGCTAAATTGTGTGAATCTTTTTGTTGTGCTTATCGCAACTCAGCATCTCCGCTATATGGTGAGTAGCAACTTTCCTTGTTGTTACATTCCATACTGGATTTTCCATTGTTTGATAGACTTCACGTCTTGATTGATCATTTGGACTTCAGTGAGTGGAGACTGTGATTTGACATTCAAAAATCTTAAGAAGAAATGGGATCTGAAGAGACTACAGAATGATATGGTAGGACGACGTACTAGGAAGAAACAAACATGGCTACAGTTATTAACAACACCAGAAATGTTGAAGAAAGTTGACAGCCCTGAAAAAGGAATATGCTGTGAGTAGCAAATGTAGTAGTTGGAAGGTAGAAGGAAAACCATAAAAAAGAATGGATTACAGAAAGCATAATATCAAAAATAAATTTAAGGTGTAACCTGGAACAAGACAGAACCCAGGAAGAACAAAGGCAGTAATGAGCATTGAGGAATGAAATCAACTGTAAATAATAAAAAAAAAAGGGCTGAACATCAATTCCTGGAGGACCAATGCAAAGAGGTGAATGAAATGATCAAGCTGAAATTGGCCTGTAAAAATGAACTGGAATCCCAGATGAAGGTGGAATAGTATTATATGAGCAGAAAAAATTAGTAGAAAGGTGGAAACAATGCACTGAAAAACTGTATGCAGGAAATAATGAAGACATGGAACCAGAGAACGCTGAGGAAATTGATCTGGAAGAAGAGAGAGATTATATATTGTGCGATGAGTTCGACCTTGCAGTCCAGGCAGCTAAAACCTGGGAAAGCCACTGGAGTTGATGATATACCAGCAGAACACATCAAGGCTGCTGGAGAACAACTACTACAAGTTGTATATGAAACTGGAGAGCTCCCAATAAACTTTAAAAACTGTATCACAGTGCCAATACCAAATAAAGCATTGACAAACAGATGTAAACAATGTAGGAGCCTCAGTTTGCTAACATGCGCCATGAAGAGCTTGAACTCTATCATTCTAAGGTGGATAGAAGGCAGTATAGATGCAATGATCACAGGTGACCGGTTTGGCTTTAGAAGACTTGTAGGTACATGAGAAGCAGCACTCAGCTTACAATTAATTCTTGAGAAAAGACTAAAGAAGGCTCAAGACACACATATTTCCTTCATCAACTTAGAGAAAGCATTCAACATGGTAAACTGGTGACAGCTTTTCAAGATGCTGAGAGAGACTGGCATAAACTGATAAGGGAAGAACACTAATGCAGAGACTGTATAGAGAAGAGGTGGCTGTGAAAAGGTGAGGAGAACATCAAGAGGATGCTACTGTTAAGCAGGGTGTATGACAGGGCTGCTCACTCTCTCCTGTCCTGTTCAACGGATACATTCAGAGGGAATAGATGAAGTTAAGGAGAAACTAGAAGACATAGGAGGAATTAAAATTCATGGTAAGACAATAGACATGCTGAGATTTGTTGATGATATATCAGTGTTAAGTGGGGGGTAAAGCTGATTCCTGCACATGGTGCCCCTGCATGGGTACTTGTAATAGATTTTCCAGTACTGAACCGAGCATCAGCATTCCAGAAGTACAAGCAAATGATGTCATCTGTTGTACATAGGCCTTTCTTAAGGTCAAAGTTAACTATACTGACTTTAAATGTAGAGGGACTGTCATCTCCCAAACAAGAGCTTTTGGGTGAACTCTGCCAAACTAATTGCTGTGATGTTTGTGCCTACAAGAAACCCACAGAGATGATCAAATGTGTCGCCCCAAAATACCTAGAATGAGACTTATTGCTGAAAGACCTCATAAACAATATGGAAGTGCCTTATTTGTGTGACCCGACCTCCACATTATGTCTACATCCATCTCTGAACACAATGATTCTGAAATACTCACAGCAGAACTTGATAACTGCATTGTATTGTCTATCTAAAAAACACCTAATGCAAAGTTCTCTTTTGTAGCCCCTGAGAACTTCAACAAACACCAAACCAAGTTTGTAGTTGGAGACTTCAACAGGTACAGTACAGTTTGGGGCTACTCACAAGATGATGACAACGGGGAAGAAGTGCTGAAATGGTCTGACACCTTCCAACTAACTCTCATCCATGATAGTAAACTCCCCACATCTTTCAACAGTGGACGTTGGAAACGTGGATATAACCCAGATCTAATATTCGCAAGTGAGCACATAGGCCAACAATGTGTTAAGACAGTTTGCCACCCTGTACCCAGTACTCAACACCACCTCTGATGTGCCAAGTTACTGCAGTATCCCAACCGAGAACCATTCCATTCCGCAGAAGATACAACTTCTATAAGGCTAACTGGGAGCTTTTTAGTACCAACCTGGATAAAATTGTAACTGATCTCCAGGCAACACCAGAAAACTGCAATAAGTTTGTGGATGGAGTGAAGAAGGTATCATGGTTATCTATGCCACAAGACTGCAGAACACAACACCTCTACAGATTAACAACCCAGTCGGCAGCCCTAATGAATACATACCTGTCACTGTTTGAACAAGATCCATTCAATGAGCAAACCATCTTAGCTGGTCAAGAAGTAATGTCTTCCATAGCAGAAAACAAAAGAGAAAGATGGATTAAACTTATGGAGGAAACAGATCTTTCAATTAGCAGCCAGAAGGCCTGGAAACTGCTGAGAAAACTAAATAACGATCCAACCAAACATGCCAATCATGCTAACATCACTCCAAATGAAATTGCTACGCAGATTCTTGAGAATGCTACACCAAGATCTCCTATCAAAAAAATGGACTTCAAATTAGAGTTTAAGGAACAATTTCAGAATAATAACCTGACTAGACCATTCAACCTAGGTGAATTAGAAGAAGCCATTCACAAATTAAAAATGGCAAAGCAGCAGGATTAGACGACATTTGTGTAGAGCAAATTAAACATTTTGGCACCACAACCAAAGACTGGCTCTTAAACATGTACAACCATTGTCTGGCTTTTTTCAAGATCCCAAAATTATGGTGTAAGGCACACGTGTTTGCGATACTAAAACCTGGAAAGTCACCAATGGATCCGAAGAACTACAGGCCAATATCTCTCCTTTGCCATCTCTATAAGATCCTAGAGAGAATGATTCTTCACTGCTTAACTGCGGTAGTTGATCCACTTCTTATTTCACAACAAGCTGGCTTTAGACCAGGCAAGAATTGCACCTCACAAATCCTTTATCTTTCTCAGTTCATAGAAGATGGCTTTGAGCAGAGAAAGATAACAGGTGTAGCTTTTGTTGACCTTTCAGTGGCCTTTGACACCGTAAATCACAGAGTGTTACTGCACAAAATCTACAACCTGACTAACGACTACATGCTGACAAGGATAATTGCAACACTCCTACAGAATCGACACTTTTTTGTGGACTTCCAAGGAAAACACAGCTGACAGAGAACTCAAAAGAACGGTCTCCCCCAAGGGAGTGTACTGTCACCTATTTTATTTAATGTGTACATTAACAATCAACCACAGCCTCAAGGATGCAAAAGTTTCATATATGCTGATGACCTTGCTCTTGCTGCCCAGGGCAATCAGTTTGAAGATGTAGAGATAATGCTTACACATGCTCTACAACAGCTTGGTACTTACTGTGAAAAGAATCAGCTCGCACCCAATCCTAAGAAAACGCAAGTGTGTTCATTCCATCTGAAACATAAACAAGGCGACAGGAAACTTGAAATATTCTGGAATGGAGTTGCACCAGAATATTGTTCCCACCCCAGGTATTTGGGTGTCACTCTCGACCGTACACTGACCTACAAGGAACACTGTCTGAAGCTTCTTCGGAAACTGGCAGGATCGAACTGGGGTACACATCCACAAACATTAAGAACAACAGCTCTTGCCTTATGCTGTTCTGCAGGAGAGTATGCTAGCCCATTGTGGTACAATTCAGTACATGCAAAGCAGGTTGATGTAGCCATTAATGACAGCTGTAGGATTGTTACAGGCTCCCTAAGGCCAACCCCCATGGACAAAGTTCAATGTCTCGCTGGGATTCCTCCAAGTGACATCAGAATATAGGTTGCTGCAAACATTGAGAGGCATAAATAAAATACAGTGACCTCACATCCACTCTTTGGACATCAACCTGCCAAGCCAAGACTGAAGTCCAGGAAGAGTTTCCTAACAACTTCACAGCCCTTAGAAGGATCAGCTGCGGCTACCTGACTCACCAAGTGGAAAGAAAGATGCCAACACCTGTCAAACTGGATGCCACCTGGACACACAGAGAAGTGGGTCATCTGGAAGTCCTTGAACAGACTATGGACCGAAGTCGCAAGATTGAGGGACAATCTCCTTAAATGGAACTTCTAGCTGCCAAATGCCAACACAACACTGTATGAATGCACTGAATTGCAGACAACCCGGCATCTCTTGAAATGTAACTCATGCCCAATCAGCTGTAGCATGAAAGACTTAACATCTGCTGCACCCAGTGCTATCAAAGTTGCCCAATTCTGGGTGAATACTGTATAGTTTTCTTTGTATGTATTGTATATGTGTTCATTTTAGTGTACCTCTGACACAAATAAAGAAGAAGTGTTAAGTGAGGATGCAAAACAATTAGAAGCAGTGCTGACCCATGTGGAAGCCACCCTCAGCCCTTCCTGTAATATGAAAATTAATAAAGGTAAAACAAAAATCTTAGTGGTGAGCATGCAAAATGCCATTGCCCAACACTCATTTAACAATGAGTGACTGGAAACTGATGAATCATTTGCTTACCTAGGGAGTAAAATTACTTGAGATGGAAGGTCAAGGAAGGATATTATAGGACAAATCCACCAGGCAAAAACTGCTTTTAATGAGAAGACACCTTTTCACAAGCAAACAACAGCTTTCAAGATGTGGTGCTGCTGCAGAATGCTCAAGATTTCCTGGTATACAAGATATCAAATGCAGAGATCCTCCACAGAGTGGAGAAAGAGAAATCTTGTCTCATCATATGGGTGACCCATGTGCCCCTTCTGTGTTCAATTACCTTCAGGTGACATGATGGTACAGCAGAAGGGAAAAATACAAGAGGCAGACCAAGACTAGAGTGTATCAACCAGATCTTGGAGGATAACGGGTGCACCACTGCTCTCAAGAGGAAGGCCAAAGACAGAAATGAATGGTAAACTGCTGCTAACCAACCTCATGGTTGAAGACCTGAGAAGAAGACAACATGGGGAATAAAAAAAATTTTGTGCTACCCATACACAAATTGAAATTATATGTACAGATTCCACAGTATATGGGGATGACAATATATATTAAATTAAGGGGTGAAAACATATTAATGTGAAATCAGAGTTGCTAAAAATAAGGCAACTGCAGATTCTGTGGGAGAAATGTTACTATTCAGTAGAAAAGTTCATAGAGGATGAAATGATAATTTGACCAAGGGGTAACTTAGTATATGAGGGTGATTTGGTAAGTCTGGTAAATTTCCATGAAAGAAAAGAACTTTCTGTTGTGTCTTTGTGGTTGGAAACTTGATTATTCGAAGGGTTGTGTAAAGAATTTCAGCAATGTGCAGCATACAGCAGTATGAACTGGTCAGTGTGTCGACCATGACTGAAAATGGAGAAAACTGAATTTTGTGCTCTTATTAAACATTTTCATTTGAAGGGTAGAACAGTGGCACAAATCAAAACAGAATTGGATGAAGTTCACAGAGTCTCTACACCATCATTGAAGACAATTTGCTTTTGGATTAATGAATTAAAACATGGTCGGACAAGCACCAAAGATGAACCACACTCCGGCTTTCAAATTGATGTCGGTATAAAGGAAACCATTGACAAAATCCATGGTATGGTAATGCAAGATAATCAAATAAAAATTCATGAGAATGCTGAGGCTGTAGGCATCTCAACTGAGTGAGTGTATAATATCCTGAATGGACAATTGCCTATGAAGAAAGTGTGTGTGAGATGGGTGCCATGATTGCTCATGCCAACCAAAAGTGCACTGGGCACAACGTTTCAACACAGTGTTTGGTGATGTTTAATCACAATACACAAGATTTATGACTGTTTATGAAACTTGTATTCATCATTGCTCAGCCCAGAGTCAAAATGGCAGTCAAAACAATGAACAAAGACTGGAAACAGTGCTTGAAAGAATGAAAAGATCATTTTGTCAGCTAGTCAGGTGATGGCCACTTTTTTTAGGATTCCCAAGGGATAATCCTCATAGAGTAGTTGAAAAAAGGCAGAACCATAACTGGACCCTATTATGCTTCATTGTTGGATTATTCTAAGCCTATGTTGGCAGAAAAAAGACAAAGGTTGGCATACATGAAAGTGCTCATTTACCAGGGCACCACTCCATACATCAGTGATAACAAAGGGGAAAGTGCATGAACTGGTCTTTGAACTGGTTCGTTGTCTACCCTATTCATCAAACTTAGCTCCAAGTAACACCTTCCTGGTTGCTAACGTGAAATATTGGCTTGCTGGGAAGAAATTTTCATCATATGAGGAAGTAGTAGTTGCAGTCAATGAGTGTTTTGCAGAGTTTGACAGAGCCTATTTTTCCAATGGAATGAAAAAGCAGGATGATTACTGGATGAAGTTTACATCCTTTAAAGGAGAGCATGTCAAAAAGTAAGGTGAGTTGTTTACAAAAAAAAAAAATTTTTTTTGTTGCTTTTTTACCAGACTTGGCAAAACACCTTCATGTGTGTGTGTGTGTGTGTGTGTGTGTGTGTGTGTGTGTGTGTGTAGCAAAATTTTATTATTAGTAGGATGCTATTATTAAACATTAGTTATTCTATGTTTATGGTGAAGTTTTACCATAATTTTGATGTGTCTTCTGTACTTGAATCAAATGATTTAGATTATTATGAATCGCTGATTGCAAAAACAACCTATGTCGCATTCACCTACTTTTAAGGAAAGTGAGAAAAGCAATATAAGTAGTTTATAAATTATTAGAATAAGGTGAAACTTGAGCTGAAGGTTAAGTAGCACTCAATGTCTCTCACCTACAAGCTAACCCATTTGCTGTGCAAAAACTTTTTATGCTGTGGATTTAGGTTGTTCCCTTGTGTTTCTTACAGAGCTGTAATATGACATATTTGAATGCTTTCACTAATTAACACTGTTTACAAAAGGAAAAACAAGTACCAAACAAAATAGTATTTAATGTTTACAGTAGAGAAGTCCACCCAACATTTCTTGTATATTTGCTGTAGGCCACGTTAATATTTCATTTCAGGAGGGTAACACACTTTCACTGTCAGGGACAAATTGTACACGTTGTTTAATGTCTTCCATTTTCTTCACCCCAATATGTACTTTCGTATCCTTGTAACACTTTTCATCTGACAACTGCGTTTTCTCCCTTTGGTCAAATTTCAAGGAAAAGTTATTGGTCTGAAGCCCTTAATGAATTCCATTGTTTCCACAACTCCTGGCATTGATGATTTATTAGGGAAATGATGAAACTTTGAAATATTTAGTGGTACTTTGTCAGCCCTGGGAATATCTCATTTTCATGTTTCAATAGAAAAGCAAGTCTTCTTATAAACTGATGGCCACCACTTCTTGAAGTCTACTATTTCATTTCCATCCACCAAATGCATGATGAAATTACAGTTTGCAGTTACTATAAGATCCAGAAATTCATGGATTGTGTACATTCTCTCTACTTTCTCAAGAGCTCTCTTTATTACCCCAAATACCCTATCACATGGCAGGAATTAATGACTGCGGGATAGGGTAAAAATGTTCAATCTCTTTAAATTGGTCTAACTCCACAAGAGCTAAGTGCAGGTGTATCATTGTGTTGTGTTTGTTCTGTCTCGGGCAGTCATCAGAAAATGGAAATAAGTTTTTCACATCTTGGGCTATATATTCATTGGTGTAGCTTAACAGAAAAGTACAAATTCATTGGGTCCTTTCTTCACGTTCCCTTCATGATAGAGATAAAAAAAAGATGAGCTTGTATGTAGATTATGTGTACAAAATACTGCAACAGTCAACTGGCACAAGTAGACCAGCTCTTGCACTGGGACATGAAGTTGAACATTTTGCATGTACTCAAAACATAAAGCAGTAGTTCCAGGATTAGTCTCCGACTGTCCTTTCCCATCTTGCAGAGCATAATAAAACTTCTTAGATCTTCAGATATGGACAATCTTCTCTGCTACTGCTGCTCATTTTTCTACCTCATTGAGTGTTTTTGACTTAATCTTTAACGTCAACTCTTCACAGGTGCAGCAAGTGTCTACTTTAGGTCTTTCGAAAGCAAGTGAAACGTTTTCACAAAAAAATCTTATTATAGCATTTGTATGGATGTTTGGCAATAAAAAGTTGGTGTACTTTTTTCACAGATAGTTCACAGTAAAGGTAGTGGATAGTATGACTTTCCTTAATGAGGAATGATCTGATGTGATATATAATTTTGACAGTTTCCTCTGATGGTATAGCATTAACACTCTTACATTTCGCTCTTACATCTTTCAGTGTTTGCCCACTACACAGAAATTTGTGAATTCTTTAACTCTCACATCAGTTACTGCATAAATACTTACAAAGGCTTCTCTACACACCTCAAATCATTTGTCTCCCCTGAGGACACAGTAGCTAAAAGATTTTTCACGCCTGCACCCCTTCTCGCTTCTTGGGCAGTGTCTTTCAACATCACTAGCTGTGATCAGTCCTTGCAGGAAAGGTTCTGGTTATTCTTGCATTCCATGTTCAGAAAATGTGCTAAAGCTTGAGTTCTGTTGCCTTATGGAATAACACTAAAACAACTTCTTCGACACTTGCAGTCTTCTCCTGTCACCTTTTTTGGAATTTCTTTGCCTCTAAAATTCACATGTTCCTCTCCATGAATTTTAGCTTTCTTCATAATATTTCTTTGGTATTCTGAAGAATGTTTTACCCTTTTCTTCTTATAACTGCTGGTACATGCCACTTCATCCATTTTAACAAAAATACTAAAATCAACAATGCCAATTTCTTCCGTACAGTTATACTGCACATTACTTTAGTTCCAACAGTTGAGAAGAAAGTAAAGATGTTTTTGCACTCAGCTCAAACTTCCTACTTTTGTTTGAATGGCAACAAACGATGACTTTGACTGTTTTCATGCATTGTCTGGTGGAGCTACATGCAGAATATGCAGTTTTTGCCTTTAACTCAGTTTTCACCAAAAGTGGACTTAATAGCTTTTGCAATCAGTGATTCATCTGTTATCAGGCTAATAAACCAGAATTCACATAGTCTTTGTGAGACTGAGGCTTTGAGCAGTGTCTCCTGACATTGAGATGAGACCTTGATTAACTTGCTTCTGTCAACAGCAAACATTACAGTTTCTGAATTGAACTTTAAAGTCATTGGAAGGTGTAGATTACAAACAGGAATAAGCCCAGTACTGATTCCTGTGGCTGCTGAAGTACCCCCCGCCCCCACTAATTTTATAGTTGCTGCAATGTAAGAAGGAAAGTATCTGGGATTTTAATTTTCAAAACAAGTTGTTATGACATATTATGCCAACACTGTCTGTTTGGTCTAAACAGAGTGACAGTGATGCCTGTTCTTTTGTTTGCTCCAATTACAACATCAAGATCTACTTACCAAATTAATCTAATAAGTCTGGCATTGTGGTACATGAGATCTTGGCACTGGAGTAGACAAAATTTATATGAGCAATGAAATGTCTCTGAGTGAACTTCAAGCTCCTCTAACAGAGAAACCAAGTTAATCGAGAATGCACTTCTTTGCCTACAGTATTTAGGAAAGATGTGGTATAATGTAGGGTACCAGAGCACACTGAAATTCAGGGCAGTAAACTGGTAGGTTTGGAAACCAATGAAGTGTTTGCAATACCTACATTGGCAAAAAACATAAAGTTCTCATACATGGAGTAACAATTCTGTTGCGGAGTATTATCATGCGTTATTGGCAGGGAAAAATGGCCAGAAGGGAGGTAGAGAACAAGCTGTGGCTGGAAAATCCTACCACCTGACCATGCCATATTTCCTTCCAGCCTCTGAAATAGAACAAAGTCCTGTTAACTTATCTCTGGCTAAGGGAGAGCCATTTGATGTATGGTTTTCTTATACTATGATACACTTCAACAGTGTGTAGTGCGTCTGTTATTTGAAGACCAGTACACCACATTTTCTTGCCTCTGTTATGTGGACATCAACATGTCACATTGTTTTAGAGTGCACCCTGTTTGCTGACAAGATGTTGTCTTGTGGCTTAGTAGAGGACTTGTTACTGATTGTAGGCGTTGATATTAAAAGTGTCATATGAAGGGCTTATTTCAAGAGTCCTGAGACACAGAGTCCTAAAGTTAAATGAGCACTGAAAAATCTGCAATTGAGATACCAGAAATATTCAAATATATATACTTGAGTATGAGTATATATACTTGAATATTTCTGGTATCTGAACCGCAGATTTTTCAGTGCTCATTTAACTGTAGGACTCTGTATCTCGGAATGAACAAAAATGGACTTGTACCACTATTGAAATAAGTCCTTCATATGTCCAATAAATTTTTGCTTCTTTCCTCAGTTCCCTTAGAGGGATGGAAAAATTAGCACAGGATTCAAGTCTCTTTTGTAACTTGTGACATTCTGCTACAAAACAGTACGAAATATTGATGATAAAAACTTTTATGTTTCATAAGAAGCTGAGACAAAAGTTCTAAGTTCCTAACTTGAGGAGAAGGTTTGGGTAGCTCTACAACATATAATTAATATTAGATCAGTTTCAGTAAAACACTTTAATAGCAGATACTTAACTTTGGAAGACATCCATGTCCACATGAGGGACAGTATGCGTATGACACAAACTCAGCACCCAATGCTAATTGTTCTTCACAATTAATAAAAGTACTGCAGTGTTGCAAACGTTTTTAGTTCTTGTACTGAATGTTTGTTCTACCTAGAATTGTTCTTAGTTTAACATGACAGTCAAAAATCACTTTACTCTGGACCTAAGTGCACTATTATGACTAATGATACTAGCTCATTCCTGGATCTATACTATGATGAGGCTACCATCCGAGCTAGCTATCAGAGTGGGATGAGCGGCACTGCACTCTGACAGAAGTAGATTTCCAGCAGCAGTGATGTATGGAATGTCTTGAGAGTTTGTCTTCATCAATGTCTCTCATTTGTAGTTGCATCCAGCAGCAACTGTCTTTAGTTTCTGGTTCCGTTGTGAGGTACCAACTTTAACATGGGACCATACTCTTTGGATGACACCACATTCCTCCTGCCTCCTTCCAAATCTCTGCACTGTCATCTTGTAGTCATGGGTCAGATGACAAAGGTATAGGGAGTGTGGATGTACATGAGCGGACATTGGCTGTAGTGACAGCTGACGGCAGCTCCCTGTCTGCACACTAGTACATGCATTGAGAGTAATCGGGAACACTGGCTGAAAAACTGATCACAGAGTGGACACCCACATCCAGGGACACAGATGGTATGCTCAAGATGACAGCGGGCAAAATCCCAGGTGCATTACGGTGGGTGTCTGGAGGTGGCGTCTCCATGGACATCTGCTCTGACTGCGGAACTGGTGGTGGCATCGGCAGTGGTGTGATTTTGGTCTCCATTGTCACTGTGCTATATGGTGCCAAAAATGGCAGTCCAAGAGGTGGAGATGACTGCTGGGTCTGGGGGTCAAAATTTTGTGGCAGAATCACTGACATGTTACCCTGAAATGAATAAAGTATATTCATAAAATCATAAAAACTGTTGAACTACTGAAATGTGGTGAAAATAGATTGTCTGTATGAAAAAGAATTAATTATCTTTAAAGTAACATTTTGAGCGAAGTAAGTGAAATGAAATATAATTGTTAGTTTAGACATCTTATGTACATATGGGACTATAATTAATTCTAAATGATATTTGCAGCAGAAAACACACTGACTTAAACAGAAATATGTCAGTTCTACTGAAATTGATTCTTTTTAATGAGGGAAAGAACTATAGACTTGTAACAGGAGGGTTAGATTATTTTAGATTAGATACGCTTTTCATTCAAATAGATCCATAGTGAGCAGATCCTCCAGGAGGCAGAAAATGTCAGAAAAACAAGAATATGCAATAAATACTTACAAAGAAAAAACAAATATGCTGATGTACTAGTCAAATACTATATTATTCCACTTTATTACTGAAAATGTATGGTGACATAACAGTAAACAAGTACAGTGGTGACTAAGGAAAATGTATCACAGTGTTAATGATTACAGATGAGCTGTGCATATATTTTCAACTGCAATTACACACTGACTTGTGATAAGCCATCAAAAGCACCCTCACTCCCATGTGCAATGATATTGTGGTTCAGTAATACTGTCCACAGATTCCAAGTCAAATGGTTGTCATGGATGTAGAGTAAGTCAAAAAGTCTTAAACATATTTTCATTTACAAGGAAATAGCAAACTTGTCATAAAACATGTAAATGTTCAATACACAGGTGCATATGATAATTCTTAGGTTATTGTAGCCATGCATCATCAGATAGAAAAATCAGATCATGTTACAACACCTATTTACAATGATCACACTGCTACACTGAATTTGCACAGAAGTTGGCATGTACTAATACTCGCATTACACATCAGTTGGTTTTACTCAGAAATTCATAAACACTGACCACCAATAAATCCAGTAGGCTCTTCATAAACTATAAAATATTAATAGTTAAACCTTTTATGGCTGCTAGCAAATTGGAAATGTGTGTTCCTGAATAATGGACATCTTTCTGGACCAAAATAACAAAGTAAGTGACTTTAAAACTTTGTGGAGGGTATTCTTGCTTCTAATACTGATTCTGTACACTGAGCTGTTGGTTTGAAAAAAGTTTTAATGAAAATTTCATTACGGAATAAATATATTGGGAAGCAGTAGTTAATATCCCCAGTTCCCTAAATAGCCCTCTGCAGGATTTTCTTGAGTTCATACCACAAATAATTCTTATTACTTTTTTTTGGATCAGGAAAACTTTAGCTTGGCTGGATGAATTATCCCAAAAAATAGCCCCATATGATGTTATGGAAGGAAAGTAAGTGTAGTAGGCCAGATTTTTAATTTTTATATCACCTATATCTGACAACATTCACATTGCAAAAATGGGTTTGTTTTGGTGCTTGAGCAGTCCTGTGGTATGCTTCTCCCAGTTGAATTTGTTATGAATCTGTAACCCCAAGAATATAACACTATCAACTTCCTGCATATGTCTGTCATCATATTTTAGGTCTATGCTGGTGGAAAGTCTCTTAAAAGTTCTGAACAGCATGTAGTGTGTTTTTTCGAAGTTTAGTGACAAAGAATTGAAGCACTTGGAAGCAGAAATTGTTGAGTCAAAGGTTTTGAGAAATTCAATTTATACCACATTACACACCATGATGACCACAATGGTGCTAAATAATTTGCAGATCAGGAAGATGCAAGTCCATCAAACTGTGAACTTGTCATGTTCAACGGACGTAGTTTTAGAAATAGAAACTCTTATGTCTCCATTTTGAGTTACAAGCTGTTAAGTAGTTGCAGCATAAGACATTTGGCAGCACTATTGCCAGTGTGGAAGCCAAGCTCCTTGCTGCCAGCAGTTTATTCATTGTCAGTTGAACAATGGTGGGGGAACAATAATGGTCTGAGAGTAAACTCCTTGAATGAGTATCTATTTGATGATAGTGACCTGGAATATAGTCCTAATGAGAACTCAGAATCACCAGAAAGCAATTTAGATACTGGAAACATGACATTGGGGGCAAATAAAAATACTAGCACAGATAATATTGAATCCTCTACTTCATTTGAAAATGAAAATGAGCCTTCTACAACAGATACCATTTATGCATGTGAAAGACTCATAAATCTTTCCAAACAGAAGTGGTTCTTTCAAAGTAGTTGAAAATTGCAGATAAGAACAACTGTAAATTTTGGACCAAACAATTATGATTTATAGAAATATATGTACATATTATGCAGCACTATTTATTTATTATTTTGTAATCTAATAGTTTACGTAAAGTCTATAAAGGCTACAAAGGGACTACTGTAGGTCCACATGTCTGGATAGAAGATTTCCCCTGCAGATCTCAGTGTGCACAAAAGCCCTCCATTGATCTAAAATATATGATCTTCAAATACTTCAATGATCTAGATGGTCATAAACAACAAAATGGTTACATTCAGAGTTGTATCAAACAACAGCAGATGTGGTAATCCACTGTTGTAAAATAAAAGCACAAGTTTCTGTGGAAATAATTACCATATTTGTATGAATCTAATGTTCAGATGTTTTTGTAGGGATGTAATATTTAAAACTGTAGTGTGCAATAGATTCGGTGGTGCATTAATATCTCATATATACTGTTACAACCTTGAGCAGTAATGCTGTTTAATGGTTCTTAATAATAATAATAATAATAATAATAATACATGTTCAATTACCCGAAAGTTCCTAAATGCAATATAACACATACCGTACAGTTAAAAGGAAGTGACGCTTGATCAAGGTCCGCGTCACTCCATTTTTAACCGGACTTAACGTCTGAGAAAGTGAAGGAAATAATAATAATAATAATTATTATTATTGTTACAGTCAATTGGGGCATATTTTGTAATTACCAGTCATGAAACAAGACTATAAATTAAAATTTCATTATACCATCAAAAATGATTGTTAAATATTATGATTACTTTGACATGTGCCATATGTCACGATCTAGAGCTGTCTTAATAAAAATAATCCAACTTCACATGTTCAGAGTCATCATCTTTACAACTGGATGCCAAACAGAGGGAAACTATCTACCACTATTACGTCAAATGTGACAGTGGCCAAGTTAAGGTATGCATTGAAGCATTTCATGCTCTTTGTGGAATAAAGTGAGGAAGATAGGATTGTAAAATAACACATTTGGGTGATTCCCTGAAGGATGGGAGAGGAAAGCATGCTCCTGGACACAAGAAACCTGATTATGTTCACCAGAAGATGCATGATTTTATTGACAATAATCCCACTCAGGAGAGTCATTATTGTTACTCCAAATGTATAAGTGAAAAATATGTCTTCTCCACTGACTGCCCCTCTATTACATAGAGACTTCACTGATCTGTATCATCAGTTACAAAAAGATGTAAAATATTATTTGTTTATGATGAATTCCAGCATGATTTTAATTTGAAATTTGGTGAGTCAAAAACAGATATTTGTAAAGACTGCACTAAAATGAATGCACAGTATAATGCAGTGTCTACTGGGCAAGCTAAAGCTGCTGTCGTGTTGAAAGAAATTGCACTGTCAAAAGTTAAACATTTGTACACATATTTGCTCAAGTGAAGGTGGTGTCCAAGAAAAGTCTTTCAATACAGAGGATTTTTCTGATTATCAAAAAATTTTACCTCTTCTGGTAACAAGCATTGGGAGAGAATACTATAAAAGAAACTATAGCTGCATATTCTAGATCATGTAGCCAGCTTCCAATGGTAAAACAATATTTATGTCCTCTGAAACAACTAATGGAAAATTGCCATATGAAGTTGTTATCTGTCTGAAATGCTACTTTGCAAGCAAAGCTGATCATTCTGCCAAAGAGCCACATGTTTTCATGGACAAATGTGTGCATCACACAGAAAAAACAGAAATGTGTTTGCATTCTAGATGCATCTTTCTCAGGTTCATTTTCAGAAACTTTATCTGTACTAACCCATCCCAGAACACTCTTTCATGGCACTTGACAGAATTTTTGGCACTGCTGACAAGAAAAATGAGCAACCAATAAAGTCTCAGTTCCTTCCACATGGGTCAAACTGATCAGAGATTCACTGCATGAGAACACCATTGATGTTGCTCGTGTCAAACAATCACTAACTGACCATGGGGAAAGTGAACTGCCCTCCACTTGTTGAAGTTTCTAACTTCAAAGATGCCTTTGAGAATGTTCTGTTAAGGAGCCTTTCTGAATTTTCTTCAACCCAAGGCATGTGTTTGAGAAGACAACATGTACTTGTAGTTTGTAACACAATGTTGTCAAAATTTTGCCATCTCCAGTCTATTTTGAAGAGGTTACAAGCATTACAGAGGACTTATGATAATGTTCAAAATACACCATATTCATTTTGGAAAATTAAGAAAGGCAATGTTTGATCACTGCTGGAATATGTCACTCTGCCAGAGGGTACCACATTTTGTGACACAATGATGTATGGGACTGATGTGAAAGATGATGTAGTACATATGGTATGATTTTTTGATGAAAATAAAATTAATATAATACATCCAATCTCTTTAGTGTCTAGCAGTAGTGGAAAAATCCATAGCAAAGATTGGAATGGTGAAAATAAAGTCATAATAGGTAACTGTAGTAACTTTTTGAAATACTTTATTACGAAAAAATACAAACATTAAAGTTAAAGAGTTATTATGTCACTGACTTTTCACATGTAGCATGCAGCTAGAATTAAGGATGTCTGACATTTGAATAGCATTTATTTTTTAAGTAGAGAGTGGTAGTGCTTGAAAAATCACTCTCATGATCTGTGAGAAGTAGGTACTTTAACATGAGGAAAATTGTAATCATGTAGATATTGCAATTAAAGAAAAAACAGAATACTCTGTTACTGCTGGTGCATACAGCATCGCTGGCTGGCATGTAATTAAATCTGACAACCACGACAACAACACAGAATACACATAGCAGACAACAGTGATCTGATGCTACACTGACCCCTTGTTGGAAGCAGAGCATCATTAAGGAAACATTCAGGAAAGTGCACGTGATGTCCAGATAGAGTTGTGTGCACTGGTTGCAGTTCTGTGTCAGGCAGTTGTTGCACCTGTGGCTGTTGTTGTAGTGCTGGTACCAGAAAATGAGGTTATCTTCATTGTGCTTCAGCTGGTAATGCATCCTGGAAGATGTACGTGGGCTTTATGCAATCAAGAGAAACAGTTTGTTTTTGCCATTCACTGCAATGTCCAGTGTCCACACACCTCTTAAAACATTGTGGGGTCCAGCATAAGGAAGTTGTAATGAAGATTGAATGTTATCCATACATAGCATTATGTGGGAGCAACAAACCAAGTTGTTATGTACACAACTGAGTGGCATGCCGCGTCTGGAAGCTGTGCAAAGACAAATGCGAGCAGTGTGGTTCCTTATGTGATGTATGAAGTTTGGTTGGTTTTGAGTGGATGACCTCAGAGAATTTGCATCAATAAATTCTCATGGGAGATGTAATGCTTCCCCATGAACAAGTTCTGTTGATGAGTTTATGATTGGCTTACACATGTTCTGCAGACCAAGGAAAAGTATCAGGAGAGCGATTGTCCAGTTAGGGTTGTGACTCATGAGTGCAGCTCTAAGGGAATAGTACCATCATTTGATCATGCCATTACTTGCCAGATGATAGCTGGTGGTTTTATGATGCATGTATGTGCAGAACTTTGTGAGCCGAGTGAATAAATCAGACTGAGATTGTTGGCAGTAAGATGCAATGGGCAACCAAAACTAGGTAATCATGCCAACACAAAAGTGGAGGCTAATGTTCCTGAATAAATATTGTCTACCAGTACTGCTTTGGGCCAGCAAGTAAACCGAGCAATCACAGTAAGCAAGTGTTGTTGGCCATTCAGTGGAGGTAATGATCTTACAACATTCATATGCATGTGAATGAAATGTTCAGTTGTATCGCAGAAATCGCTGACTGACACATGCATGTGGTGAGACACTTTGCCACATAGACATTGCAAACTTGTATGTGTCCACTCACGTCAATCTTTTTCCATTCCAGGCCAGAAAACCACTTAAACTCCAGGCAAAATGTTGGACAGGCCCCAGGTTGACACAATTTTTGTAAGCTGCCGATGACTTGTTAATGAAATGTAGCTGGTAGCAAAGTATGATATCTTCTGTGAGAGACATTGCAATATAGCTTGAAATCTTCAACAGGAATGTTGAAGAGGTGCAACTGTAACACAGATGTAGCTTTGTTTAGGAAATTCTGGAGCTCCTGATCATCTTGGACCTGCGTGACTTTTGTGAAATCAGTAGGACTTGTCACACTGTTTATGCATGAGGGCAATCAGGAACTACATTATCAATACTGGAAATGTGCTTGATGTTGGTGCTAAATTGAGCTATAAATTCTAGTTGGTTATACTGACAAGATGAGCAGTTGTTGCTGATCTACTTGAACATGTAAGTCAATGCTCATGAGCTGTGTAGATGGTAAATTCTCATGCTCCTATCTGTGGCCATAAGTACTTGACTGCTTCATACACAGCAACAAGTTTGTGGTCATAGGCACTCCACTTCTACAATGGTGACAGTTGGCAAGAACAGTAAGCAAGTGGTTGCAATGGGCCATGTGGCAAGTGTTGGAACACTGAACCAATAGTCATCTGACTTGCATCCATCATTAACACTCAGGTTGCATCAGGCTTGGGGTACGCAAGAAGTGCAGTGTTCACCGTACTCTGTTTTGCAGCATCAAAAGTGGAGCATATCACATCAGTCCACTCAACAGGAGTATTGGCTATAACCTCTGGGCCAGCAAAAGATGCAGTTAATGGTTCCTGTAGTTCTGATGAGCATGTATATAGTGGTGATAGAAATTCAGTATTCCTAGGAACTGGTGTAATTCTTTAATAGTGTTTATCTCCGGTGTCTGCAAGGTGGCGTCAGACTTTTCTGATTGTGGTAGGGAGCCTGCTGAAGATGACTGATGGCCAAAGAAAGTAATCTCAGATTGCAGGAACACACATTTAGCTGTGTTCGAGACCACACCATATTGCTTGAAGCACTTGAACACTTCAATAAGATGTTGTTGGTGTTGTTCCTTGGCGGCCAAAAATAGAAAAATATCATCATGGTAAGTAAAACAAAATGGCAGACCTTGCAGAACTGAATCATAAAATCATTACCATGTCTGAGTAGCATTCTGTAACTCAAAGGTCATGTACATGCTCTCAGCTAACCCAAATGCAGTGGTAAATGCTGTTTTTGGTACGACTTCCTCTGCTACTGGGATCTGGGTATAGGGTTTGGCACAATCAGGTACAATTAATGTGGTTGCACCATGCAATGTGTAATTGTAGTCCCACAAAAATGTCGCCAGGTAGTGGTCTGGCACAATTCTGGCATTAAGTGCATGATAACCTCTACATAGATGCCATACTACACTTCTTAGGTACCAGGTGCAGCTGGCCACTTGATGGTTGGATAATAGCTGAGCATGGTGTCAAGCTCAGCTTTAGTGATAGCCAGATGATCAAGTTCCAAACTTAGAGATCTGCATGTTCCATCAACAGTTTTAATATGATTCACTGTGTTATGTAGCACTTGTCTGAGTGCTTGGAGGTCTAGTCATAGCTGTGAATTGCTGTAACAGAGTGGTGTACTTAAAATCGCTTGCATGTGTTAACTTGGCACTGTACACTGCTGAGCTGTGGTGGAATCATGTAGTAATCAGGCTGGTAATGCTGTCAATAAGCTGAGTGTTTGCCACACCTGACAATTGATGGTAATAAGTCAGAAGATCAGTGCCTACTATTGCTTCTGAGAAATCGGCAATGGTGAAGTCCTATACGAAGTGGTGACACACTACTTAATCCAATGCTTTTTGATGGGTTCCATTTTGTCAGTACGGAACAGCTGTTCACTGCTGACAAACAAAATGCCATTGGTGGTCTGCCGTGATGCAGTGAGGTTTGTGGCCATATACTTAAATCAGAACAGTGTCCACCAAATATTTTTAGACTGATTTCCTGCCATTGATAAGCAAGTGCTGTAATATTGACAGGCAGTCAGCTCTACCTACCACCAGCTGCCACTGGCAATTGGGAAGGGACACAGCACAGTACACTTTTGTGCCTGCTTTCTCAACTTTTGATGGTACCAGCATAGAAGATGCTCTGAATTCTACAGTATTTCCCTCTATCATTGTCAGTACTGCTTTGAAAAACAGCTTGTTGATTTGTGTACTCAATAACTCTCTAGAGAGTTGTAATCAGCATGCATGACTGCCACTGTCATTGCTGTACTGCTGCACGGCTCTGCTTCTGTGCTAACCTGAGTAGGAATGATGGCTTCTTAAATTCTGTAAATGAGCTCTGTACCACTGTTCAATGGCATCTCTGTTTGGATTCTACTGTCATCTCTGTTTGGATTCTACTGTCACCCTGACGTGTGGTGGTGGGCAGCTGCTCCAAATGGTTTGCAGAAATTATTCGGAACAGTATTGATATCCATGTTGCTCGTTAAGTTCCTATAGTTTTGTGACAGCTTGTGGTCTCCAGTATCCTTCTGCATCAGCACTTGATGAGTTCTGTCGTCCTGTCAGACTGTGACTCATCAAACTAATTCTGTCTTGAGCTTGTCATAAGCATTTGCTATCAGTGGCACAGTTATGACATCCTGTACTTCCGTGGTAAAGCGGTGATGCTGGCATAGTAGAAACTCATTTCAACTTGTACTAATCACAGTACAGGGTTATGGGGCCAGAATGGTTGTAATTGCACAGCTAATCTTGATACAGTTGGTTTGTGAGTGATCTTGTATCTTTTTTTCAAATTATGGTTGCTGCTCAGGTCTTGTTGACTTAAATATTATGCAGGATCTCCACTTATTGTGTGCAGTTAGAATTAGGGCTATTCACACTTTGAGTAGCAAGTATTTATTATGCAGAGTGGTAGTGCTTGAAAAATCTTTCTCATGATCCATAAAAAGTAGGAGCTTTATTTAACAGAATAAACACACTCAGCTCTGAGCAATGAATGGATTAGGAGACATTATACTTGAAACCATCCCTCTTCTGTAACTGAGGGCTTCAGTTTGCTAGAAACCATTTGTTAATGTCTTTGAAAATCTCTTTAATTGGTATTTTTAAGATTATACTGGAATTGCTATTCATCATAATGTTTTTATCATCAGAAAACAGAACAGACTTTGGATCTGGTAATGTTAAAGATGGAAGATAATTTATACACACAAGAAACAGTAAGGACTCTCATTTGGAACCCTGTGGGGTGCCTCATGTCGTTAGTTTTTGGTTGGATGATGCCTAAAAGCTTAATACATGTCTCTTTCCTAAATGACACTCCTGACAGAGTTAGAGGATTTTAACAATCTGTGGCATTTCCTATTCCTTCATAATATTATAATTTACTTAAAAGAATGTTGTTATTTACACAGTTAAATGGCACTGAAAGACTATCATCTATTCATTATTATCTAATGAATTATGTACATTCTCACATTATTTGTAGGAAGCCTTCCCAATATCAGAATCCTTTATAAATACTAACTGTGAGTTTGACAATATATTGTTTGCTGTCATACAGTTAAGAAGCTGTTACCTTTTCTAAAATTTTCTAGAATGCTCGCAAAAGTGAAACTGGATGGAAATTTGATGGGTTTCTTTATCTTCATTTTTAAACGAAGGATTAACTACAGTGTATTTCAACAACTCAGGAAGTGATCCACTGATAAACAACAGAATATGTTTCTAATCTCAGAAGCACACTCTTTAATTAACATTGTTGATATTTTATCACAACCACTAGATTACGTCTACTCATGTAATGAGGGTCATGGTCATATTTTGTAGTGACTGGTCTGAGATACTCCATGGCAACATGCATTGAACCTGAAAACCCTATTTTTTCAGTAACAGTTATGAAATGCTAGTTAAAATGTTTTGCAATGGTACACTCACCTGTTACCAATGTTTCATTTACTCTTATGCTATCTGCCCTTCTTCATGTCTAGTTCTATCAGTCTCCTCATTCCCTGTATCCGATATTGTCTATATTGTGTTGCCTGGTGTGATTATCCTCTTCTGTAGCATATTTGCTTTGATCACCATATTACTGTCTTTAATATTTTGCAACATGTCTGGTAGTGTGCTGTAGCATTTCCCTTTTCCTATGCAGCAGAGCTGATCTATTAAAAAAAACATTTTCAACGCTCATATGACACAAGACATAAAGAGAACTTTATGCTCACCTCTCATCACTTAAAACTGCATTCTCAGACTCCACAGTATATAGCCATGAAAATTGACAACACAATAAAAGGGTGTGACACAATGAATATGAAGACAAATATTATAAAGAGCAAGTTACATTATTTTCTAATTGAACAATGCTACTACTCTGTGGAAGATTTCATGAAGGACAAAGTGATACTTTGAGCTGGATCCCTAAAATAGAATAAAAAATTATGACAGTTATAGTAGATGCAAATACTGTAAGTTTGACAAATTTCAAATACGTAAACTCTCCACAAAGTGTTATTTTAAGTGTGCCAAAATTTTAAATAAGCATATTGAAACCTTGACATGTCTCCTGTACATCAGACATATGTTCTGAAATTGTGCACATTATGAGATGAATAAAATGCATTTCACATTTCAGAGCAGCTTCTGACTGACAGATAGAGCTTACTTTTTATTTTACAAGATACCTTTATTCCTTGAGTAATCTTTGGCTTCATTAATCCTTGGCTTCTTTGTAGACTTTAGTCTAATCTGAGTTGGTTTTGGGGAGAAACAGTTTTAAATTAGTTAAGTACTCTATTAATAAAAGTGTTGTATTTTTCATTTGGACCATGAGCTCTGTGTACATCACTCCAGTTTATCCCTAAAATAATCCCTCTCTGGCTTACTGATGATCCTCTTGAATTCTGGTTTGATAGATTTTATATCCTGTTCAGTATCAACATTTAACAAAAGGCACTGTGTGTCAAGGTCTGAGAGGCCATTGATTATTGGTTTTGTAATATAATTTTGTTCATTAGACCTGTCTATAAAGGTATTATCAATGGCTGTTTATGAGCAATCCATTAGCCTAGGTTGGAAGTTTGAAATGGGAATTAAGTTGAATGATAGTGTTACTTAGTAGCAAATTCTTACTGGGAGATTTTTTTAAGAAAATCTACATTAAAATTACTAACAACTACTGTTTCTTTGTTTTGTTGTTGTTAAAGAAGCCAGTAGAACTTCAAGGCAGTTTATGAACAGATTAAAGTTACTTGTAGGTGTTCAGTACACACTTACTATTATGAAGGATGTATTATGAAATTCTTCTGTTGCACATGTTTCCATAGACTGCTATATGCAAAATTTATGAATGCTGATGCTCATAAATTTATGATACATCCTGATGACTGTGGAAACTCCTTCTTTCTCCATTTCTGCTCTACAAAAGTGAGATACTAACCTAAACTCAGTAACACTTAACACATCTATACCAGTGGTCGCTTGATGCTCAGACAAGCAGATTAATTCAACTGGGTTTGATGACTGTAAGTTGCCAGTGCAATCAATTAGTTCATTAACATTATTTTGAGTCACACTGATTGAATTAAAATTGGATGGAAATAAAACTTTGCTGATTGCTAAAAATTTTTATTGCTGATACAATGTGGCAAAATTATGTTATTTCATTTCTTCCTCAACTGAAGGTTTCTTTCAATCCAAACCTGTCATTAAACTTGATTTCTTTCTATCCTCCATACCTTAAAAAGGTGCTGTTCTGGACCCTGTAAATACTGGTATTTTGTCACCCATAAGAGTGACTCCCCACATTAAATTTTTTGCCACTACATCCAGTCTGTTTATCCTTCCCTTTCCTGTTGAGATGAAGGCATGTCTTGTAAAGCCCCTTCTACTGAGAGAATCAATAGGAACCACACCAATATGTGACCTTGCACCCAACATAAGCAACTGCTCCAACTCCAGATTAATTCTCCTGACAGAAGAGTTCAAATGGAGTTGGTCATGATATCTGAGAGCAGATAAAACTCAACCATTGGTATGCCTTGATGCTGATGCAGTCTTTGTCAGGTCACAGTCTGTATTGTAGTCAGGATCTCTGTTAGTACTGTCCCCTCCAGTACAACTACAATTTCTTCCTTGGGGAAGTCTTTGCAATTTAGTACTGAAAGTTTCTTGTGTCCTGTCTACATCCACACCTGCTTGAGGCTCATTGTTTCTAACTGAAGTTACAGATCAAACTTATTTTTCACATCCACCACAAAGCTGTTGTATGAAGTTCTAGGCCTGTTTCTTTGGTTGCCCGCTGCCACTTCCCACCTTTCATTGGTCTTCTACCTTCTTAAACTGTCCAGATCTTTCCTAGCCCTGTGTAATTCAACTCCAAGGACAGCAGTTTTACTTCTTGTTCCACTATCTTCCAGTCGCTACTACATATCCTACAAAACTACTGGAGATCCTCATTTACTTTCCCAGTTCCTACACCAGTACAGTCACCCCTATGGACATAACTACAACATCCACCACACCAAAACATACAACAGTTTAATGGCAAGTCAGACACTTTTCACTCATGATCAATATAATACTTCAGTAAGAATAAGTCATTTAAATTACTGATAAACAGGAAAACAGATTTACAGCAATTTGGTCTATATGTAACTGAATTGAGCACTACTAGTGGAAAGTTTCCGAATCAGCAACCAAAAATTTCCACTGGAAATATGTGCTAAACAATAAAGTGATACTTTCAACCAAAAGTGCTCGAAAAAGAAGTAAAGTAGATGAGACTCTTTTGGTTTACTGTGTCAAAACATGAATGAAAATATGCCTGTATGATCTTTTTGGAAGTGTAAAGAATCCTGACTAAAAGTATGTGATCCAAAAGGTGCTGTTACCACTGAACATTCTGAATCAAGTGAACTAGAGATTCAGGCCAATTTGTACATAGTATCAATAATAAAGGCTTTTTGCATGTGAATATGGTGCATGTATTGTAAATTCTGAGGCTACTGGGTGGCGGGCATCAAAAGATCATTTGGAATATCTACCCACTTCAGGTACTTTTGTGCATGTATAGTTTTAATGGTCTTTTTGTGAAATTTAAATAATGGCAAAATCATTTCAGTGGTGCAACATAAGCATGACACACTTATATTCCCAGGACAGAGGTGTACCCTGCAGCAAATGTCATCCCTCCATAAAACTGACTAATCAAACTTCATGCCACAAATGCTTGACACATGATAGGGAACAGACCACACATGAACCACATACAAATGCACAAAGCCCAATTCACAACCAAATCCAAACATAAATATATTTAACCACTCTTCAGTTGCTCTCTTCATTATTTAATAAAATTGCAGCCAAATAGCCATATACAGTTACTTTGCTTAACATTTTACATTTATGCATATTCATTTATCGATTTCACTCTTTTACTGCACAAGTCTATGTGATATCGTTCACCGGCTTCGTTACACAGTTCAAATACGCATGTTGTGGTTGGGTCATGATAAGTTTTGTTTTTGCAGGTTAGATGATGAAAGCCGTGAATAGAAAGTCTAGTTACGACATGTCGCTGTTCGAAGTTTGGTGCTGTCCATGAGCGGTTCATCATTGTTTCAGTGCCATAGAACTCCGGCCATATTTTTTCTCGTTTGTCCTCCATGATCTTCAGTTGCTTTCTGGAAGCCCTGGTGTGTGGCATCATACATCGAAGTCTGATGTCTTCAATTAGGAATGTCTCTCTCGCTAGCAGATACACTAGTCTAGATCTTGTTGTCTTTGAGAGACCTAGTGCTCTTTTTAGATAAGTCGATTTCACCTTTTCTAGTGTTTCTAGATTTTTTTCTGTCAGGTGGTCCCATATAACCTCCATCCCGTAGGCCAGGATTGGCAAGATTTTTGTGTTGAATAATTTCATGGCTGTTTCTAGACTGAGTTGGCAGATGTTTTTGATGTCCTGTATTACTATTATTGCTTGGGCTACATGTTCTGTTGTTTGTTTTGTGAAGTATTTGGCTGTTAGTTGCAATGTCACTCCTAGGTATTTAAAGTCTGACGAGTCTATTCCATCAACACACTTACTAGTCTTTTCCCCTTCTCTACATCTTACATTTCTCCTCTCCCCTATGCCCTTCCCCCCTCCCACAGCACAGCCTCATGAGTCTGTACCTAGGAGCTCCATCCTGTTCTTACCACACCCCTGCTCACCCCCTCCCCCACCCCAGAATGTAGCTTCCATCAGAAGCATGAGCAGTAGGGCCTGAGCCCCCATAGACACTAGCCGTGTGTGTGTGTGTGTGTGTGTGTGTATGTGTGTGTGTGTCCACGTGCACGTGCACATGTGTGTGTGTGTGTGTGTGTGTGTGTGTGTGTGTGTGTGTGTGTGTGTGTGTGTGTGTGTGTGTGTGTGTCCACGTGCACGTGCACATGTGTGTGTGTGTGTGTGTGTGTGTGTGTGTGTGTGTGTGTGTGTGCATGGATGTGTTTTCTGCTTCCAAAAAAGGACTCTTTTCATTATGTTTGTTTATGTCTCAGTGCCTCCTCTATGTGCGGAGTGGGAACATATTAATAACAGTGATTAAGTATGAATTTAGAACTAGAGTCATAAACTAGAATTTAAGACACTCCATCCAAGAATGACCTTTATAGTCATTACCATTTACCATGGAACTCTAAAGGTGACTTTAAATTGTAAAACTAAATTGTAAAAAAGAAATAAATCTAAAATGAAGACAATTAATGTAAAAACTAAGGCTACAAAGAGTCAGAACTTTCAGCTAGTTGCCCAATACCCTGAGCAATGGAGACAGATTCTGAGCATAATGTCAGCTGCAATGTGTGTGAAAGACTAAAAATGTATATGATGGTGTTGGGTTGTCTGGGGGAGAAGACCAAACAGTGAGGTCATCGGTCTCATTGTATTAAGGAAGGACAGGGAAGGAAATCGGCCATGTCCTTTCAAAGGAACCATCCTGTCATTTGCCTGGAGTGATTCAGGGAAATCACGGAAAACCTAAATCGGGATAGCTGGACGCGGGATTGAACCATCGTCCTCCCAAATGCGAGTCCAGTGTGCTAATCACTGCACCACATTGCTCAGTAATATATGTTATGTGTTAAACTCTGCTTTGCTTCATCAGTCATAGGTGACAGTTGTTCACAGACTGAGAGAACTTCAAATTTTCTTGTTAGTCTCTGAAGCAAACTGAAATATTACTTTCTGAATCATGTTGTGATGTGCTTCAGTGAACTAAAGACCATTTAAATTATTATCTCAAAAAGTATTATCAATAATTTTAGCAATTTATTATGCTATTCACTGACTGTATTATCATATAATAAACTATATTATTGATTTCCTTGAAGTGAAGGCACTTTTGGATTTTGAAATTAAGAACATGTTTGTGATCTTAGCTTGTTTAGGGAGTTTTCTGCATTCTAATCTGATTTGCAGCTAGCTTTCCTGCACACATTTTTCATGTCTTAATTGCCTTTATTTTATTTATTCTGTTATGAGGCTGCCATCCACAAGCAATTTGTTTTACACAATAAAAATAATTTTGTTCAATTCTAAATCATAAATGGTTATTGCCTTCATTTACATAAGTAAACTATTGTATTGTACTAACTTTGATGACAACTGTGAAGCATGACAGCAGTTTCAAATAATTGCTAGTGTAGTCAGTAAAAATTCAATGATTCTACAGCCAAGTTGAGCAAAGGGAGTGATGTGTAACAAGTGACATGTGACATGTTTTTGAGCCAAATTCTCTACTAGTAGGTTGGACATTTATTCAATCCCCTGTTATTTTGACCACAAGTTTCAGTGGCAATTTTATTAGTTGAAAGATAGAGGGGAGCTCACATGATTGATATGTAGTTGAATAAAGTCAGAATTTTTTTCACTTCGATGTATTTATTTGGAATTCTTCTTTGTTAGACAGCTAGATTCGGCTTTTTAAGTTATTATCAAGTGTTTAGCTAGAACAAGGTGCCATATGGATGTAAATGACAACATATTCACATGATGTGCTACCATTTGGTTTGGTTGACTAATAAATATACCCTAAGTGGAAAAAAGCTGCCTTCATCCAACAAATTCATGGCTGTGGTGCCCATTGTGAAAAAAGTATTGTCTAGTGAACTGAAAATTTTCATCACAGTTGCACTCTATTTATTTTCTTGAGACATCATTCTGTAGCTAGGAATATCTCATGCTCAATAAATTGAAATTAACCTGATTATTAGTGTATCTAATTACTCATGTGTCTATTCTTATCAGGTCATACATAAAAACTTATTTGACGTAGGTTTTAAGCAAGATTGGACTAGAGCTCAAAGATGAAAACATTGATAAATTGGCCACAGCCACAGCTGGTGCAATTGAGCGCTTACTGAATGATGTACATGAAAAAATCAAAGAGAAAGAAACTGAAAAACTGAAAACAACAGAAATACTAATCGAGAAACTTGTTGATAAACCAGGTAAGTTCATTCTTTTTCATATGCTACAATTACCTAAGACCTCTTACTGAAAATCAGTCTTCTGTCCCACATCTTTTACAGGTCTGATAGTTGCAATGGCGGCAACGAAACTAGTGTAGGCCATTGTAATCCTTAATGAATGTTAAAATCATAAGTGAAAATATTGAGCCACACACAGGTAGATTATGAATGTTGTAGGAGACATTAGATTGGATACCACACACATCAAAAAAAGTTTTGCATCACTTTGGTTCTGAGAGTTCCAGAACCTGTACAGAAAATTGGAATAGGGATCAACATAATCATTTCTGCCCTTTTTATTGCTCATGAAAACCACACATTGCATGTTGTACCACAATACAGTGAGACATTAAGAGGTGGTGGCCCAGATTGATGTACACACCGGTACCTCTAATACCCAGTAGCACATCCTCTTGCTTTGATTCATGCCTATATTATTTGTGACATACTATTCACAAGTTCATCAATGCACTGTTGGTCCAGATTGTCCCACTCCACAATGACAATTTGGCATAGATCCCTCAGAGTGGTTGGTGGGTCACGTCCATAAACAGCCCAGGCATGTTCAATAGGGTTCATGTCTGAAGAATGCAGCTAATATGGTTGCACCGTTGATCAGAGGATGGCATTCATGAATCGTACAGCTGTTACCGCGCCTTCCATGACCACCAGCGGCATTTATTGGCCCCACATATTGCCACCGCTGACCGGGTTGGCTCCAAACATGTTTCCGACGATTGTCTGGTTGAAGGCATATGCATCACTCATTGGTGAAGAGAATGTGATGCCAATCCTGAGCTGTCCATTCAGGATGTTTTTGGGCCCATCTGTACCATGCTGCATGGTGTCATGGTTGCAAGGATGGACCACGCCATTGACGTTGGGAGTGAAATTCCGCATCATGCAGCCTATGGCACACAGTTTGAGTCATAACACAATGACCTTTGGCTGCACAAAAAGCATTATTCAACATGGTGGTATTGCTATCAGGGTTCCTCCAAGCCATAAATTGTAGGTAGCAGTCATTCACTGCAGTAATAGCCCTTGGGCAGCCTGAGCCAGGCGTGTCATCGACAGTTCCTGTCTCTCTGTTTCTCCTCCATATCCAAACAACATCACTTTGGTTCACTCTGAGACACCTGGATACTTCACTTGTTGGGGGCCCTTTCTGTGTGGAATTAGTATTTAATTTAGGGGCGACTAGACACTTCAAAAAGAACAAAAGGCAAAGGTCCCGAGTTCGAGTCTCAGTCCGGCACACAGTTTTAATCTGCCAGGAAGTTTCATATCAGCGCACACTCCACTGCAGAGTGAAAATCTCATTCTGAAGAAATATAACAACTTTATGACAACACCGATCCGGCATTGGCCACACTTTTACACTTTTGTAAATTTTGTTGAAAAGTGACAGTTACTGATCAATCTCCACACAGTTAAGTAAACTAACACTGCAGAAGTCACTGAAGGTTAATACACATACCGTATTCCACTGCTTTCTTCTCCAATATCATGACATCCTTATTGTGGGCGAACATGCTACAGCACAGCGTGTTCAGGTTGGGCCCATGCTGTCTTGTTTATCTGCCATGGCAAAACACCCACAAACAACATCGGCCACAGCTCATCGTAAATTGTGTCCTTACAATTGCAGAGCCCATGGCTTATCGTTCCACAAGAGCATTGAATTCCCAAGCATCTCGGTTTCACCATCAGTTCATTACCTCAGAGTGCCAGAGTTATTAATGCACAATTCGGACCATCCAGACCCCAACACTCTGCCGATCTGTCCTTCTTGCCCTTTCTGGATTCATGAGTGAACCATCTAGGCAAGGTTGAGCTACAGACAACACGAGCCATGTACCTCCGTGGTGGAATGACTGGAACTGATTGGCTGTTGGACCCCCTCCGTCTAATCGGCACTGCTCATGCATGGTTGTTTACATCTCTGGGTGGGTTCAGTGACATCTCTGAACAGTCAAAGGGACTGTGTCTGTGATACAATATCCACAGTCAATGTCTGTCTTCAAGAGTTCTGGGAATCAGGATGATGCAAAACTTTTTTTTGGTGTATGTAGATTGCAATAGGTAGAAAAGGTGCCTTATATGCTGGTCAGCAGAGCATGAAGTTATAAGGAAGAGTTTATCAAATGTTTAACTGTTGCTTTCAAACAATATTGCTGCTCTGGTCAATCTAGAACTTTTCAGATGTGATTGCAGGCTTTCTTGCCATATTCCAGCTATGAAATCTTCTCGGGTTATCAGCCGAGTGGCATCGTCATCTTGTCACAGTGTTTCAAAGGATTCTGTATCCATCATCTTGAGGCAAAGGTGATGAATATTTGCCTGAAGATGATGGATACAGACTTCACTGAAACATTGCAACAAGATGATGACACAACATGGCTGATAACTCGAGAAGATTTCATAACCAATCTAGAACTTCTTCACCCAGTGGTGTTGGTCAAGATTGAGAAATGAGGAAGCACAGAAGCTTTAAACATAATCTGAGCCCCAAGGTCGTGGTTTCTTGTCCCAGTTTGAACTGATGAACAAATTGTGTATCAAATGCATCTATATCAGCTTGAGCAATTGGTTGCTGGATAGCATAAAAATATTCTTGAACAGAGTTCTGAACACAGAGTGTGCATAAAGGCCAAATATATTTGCAACAGTAGGATCACCACACTTAAAAATATGATGGCTTAGGTCACCTGCTTGTAGTTCAGTGATGTAGTTCACTGACAAAGGATTGAAATTTCATGGTGGCTACATTCCAGATTTGAAATTTTTCAGGTGTTAATTGCGATGCACTAATATTACAATACAGAGATTGATACAGAATGGTCACTGATGTGCCCATTTCATAAAGAAAACTATCTGGCATCCCTAGAATAACAGCTAACAGTATTCAGTTCTTTAGAGAGAGAGAGAGAGAGAGAGAGAGAGAGAGAGAGAGAGAGAGTCACTCTAAGCAGTTGCACAGTTGAATATTGCTTATTTTTGCGATAACAGTATGTGTCCATCAGTGAGTCTATGGAAGTGGCTAAGACAGACTTCTGCTATATGTCCTGTTTTGGAGAAAGTGTGACAGATAAAATATTTTCTGTTGACAATGCTGCACAGATTCAGTCTGTTTTTTAATGGCACCACAGAACCATCAAAAATTGTTGTGTATTTATTCACAGACAATAAGTTGCGGTCAAGTGACCATCTTCAAATTACAGATCAACATTACATTGGTTTAAAGTGGGTAACCTACTGTGAACAGCATAGTGAATGCATTATCATAACCAAGACAGGCAGGAAGCCAACTCCCACCACAGTAGTACATGTTTATATACCAAATAGATCTGCAGATTATAGGAGACTGAAAGACTGTAAGATGAGATAAAGAAAATTATTCTGATAGTTAAGGGAGTTAAAGATGTAATTGTGAAGGGTGACTGAAAAGCAGTAGCAGATAAATGAAGAGAAGGAAAAATAGTAGGAGAATGAAATGAAAGAGGAAGCTGCTTGGTAGAATTTTGCACAGAGCATAATTTAATAATTGCTAAAACTTGGTTAAGAATCATGTAAAATGTTTTATATGTGGAAGAGACCTGGGGATACTGGAAGGTTCCACATTGATTTATAATGGTGAGAGAGAGATTTTGAAACCAGATTTTAAACTGTGAGACATTTCCAGGGACTGATGTGAACTCTGACCTTCATTTATTTGTTGTGGACTGCAGACAAAAACTGGAGAAATTGCAAAAAGGTAAAATATTAAGAAGGTGGGACCTGGAGGCATAGGAGGCAAAAACAAAGAATAGAAGGTCTGTTAATCATCAGCATTTCAAATGTACACTGAACAATGGTAACTCTTAGGGAAATGGCAGCAAGAAATGGGGAGGAACACCAGGTGCATTCAGTGTGTATACCTGGGGCCCCATACAGCATGTTGAAGATGCTGTTCCAGCAACCACTGATGGAACAGGGTGCAATCAACTTCAGATTGTGGTCCCCTTTCAGAGGCTGCTACCCATATAGCTGAATGTTTGTGGGGTGCACACAAGCATTTTTTTTATATATTAGGTGACTCTCCATCCCTTCCAGATAATGAAAGCTGTAGAAAACCCAGAAGTACCAGTGTAAGTTATAAAGAAATGCACCCAACAGCAGAACATTAAAATCCTAGTGACTGACTGCCAAAGCATTGAAAACAAAGTGCCAGTTTGAAGCACTCTTAAAAGGCAGTGAAGCTCACATAATACTAGGTGCAGAAAGCTGATTAAAATGGAAGCAGACAGTAATGAGATTTTTGGGGAAAATTTAAGCATATAGCAAAATATAGATCAGTAAGAAATGGAGGTGGCATATTTTTCACCGTAGAGAAGAAACTCAAATCCATCGGGATATAAATTGAAGCTGCATGCAAGATTGTTTAGGTGAGACTCTGTATCATGTGAGTGCATCAAATTATAATTGGAACCTTCTATCAACCCTCAAACGCACCTCTTGATGTAACCAAAAAACTTCGAGAAAATTTTAGCTCACTTGTACGAAAATTCCTGAATCATACTATAATCTTCAGAAGAGACTTTAAACATCCAACAGTTAATTCAGATCATTACAATTTTGTTAGTGGTGGGCACTTGTGAAATATTATTAAATGCTTTCTCTGAATATATAGTTTGGGGCCTCACTCGAGATGGAAATATACTAGATCTCTTGGCAACAAATAGACCTGATGTCTTCAAGGATGTCCACATTGTAACTGGTATCATCGAGCACGAGACAGTTATAGCAACCATGAATATCAAAATACAAAGGGCAACTAATACAAGTAGAAATGTTTGTATGTTAAGTAAACTAGACAGAGAAGGAGTAGTGTAACATCTCAGTGAGGAACTTTAAACTTTTAGTTCAGGACAGGAGCATGTAGAGGAACTGTGGCTCAAATTTAAAAGAATAATTGACTATGTGCTGGATAGATATGTAGCCAAAAGAAAAGTTCATGATGAAAGGGACCATCAGTGGTATACAGTCACTCTAAAGAAATTTCTAAAGAAACAGAGGCTACTGCATAATAGGTATAAAACTAAGCATTGGACTACAGATAGAGATAAGCTGAGTGAAATGTGTTTGGGTGTCAAGAGAGCAATGCACAAAGCCTTCAGTGACTACTGTAGCACAATACTATCAAAAGATCTTTTACAAAACCCAAAGAAATTCTGGTCTTATGAAAAGACTGTTAGTGACACCAGAGTTAGTGTCCAGACACTCATGGATGAGAAAGAAACTGAAATTGTGGGCATCAAACCAAAAGCAGAAATGCCTAACTGTGTTTCCAAATCTTCCTGTACAAAGTAAAACCCAAGAGTGTTGGCCCAATTTAATTCTTGTACACCTAAAAACACAAGTGAAATAGATATGTCAATGGCAATGAGAAATAGCTGAAATCACTAAAACTGAACAAAGGTCCAGGGCGCAATGAAATCCATATCAGAGTCTATACCCAATTTGCAGATGAGTTAGCTCCTTTGGTAATATGATGTAAATACCTCGAGCAAAAGATCACTCCCAGTAGCTGGAAGAAAGCACAAGTCACACCTGCATACAAGAAAGATAGCAGAAGTATTCCACAGAACTATCATTCAATATCCTTGACACAGATCTGTTGTAGTCTCTAAGAACATATTCTGAGCTCAAACAAATGAGGCATCTCAAAACAGAATGACCGCTTCCATGACAACCAACATGAACTTGAAAGACACTGATTCAGACTTTTCTCATGTGATGGATCAAGGTGTTCTAAAGGTAGAAATCAGAGAATGAGAGATATAGAGAGACATAACAACAGTTAGATAAAAACTATTTACTTAACTCAGTGAGTTGCAGAACATGAATGCTATCAGATTCAATAGAATATCTAGAGTGTCCAAATCTGTAGCCAAGTGGAACAGAGAGAGGGGCTGAGTACTTGCAGGTGTGTATCACAATAATGAAGGGGTGAGAAAAGCTTGTAGTGGCATGTTATACACTTCGGTAGTGGTGATACCAGCTAAGGAGGATGTGACCATGGGGCGACCATCAGTTGGCAGCCACTCGTTGCTGTGTGGTTGCCTCTCAGAGCAGTATTCATAACATTTGGTGCCAACTTGTGAACTAGGAATATACATTCCCGGTGTGGTATCTGTAACGAACGACATGACATTTCTTCCCTCCCCCTCCCTCTACCTCCTCAATATCATTGTGTATGGGTGCCACTGAGGAGGCAGTCAGTTATTGGCTAATGCTTCCTCTGAAACTTCAAAAACCTCTTGTTCCTTGAATGTATCTATCTGCATCTACATATAAATTCATACTCTGCAAATCACTGTAGACTGCATGGCAGAGGGTGTATCCCATTGTAACAGTTATTAGGACTTTCTCCCATTCCAGTGACATATGGAGTGCAGGAAGTATGGCTATTTAAATGCCTTTGTGTGTGCTGTAATAAGTCTGTCTTGTCCTCTTATCCCTATGGGAGCGAATGTAGGGTGTTGTAGTATATTCCTAGAGTCATCATTCAAAGATGGATGCTGAAATTTTGTAAGCATGTTTTCTCAGGATAGCTTACGTCTATCTTCATGAGTCTGTCAATTCAGTTCTTACATCTCTGTGACAATCACTTACAGGCCACACAAATCTGTGACCATTCATGCTGGCATTCTCTGTATACACTCAATATCCCCCATCAGTCTTACCTGATGCAGGTTGCACAAACTTGAGCAATAACCTAGGATGGGTCACACAAGTGATTTGTAACAAGTCTCCTTTGTGGACTAGTTGCACTTCCCTACTATTCTACCAATAAACAAACCTGCTTTATCAATGACTGTGCCTATGTGATCATTCCAATCCATGTCCCTATGAAGTGTTACACCCAGGTATTTATGTGCATTTACCATTCCAATTGTAACTCACTGATATTATAGTTGTGGCATACTGTTCTTTTTTTTTTCATTTTGTGAAGTGCACAATTTTATATTTATGATCATATAAGGCAAGTTGCCAGTCTTTCCGCCAACATAAAACCTTATCAAAATCTGACTGAATATTTTTGCAGTTTCTTTCAGACTATACATATGATAGATAACAGCATCATGTGCAAAAAGTCTGAGGCTACTATTAATATTGTCTGTAAGATCATTAATACACAGGGCAATCAGAAAAAGTCTCAAAAGCCTCTAATGGTGTTGGATGTAGGTTGTGTACTGAGAAATAATTGTTAGGAAAAGAATCTGATACATTGCGCCATTTTAAGCTAATTAGCTTTGAAGGCCATTGTGCATACAAGTTCAAGAAGCCTGTCAGATACAATTACTGTAAGTTGATCTCATAGATGATAGAGCACAACTGCTCAGCCTCTGATCCAGATTCAGTCCTTACTACCTTCCCATGTCCAATTATTGTATCACTCTCTTGTTTGGTTTAAGGAAATCAGAGAACACTTTGTTTTTTGATACTTCCTCTGTTAAGCCACTTGAATCTATGCACACAACAGCCTAATTAGCCAATTTGGAAACAGTACAACATATTGAATTTTTATCTTACCAATTATTTCTCAGCACAACCTACCTTGCAACACCCTTACAAGCCTTTGAGACTGTTTCTGATCATCCTATATAAAACGAATAGCAAAGAATCCAACACGCTTCCCATGGTACACCTTACATTACCTCTACATCTGTCACTGACTCTCCATCAAAGATAACTTGCTGCATCCTCCCTACCAAGAAATTCTCAATTCAGTTACAAATTTCACTTGACATCCTATTTGTTAATACTTTTGAATAATAAGTGGTAAGTGTAGTACTGAGCCAAATGGTTTTTAGAAATTGAGAAATACTGCATCTTTCTGGCTGCCTTGAGTTGTTCACCACAGACACCAGGTACAGTTTGTCTATTCCTAATTCATACCAGGTTTTAGGGATACCCACATGAGAGGCAGCCATACAGTAGCTAGCAGCTGCCAACCAATGGCTGCCTCATGGACAAGCCTTCCTCAGCCAGTGCAGGAAGTGCCCCTATCAGAGTGTATAAGTGGATGCCACAAGCCATCATCAGGCCTCTTCAGTATTGTGATGTACACCTATGGGTATTGAGCCTCTCTCTCTATTCTACAGTGTATTATGGACTTTGACACTGGATATTCTATTGTATCTCACTGTGTTCATGATATGCAACTCGCAGAGTTAAGTATATGACTTTTTACCTAACTGTTGTGTCTCACATTCTCTGCTTTCTGCATTTAGAGCCCATAGATCACCACAGGATAAAAAAATATTGCCGCCACATCTGGTCCTTTATTCAGCTGTTGTTATTTGGTGAATTTATGCCATGCTGAGACAGAAGCACTATGACAATGAAGATAGTGTGTGTTTCTTGCAGATTTGTGGACAAACACTGTGCTTGCCTGCAGCATTCCTAATGTATTGAGTCTGTCAGAACATTCTGATCTGCAGCTGCTGTTTTCATTATGTTCTGTATACAGAAGCTGATTTTTTTTTTGCATGTTCTTGTCTGTGACTTCTAATTAAGACATTCTTTACAGTTCCAGTGTTTAAATTTTTTTACTATTTAGTGTCTACTGTGTACTGAATCATGGCCACATACCACAGGAGCTGTCTCTAAGCCAAGCTATTCAGTTACAAGCTCAGAAAATTCAACAATCAACAACTTATGGATGGAACGGTGAAATGTATGTCATTCCAAAACTACAAGCAGTGCCGCCACAAGCACAACCTGTCTATGCATCACAGTTCCCACCATTCAATGCACAGCAGAAAAACTGATTTGGATACCATGCTCAGCTCGACACCCTGCTTACTGCACACCATACTCAAGGTGTGGACAGAAAATAACATTTTTTGGCAACAGTATTTGTTGCAGCTTACGTCTTGGCATATACATTTTCCCTACTGTCCATGCTAAAAGTGTAGCCTATGAGGACTTGATTGCTGCATTAGACAAGTACTTTGATCCACAAATGAACATGACTGCTGCTTGTTACAAGTTTTTCAGATTTTTAGACCATCTTGTCAGACTAATAAACAGTGGGTTTACAATGCAAGAACAGGCATAGCAAGGTTAAGTGTGAATGTGGGAGATACTACAGTGATGCCATGATTCAAGATGATATTACCCAGGATGTGTAGTAACTCCACAATTGGAGCACAAGTACTGAAGTATCTGGATCCAAGTTTGAAACAAGTGTCAGAATTAAATGAGTCCAGTACCGTTACGATAGTGCTGTGGTTGACTTTGACTCTCATTACATTCCTGTGGAGCAAAAGATGTACAACAGCAAATGAGTCATGCACCCAATTCACAGGCCACATCATTTCAAGATACAGCCAGGGCAGCACCATAAACAGCAGAAGCAGTGTGCTATGCAGATCGCAAACAGTGTCAAATCTTGCCCTCAGAGCAACATGTCATACATACAGCAAGCGTACCCCTCCCACAATGCAAACTGTTTTCATTGTGACAAGCATCGGCATGTACAATCAGTGTGTTTGCAAAAGTGAAAGTCACACAAACCATCTGTTCCTCCTACCAAGAGTCAGTCTGTGAACTTCAGTGTCATACTTTTAAAGCCATCTAGTGCTAGTCATGGTTCCAAGTCAGTGTTAAAATCAGTGTTGCAGAAATCTCAGAACTCTTCTTGTTTTCAGCAGCAAGCAAACAAACTTTTTGTCACTTTGCTAACTGCAATGTGTGCATCCAGTTGGCTAAGGAAGATTCAATGACAATTTTGAACAGATGCATGTATGAACCATTAGCAGAGCCTAAATTCTACAAGTCATAGACAATTCTCTTAGCTTACTACAGTCATGTTATCCAAGTTATTGGTGTTTGTGGCCTGCTTGCAGCTTTTTGCAATATTGCAAAGACAATTTCATTCACAGTGTTGTGTCCAAAGTACAGTCAAAACTTTTTTGGTATTTATTTGTTCAATTTTTCTGGGTTGCAAATTCATGTCAATAAATCTTTCTGTGCCTCAATGTTTCAAAACTCTGTGCAGAATTCAGTGAACTTTTTAATGAAAAAGGTAGTAAGATTAGAGTTTAGCATCCCATTGACAACATGATCATCAGAGATGAAGCACAAGTTCAATTAATGGAAGGACGGGAAAGGAAATTGGCCATGCCCTTTCAAAGGAACCATTCTGCCATTTGTCTTAAGTGATTTAGGGAAATCATGGAAAATCTTAATCTGGATGGCCAGAAGTGGATTTGAACTGTCGCCCTCCCGAGTAAAGTCCAGTGTGCTAACCACTGTGCTACCCTGTTCAGTCAACTTTTTCAGGGCAGCCTAGGCAACATAACCAATTCTGAGGCTTGCACTGCAATCTCTTAGTCATCAGATAACTGTCTGGCCAGTTAAGATTTTGTGCTGATCTCAAGTCAGTGGTGAATCCTCAAACAGTGATTGACTCATTTCCATTACCACAGCCTGATGAACTGATGGATAAGCTAGGAACAAGTTGCTTCTTCTCTAAAATAGGCTTATGACATGTCTATTTGCAGAGTCCATTAGATGAGC